>NC_048571.1:46546223-46861580 GCF_013265735.2 Oncorhynchus mykiss
CCAATTTGACAGATTTCCCAAAAGTCTGATCCAGAAACCCATTTACCTCCTCTAGATCGTAAATTGAGTCCTCAACAGCTGCTATCATATCAAAAGAGATATCCATATCCTTCTCCTGATCCTCCTAAGCTGAGGCCACAGACAACTGACTCCCCTCTACCACATCCCTTGCAATACTCCCCACGTGCACCCCATCACTCGTACCAGGCATTTCCTCCACCACCTGGGAGACTAGCCCCACCTGAACCTCATTATTCGTAGTGGGCATCTGGACTAGTCATAATAACCTTAATCATGCACAGAAGAATAGAAAACCGAAAGTTCTGAATATCTAACTCTACACAACACCCGCATGCCTTCGCTCATACAATGAGAGAGAGAGAGAGAGAGAGAGAGAGAGAGAGAGAGAGAGAGAGAGAGAGACCCCCCTCTACATATGATTTCTGTGGTGTTTGCTGTTATCACATGCTTTTACACTGCAGGGTGGCTGACTCGGAGTAGGTGGGTTGGCTCTCTGGACATACAGTGCATATATGTTTTGTTTAAGGGTGTTGTTACACTGGATGTAACATGGGATAAATTCCAATAATTAAATGCACAGTAACGTAGCTCATGCTCACTCACATACTAATATACAATGCTATGTGTACAGTTCTATGCTACCGTCCTCAAATAAACCGTTCCTATGAACCGTGAAGCTGCATTGACAAGGAAGGTCACAGAAGAACAGGACAGAATCCATTAGCAGAGAGGAAGGCATCCAATTTGGGAGGTTTTATCATCTCCTTTTGAGACCAGTCGACCAATATAAAATGCGGCGTTGCACATTATCATCTGTGGGTGTTGATTGTTCAGTAAAAGCAATAAAAACTCTGAAGTGATATGGAACTATTTAAGCCAAATATACAGTAGGCTCTCCACATTGATGTGTTATATCAGCGTTTACCAACCCTCTCCTGGGGCGCCACCAGACAGTCCTCATGTTTGTTAGAGCCCCGTAATTCATATAATAAATAAAAGGAAACAGTGGGGGAGAGCAGGTATTTACTATCATGGTATTATCTTGGATTGACTGGGTCAAGATATCAAATACATTTTCAATACAATTTCCATCGTGAGAAGAGTGAGCGGAGCATTCGACTATAACTTGCTGTGAAATAAGAGATCTCCATTCCAGAACAACATATTCCCTTCCCAGTTACATTTACTGACCAAGGAGGAACGAAAAACAATATCAGCTATGACCCGGTTATGTTTAGAAAAATTGCTTAGGTCGGTGTAAGTAAAATGTATTTGACAGTACATGATTAAGGAACAAATTAATCAAATATAATTATTATGGGCAGTGTTATTAATTTATCAGGGAGAGCAGAATGACTAGAACCCAGCATGCACTATTCCAAATGTTTTTCTTGGCTAATTCCATCAATTTAACCATATCTCAGAATGTACAGTATCTGCAATTCTTACCATTGTTTCGCATTCATTAAAACATTTCATTGTGCACCATGCAGTCCTGTCAAATCAACATTGATTTACGTATTTGAGCAGAATTTACTCAAAGTTGCCGTACTGAGAAGTAAATACCGTCTTCTTCATTTGTGCTGCTTGGATTGACTGCTTGGAATTATTCTCAGCATATGTCTGAAATGTGGTTAAGCTGCTTCCCATTAAAACTCTTTATGACATTTCTGTCATAACAGGTTTGGGTTTCTAAGTATGAAATTCCTTCACTTAGAAAAGCAGTAATGTATAACATCAACTATTCCTCGCACCCAGCTGATACCCTACAGACACTGCCACACAGCCACTACTTTGTAATCTTTCAGCATTTTTGCCTTTTAGCCCAGTCATCTATTTTGAGATGAAGGCAATGTGCCTCCGGGTTCTTCTTACGTTGTGACAGTCATATCACCACAGTTTTTTTTCCTACGGCTTTGAAAGTCGTTGGTGGGACTCTACAGTGGAAGACGAGGTTTGCATTTCAAAAGGGCTGACAGGAAGGCATGGATTATTTTACCAGAGGTCCTCCTGTCTGCAAAGTGCCTTCAGAATGAATAACCACAGATGACAGTCTTCCTGAGCAGGTTGACATCTTGTCCTGGAGGCAGAACTGAGTGATTTCCCCTTAGACAGGCCAGCTGCAAAGTCAAAATTGGCTATATTTGAAAAATTTATGAAAATAAAAAAATTGCTTTCTGGTCTTCATTTAAGGCAGACATTTCAAGATCACTTTCACAGTCAAAAAGCAAGCCGAGATCTACCGCTCAGATTTAAGTTTTTTACATGACTTACATTTTTTTTATATGAACCTAATAAGAACAGTTCTGAAGGAATGAGGTTTGTGCAGTAGGCTTAACATTATCACAGCATATTGTAGACTTGCGAGGCATAGCCGAGCATAAATTGAAATCATTTTCAAATAATTCGCTTTTTTATTTTACTCGACTGATGTTACCTGCATCTGATGGCCATGGTGCATTCAAGGCAACTGGAAACTCGAGGGAAAAAACGAGGTATACGAGTGATCTTCAGGTCGGAAAGTCAGAGCTCTAGAAAGATGCCCAAGTTTCCCAATTGGAGTTCCCAGTTGTCTTGAACGCACTGACGTTGGAAGTCTGAGGTTTTCAACGTCCAAGTTCCCAGTTATTCAAGACAAGTCAAGACAAGATAAGACGAGGGGGGGGGATTCTGATTTTGTGGCTTTGCCAGCTAATGACCACTCTTCAGAGCTGCCTCCAAAACAAGATTCATGATGAAAAACGCTAACTTGCTCTTCCTGGAGGCAGATGCAGCATCTTCTCGACAGTGAGAGGCAGAACGGATGTGTAGGCGTTGGGACTAGATGAGTGTTATGGTACTGAGTAAAAAACAGTCACACTGAAACCTCAGAACACAGGTGAGTCCTGTCCTCCCGTTGGTACACAGTTTTTAGACCAACCTGGCAGAGACAAAGGTTCTGTATTATATTCCCAATAATACAGTACAACCCTTGCTGTGAAGTCAACCCGTTTCTAGGTATTTCCTATTGATATACATTTGGTTAAATTCGTCTTATTGTGAACAACACCGCCTTTTGAAATGTTCAAATATGTCATTTTTTAAAGCGCCCCGGGGATAGGTAAAATTATCTGTATAAAAGCAACCTATGGCCCTGACATATGTGTCTCGTTTCAGTAAACTAGTCACACACGTATGTCACACGTCACTACTTCACAGGAGAGCCATTTTAATGAAAACATTATTTAAAAAAAATCAAATACCTTCTGGAACATGTGAACTTTCATGTGCCTTAATACCAAACTTGTATTTCATACATAAATATGAATACAATTGTTAAATTACGAGCCTAGTTGGTTTAGCCACTGAAAAAGAAAGGATCTTTCCAACTAGCCATGATTGGCTGAGATAATGAATGGGCTGGGCATGCCGGCAGATGAGTGGCCCAGCCATGTAGAATGCTTCTGTCTGTAATGTGAGGTATTAAGTATGTGTTAATAGACCTTTCTACCACACTATTTTTGAAAGATATAACATTAGCCATCGAGAACTACAAAAGTTTTCCTACTTTTCTCAACAACATTGATGCCCTGAATTTAGAAGGCGCTATCCACAGATCAGTCAATTGCTAGCTACATGTCTAAACAAAAGACTCCACTTCGGACGGATGATTACATGACCCATCAAATTAGCCAGGTGTGTCTTGGGGGGATTACGGCCATCTATTGTATTTCATGAACATGTGTACATGTCTAGACAATAGTGACCCATCCACTTAGCTAGATGTGGCTGGGGGGTGGTTATAGCATTTATTTCACATGACAATTAATTTAGACGTGTGTCAGGTAATCATCATCCAATAATTATTAAATATTTATAAAATATTTGTGTCTGTACAATTTCTGTTTTTGATATTGCTACTATGCAAGTAACCATTTCAGTGTACCATTTACAACTTCTATATCCTGTGCATGTGAAAAATGAACTTAGATTTTATTTGATATAGCGTGTTTCCCACAAGGCCTCACATGTGAATCCTTAAAGAGATGGGTGGGGCTAAGGCTTAAGAGGGTGTGAACGATGCTGAATGGGTATAGACAAAGAAGAGCTCTCCAGTAGGTGTACCAAATCATTCAAGGGGTTACACTTATCAACTTTCAAAGCAGAATTATTTTGCCGTTGTTCCTCAACTGCAGTGTATGATTTGCAATTTTATAGCTCTGAGTCTCTACTTTTATCCAATGTAAAAAACACTATTTCAAATTTTGCTACATAAGACCGAATCGAGGCAGTCTGTCACATAGGACACTACTCTGAACCAACAGAAGCCCTCCAGCCACCATCATTATGAGCTAATTAGCCATCATTAATGTGGATCTGCTTCTATTTATACTCACTTTGATTTACTGGCCTTTCCACATTACATCTCCGTGGTGACAATGCAAATTTTTATAGACCTTCTCTGGCGCTCATGTAGTAAATGGTGCTATAAAATAGCTTTTATAACTGCTTAGTACCAGCCAGGCGCCTCTCATAGGACAGCTTTCATATGTACAGTACCACTTTATATGTAGCCTCCTCATTAGCCCCCAGATGCTCGTCAGAACCGATCCAAATGACGACCATACAAAGTTTATATATTTTATTATTGGGACCAAGGCCTCTTCATCATGTCTACAAAGCCTGTTGGGTTTTCTGTTTGCTTACCAACACCTGTAAAACATTAGGTTTTCTCAAGGCTTTTTTAGAAGGGGAGATGAACTGTGTCTAATCTCCATCAAGCCTTCCTGGTGTTTGCGATCTACATGATGGAGTTCTCTCTGCGACCCTGACAGCCTGACCCTACAGCTCATCTGCTGCAGTAATATCAATGGTCTGTTTTAAAGGAGTGATTCACACTCATGCTTGCAGTGCATAGACCTCTGCTTCCCTCTAGTTCTCTCTCTTCTTGAGCCGAGCCACCGACCATGCGGGGGTCCAGTAAATGGTATCAATCTGCAGGCGAGGGACTGACACAGGCCCCATCGCTCACATACAGCCCTGCTCTGGTCGTGAAATGAAGCTGCGGGATGATGGGTGGAGTGTGACAGGGAAAGCCAAGGAGGAGTGATGGGGGCTCTCCAGCAGAGGCTCTGTCAATGCTTGTCTCTAGAGCACTTTCCTATTCGACTTTAAGTCCCCAAAAAGAATATCGCAAACTGCCTCTCACCAATTCCCATTTCCTGGTCCCTTGCTGAGTGATAAGAGGTGGGAGATCAGTCCGGTTCAAATGTAATTTTAGCTTAGAAGAGGGCCAAATGATTTTCTCCAGTATGAAACCAAACCAAAATGCACATACTGCAATAGAATAGAACCTCACATTAGTAACACAGCGATCTATGTCTTACTATATTTGTTTTCATTTCCATCTCTATCTTGAGTTATGGTTGTGACAGATGGATATTATTTTGGTTGCTGCTTGTTTAAATTCTCTCTTTGCAGACATCCATCCCTGGCTGTTAATGAGAAAGTGGTTCATTCAGTGCTGATAAAAGTGAACGGACTTGTGAAGATCTCCTTGTGGGAGGAAATCAGTTGCTGCCGATACAGTCAACCTGGAATGAAACACTGGCTCCTGCCTGCCGCAGCGCTCGCTAATCGCTTGATCACCAAATCTCATTTGCTGTTAATTTAAATGACCTTTTTTATTCAAACAAAATGATAACTCATCTGGTGTGCACAGCATTCTAGGCCCATCTGGGGAGATTAGATAAATATTTTTGAAACACCATTTTATCTCTCTAGATTTTCCCTGACGTCTCTCTAATATTATTCTAAGGCAAAAATAGAGCAAAGATGAACACTGCTCAAAATATGCTCTTAATCAAAGTCTACCAGGTACATCTTCATTTTTGGAGAATAAACTAGTTATATATTCCATTGAACATACTGCTGTTGAATGAACTGGACCAAGGTGCAGCGTGGTGAGCGTACATATTTCCTTTTATTAGGTGATGACGCCTACAAAACAATACCAAACAACGGTGAAGCTCTGGGCTAAGTGCCATAAACAAAGTTAACTTCCCACCAAGACAGGTGGGGAAAAAGGCACCTAAGTATGGTGCCCAATCAGAGACAACGATAGACAGCTGTCCCTGATTGAGAAACATACCCGGCCAAAACATAGAGATAGAAAATCATAGAAGCACAACACATAGAAATGCCCACCCCAACTCACGCCCTGACCAAACCAAAATAGAGACGTAAAAAGGATCTCCAAGGTCAGGGCGTAACAGTATAGTATACAGCTACTGTCACTGTGTACTCTCTGACGATCTGTTAGACATATTCTCTATCCAATCTTTGACCTCTCTCATGTCGAATGAAGTTCAGAATGGTTGGTTATAAGGAATGTAACTTCAATATTGAGTGTCTTCAATATAGACAGCCTTCATTCAGGTCAAAATATAAATGCATATTTATTAGAAATAATGTGGAATCGGCCCTGTCCATTACCCAAAGCACTGTGGAATATCTGTTCAGCACGCTTCCACTTAGGCCCTCATGTTGTCAATAGCAGAGAGCAGGAAGTTACCTCAACTAATGAATATGCTACATGTCATTCTGTATATGGACAGTATTGCAGATGTTGTAGAGTTGGCTGTCAGACCACAGTGTTCCAGGGAGCCCAATATGCCTCTCTAATCAAGGACCCCTCCCCCCTAACCTCAGAGGCTATTACTCTGTATTACATCCACCCAGAGACGGCGACGAGAGCGTAACCATGTCAACCACACTCCGTCACAAACTGGCACCTGTGGTTTATTGGCTTGGACAACGATCCATCTCTCCAGGAATCAAAGACACATCAGAGGGCCGAGAAGCCTGCTACAGTGTGTGCCAGGGATTCAAAAAAGCAAACATACTTTTGTGTGCGTACATACACACGTGCACACACACATCACAAAGGTGAGTCTGCATCCCTGATTTGCTTTTATGGTACCATAAATAACCTTTTACTGCCATGGGCTAAATCAGGGTCACACAGACAGTTTCTTGGTAGTCTTAAACAAATCCACCTGACACATGGTTATAGGCTTTAAAACAAGAAGACATCTGTACCATATTAGATATAGAGTTGAAATGTATTCCATTTTAAGTTTGCATCCCGATATTGCAATTTATATACATCACAGAAGACTGAAATATAATAAAACCGTTTGACATAGAAACATCAGATTACCGACGTAAAAAAGTATACTATATGTTTATTAATTATGAATTGATGAAAAATATTAATAACCTTCCACCCATGAGGCCACTAGGTCATTTGATTGCAGGAAAAGAACAGGTGCATCAGCTTCCCTCATCCAACTCTGAAGTCCAGCTGTAGAAGATTGTGTCAAAACAATGCACAATGTAACTTAAAGAAAATCATATAATTAACGCTGTTTAAAGCACCGTATGTCCTGTTGAAAAGAGGATCCCTGTCTATTCTTCTCATACATATTTTCATCTAGGATTTTGAGAGTGCCTACTACACAGTATCTGAGTATTGCATTTACATTAGGTAAGAAAAATGTCTACCCTTTTTTATTACAATTTTAGCCGTGTCTTGAGCTCTAAGCAGTGAACTGCTAGTTTGCATAGACCATAGAGAAGAAAATGTACGTTTGAAGGGGATTTGGTAGTTCTGCATTAGTGTCAGAGAGATTTTTGTGTTGGGTAGCTGGAGGGAAAGCCTCTTATTGGAGGAGCAGAAGAGATGGAGTCCCAGAGGGAGGTAAGGTAGGTTTATGTCTCCAGGGAACATTTCAGCTTCAAGTCGTATGCAGCTGAAGAACTATCACAAAGAGTCAAACATTTTAATCTCAGGTCACTTTTACTCTCAAGGTTTTCAGTGGTTGTATCGTCGGTCAAGTGAAAAACAAATAGTTCCCCTGCAGGGATGTGGAAAGACAGCCGTCTAAATCGCTAATTAAAGTTGATGGGTAATTTACAATAAAACCTTTTGATTTTGCCAATTTCAATAACTATTTCTCTAGTAAAGTGGAAAAACTCAGAAATGAAATGACAACAGTGAACTATCCAATTTTTGTTTAAAATATCTAATAATGAAAGAGAAGGATTGCTGTTTGAAATTTGGTCAGGTTAGGGGAGGTGGAAAAACTATTGTTATCCATCAATAATGATAACCCACCAGGTATAGACAACCTTAATGGGAAACTATTGTTATCAATAATGATAACCCACCAGATATAGACAACCTTAATGGGAAACTATTGAGAATGGTAGCAGACTAAAGGAGTGTATGTGTACACAGGTGTGGAAGGAATCTAAAGTAATTCCATTGTCTAAAAATGGTAAAGTACCCTTTAGTAAAGTCTAACAGACACCCAATCAGTTTGCTGCCTGTTCTTGGTAAATTGATTTAGAAAATTGTTTGACCAAATACAATTTTTTTAATAAAAAGTTAAATATTGACATCCAACTTGTAGTGTACTGACTCAGATGACTGACAATTGGTTAACATGAATGGATAATGAGATGATAGTTGGAGCTGTATTGTTAGATTTCACTGCAAACTTTGATGTTATTGATCATAAATTGTTATAAAAAAAAACTCACTTGCTATGGCTTTACATCACCTGCCATCACATGGTCAGAAAATTATTTATCCAATATAACCAAGAGTGTTTTTCAATGGAAGCTTCTCTAACATCAGATATGTATAGTATAGTGTCCCTCAGGGCAGTTGCCTTGGGCCGTTACGCTTCTCAATTTTTACAAATGATTTGCCACTAGTCTTACACAAAGATGGGGAGGGGTATGTCTGTTCTAAAAATATTTTTTTACACAAAAATCAATTGTACTAATTGTTCAGGCTCTGGTGTTGTCCTATCTTTACTACTGTCTGGTAATATGGTCAAGTGCAACAAATAAAGACCTAGCAAATCTGCAGCTGGCTCAACAGAGAAGCACGCCTTGCACATACAGAACCAACATCAACAATATGCATACCTGTCTTTCCTGGTTGAGGGTTGATGAGAGATGAACTGCTTCTCTTCTAGATTTTATGAGAAATATTATTGTGATGAAAATTCCAGATTGTCTGCATAATCACATAACATACATCTCAGACACCCATACATACCCCACAAGACATATCCCATACATACTTCAGTCCCCAAGTCCAAAACAAATTCATGGCAACGCGCATTATTATACAGAGCCATGATCGCATGGAAATCCCTTCCATCTGCAATTATTGAAGCAAACAGCAAATAATGACATTTTAAAAATATATCAAACAACACCTCATGGCACAATAGGGTCTGTGAAATGACACACACACTGACTGTTCTTGTCCATCAGTGTATCAGTTTTTGGTTACTGCTCGGGTTTTATGTTTTTGTGTGCCCCCCAGGAGCAATAGCACACTCCCAGTTCTAGCTTGTATGGCTCCCTGGGTAAACCCCCCCCCCCCCCCCCCCCCCCCTTCAGCGCCCCCCCACCCCCCTCCGCCACCAAAAAAAGCACCATTCTGCACTAACTGTAATTTTTACAATCATAACATTTACAACTATATAAATATAACAATACATACAACAATAAGACTCAAAGAAACAAAATTGTGTTGATTTGGCATTCGAGCATCAATACATTACCCATCCCCCAACACTATCAACCAAGAGTCAAGACTAAACCAATTCACCTTTGTGGAGTGTAGACTGGTTTTATATTATTCTTAACAACCTCTTAAATGGCTCCGCCCCTTTTTTCAATTTTTGCCTAAAATGACATACCCAAATCTAACTGCATGTAGCTCAGGCCCTGAAGCAAGGGTATGCATCTTCTTGTTACCATTTGAAAGGAAACACTTTGAAGTTTGTGGAAATGTGAAAAGAATGTAGGAGAATTTAACACAATAGATCTGGTAAAAGATAATACAAAGAAAAAAACAAAATGATTTCGTATTTTATTTGTACCATATTTTAAATGCAAGAGAAAGGCCATAATGTATTATTCCAGCCCAGATGCAATTTGGATTTTGGCCACGAGATGGCAGCAGTGTATGGGCACAGTTTTAGACTGATCCAATGAACCATTGTATTTCTGTTAAAAAGTTTGTATCAAGACTGCCCAAATTTGCCTAATTTGTTTTATTAATATATTTTTATGTTCAAAATTGTGCACTCTCCTCAAACAATAGCATGGTATTCTTTTACTGTAAAAACTACTGTAAATTGGACAGTGCAGTTAGAATAACAAGAATTTAAGCTTTTTGCCAATATCAGATACAGTGGGGCAAAAAAGTATTGTCAGGCACCAATTGTGCAAGTTCTCCCACTTAAAAAGATCATAGGTACACTCCAACTACGACAGACAAAATGAGAAAAAAAATCCAGAAAATCACATTGTAGGATTTTTAATGAATTTATTTGCAATTTATGGTGGAAAATAAGTATTTGGTCACCTACAAACAAGCAAGATTTCTGGCTCTCACAGACCTGTAACTTCTTCTTTAAGAGGCTCCTCTGTCCTCCACGCGTAACCTGTATTAATGGCACCTGTTTGAACTTATTATCAGTATAAAAGACACCTGTCCACAACCTCAAACAGTCACACTCCAAACTCCACTATGGCCAATACCAAAGAGCTGTCAAAGGACACCAGAAACAAAATTGTAGACCTGTACCAGGCTGGGAAGACTGAATCTGCAATAGGTAAGCAGCTTGGTTTGAAGAAATCAACTGTGGGAGCAATTATTAGGAAATGGAAGACATACAAGACCACTGATAATCTCCCTCGATCTGGGGCTCCATGCAAGATCTCACCCCGTGGGGTCAAAATGATCACAAGAATGGTGAGCAAAAATCCCAGAACCACACGGGAGGACCTAGTGAATGACCTGCAGAGAGCTGGGACCAAAGTAACAAAGCCCACCATCAGCAAGGGCATTGAAGATGAAACGTGGCTGGGTCTTTCAGCATGACAATGATCCCAAACACACCGCCTGGGCAACGAAGGAGTGGCTTCGTAAGAAGCATTTCAAGGTCCTGGAGGTGCCTAGCCAGTCTCCAGATCTCAACCCCATAGAAAATCTTTGGAGGGAGTTGAAAGTCTGCGTTGCCCAGCAACAGCCCCAAAACATCACTGATCTAGAAGAGATCTGCATGGAGGAATGGACCAAAATACCAGCAACAGTGTGTGAAAACCTTGTGAAGACTTACAGAAAACATTTGACCTCTATCATTGCCAACAAAGGGTATATAACAAAGTATTGAGAAACTTTTGTTATTGACCAAATACTTATGCTCCACCATCATTTGCAAATAAATTCATAAAAATCCTACAATGTGATTTTCTGGATTTTTTTTCTCATTTTATCTGTCATAGTTGAAGTGTACGTACCTATGATGAAAATTACAGGCCTCTCTCATCTTTTTAAGTGGGAGAACTTGCACAATTGGTGGCTGACTAAATACTTTTTTGCCCCACTGTATGTCTATGTCCTGGGAAATGTTCTTGTTAATTCCAAACTCATGCTAATTGCATTAGTCTACGTTAGCTCAACCGTCCAGTGGACGGGACACCGATCTCGAAGATGTTAACGATTTCGAACAAATCAGAAAAAAATGCAACAATACGTCTGTGAAACTATATATTCACAGTATTATGAATGAATTGGGCTTTATCTGGTAGCATTTCGTAGTGTGACTGATTTTACTAATTGCATTAGCGCTGTACAAAGTTAGAGGTGCGCTATTTGATAGATTCCTCCACTCCCCTACCTCGGACTTCCAGTGGGGAGACCTGAGGTCAACCTACACCCGCCCCCTCCCCATCTCGTACTTCTGAGTGGGAGACCTTCCCAGGCAGTAGCCTGCCTGGCTCACAAACTAGAATCAGTGCGCCCACTCCGACAAGTTAATTGACCCACAGTCCTAAACGGTGACATGATATCATTGACGTGATGTGCAAATTAGCGATAAAAAACTGATTGCGTAAATGTCACCATTCCAAGTTTTTTTGTGCGGGCGCCCCGTGCCGACCCCTGAATTGATGCTAGACAGATACATGGGACTCCTACTGCTTACAGACATTGGAAATCCTATTTGTCACAGAACTTTGCGTGGAGCTGAATTAGTTTAATTAAGAAAGCTTCTGGTAGTAGAACATTGAATTACATTATTAGAATAAACAATAAGGAAGAGAATATGGGAATTGAACTTTGTTCACCACCAAAAGCAATCATAGAGGAATATGACGATTTACCTGTAATAAGGTCTTTCCTACCCTCCCTGATCAGAGCCTTCACATGGTGTCATCAGAATCTGGCGCTGAATTGTTCAACAAAATTCAAAAGGTTAAAGTGAGAACAGCTCAGTGGAGGCAATGGCCTCTTAGGAATAAAAAAGGACACGAAGGTGCCCTGTCTAATGCAGAAGAGACACTATATTTGTATTTTGCACTCACCTAGTTCTGCGGCCTCAGCACAGTGAGTTCTCAAGGAGAAACAGACACACTTCCTGGGTCCAGGGAGGACTTTTGCCCAATGCTCTGAGGCAACCTCCTCTTTTTTTCTGCTGTGTATCACAATGGCACCCTGCCCTCCTACCTCAGACACCACTCTCAGGTACAGGCACTGCAGAATAGTGCGAGATAAATCTGGATCTCGGAGAAGCATTCTCCCGTGTGTCTGAGATGATACTCCCCACATGGGGCTCCCATAGTCACAGTGAGTAATGTGTTTCTGTAGTGGCCTATGGATGGGGAATACAGACGCATGGTGCCGTCAGAGATTAGATCTACTGCAGAAGATTAATACAGTTTATGCAGTGATGTAGTTGCTGTATGCTTATGTCCTCAGGGGTCTGGTTTACACGTTGGTTTTAGGGGAAACTGCACTGCAGAGAGGTGATGAGCTCCACACTATGTTGCTGATCTCTTTCTTACCTTCTTGAGGGGTTTGACCTCACTACATTTGCCTTTGAACTTTTGAGTTGCACAGGCCTTACAATTTGTTGGCTGTTAATGAACGACTGAGTGATTAGGAAATACAAAAAAAAAGGTGCTATATAGAACCTTAAAGGGTTCTTCGGCTGTCCCCATAGGAGAACCGTTTGAAGTACCCCTTTTAGTTCCAGGTAGAACCCTTTCCACAGAGGGTTCTACGTGGAACCCAAAATGATTCTACCTGAAACCAAAAAAGGGTTCTAGCTGGAACCAAAAAGGGCATTCCTATGGGGACAGTTGAATAACTCTTTTGGAACCCTTTTTTCTAGGAGTGTAGAGCTGTATTGTGATGCATGTCACTCTGATGTCATTAGTAAGTAGCATGTCACTGTGCCTCCAGACCTTTTGTATGCAAAGGTCACTGTAATCAATTGCCATTCGGAGACAGTAGGGCCTTTCAAGACTGAAAATTAAATTCCCATCATAGTATAAAAAATCACTTCCCCACAAAATACCATGCTGGGCAGAACAGATCATAGGGAGAGCATAAATAGCCATTTGAATTATGGATGGCAGCCATTTCCTTTCCATTTTTCACTGTGATTGTTTTTCTCTGCCTGGCATGGGTATAAAGGTTAATTGCATTATGAAGTGGCCATCGCTGCTTTTGTTTTCCAGTGCACAAGGCAACAGAGTACAGATTATTCAGTATCATTGCACTGTTCCCCATTCCTCAATAAACCTACTCATATCACTGTTAGTCCTGGTTCAGGATTTTCCCTGTTGGAATCAGACTGGGACCAGGCTCTGTGGGAAACGAATGGTCATGCTGGTCCATGTACCCTCACCACTCAAGACTAATTGATCAGCTTTGTTCTCTTAGCTGAGACTTCAGGCTTCAGCTTGAACGGTCAGCATTGTGGGCTTTACTCCTCTCTGTTTGTATCTTCATCCATCACCAACCAACATGGCTTATTGAAAAGGTGACCAGGCAGGCAGATGTTCTAAACTATAAGAGGCCTGCACTCCACCACACTCTGAATACTGAGAATCACTGGAGGCATGAAGCTCATGCATTTTTCCCCCATGCATGCCTGGGATAAAGCGCCTCACACAGGGCTCTACCGTGGCGTAGCCCATCCCCATTCACTCCCCATAGAGCCCAGGATCAGAGTCCCACGGCAGGGTCAACGTGACAGGTGCTGGATCATGAATATGGATGGAGCTTCTCCATCTGCTCCACTGCCGTCAGTAAACAAATAGACAGCACTGGCTGGCGTCTGAGGCTCAATGTGTAGCACTGCCAGACCAACATGGCATTGGTTCAACATGTTGGCCTGGGAGTTTGGCTATTCAATAAATGTTTAGCAAAAGTGCAATGAACAGACATATGAATATGTGATGACACAACAATTTAAGATAATAAATAAATCACTACAGTACTCAAAGCAAAAACCTTTACTGTGAAAATGTTAAATAAAAAGCTATGATAGTTTATAATGTTACATCTTTTGATATATGCCTAATTTAGGCCTAGGCCTCTACATTTTGTTCACTGCTTCACATTGAGTGGGTGTTAAGGATGTGGGAGATTGGTCATGTAATTGCTGGGGAGATTTGTTTCTTCGATAACAGTCCCCTAGGGACTTATCAGCCTGTGTCACAGTCAGCCTAACTTTCAGTCCTTTTCTATCCAGCTCGGTATAGTCACCTGATAATGATGTGGAAGGTACTTGATGGCAGTATAAACAACAGAAGATCCTCTGTGTTGTTAAAAGTGTAATAAAGGGAGCTCTGCCGAGCATAAATAGTTTGGGGTGTGTAGAGAGAGTGAGAGAGACACAGAGACAGAGAGAGAAGAGGAGAGACATCATGATGCTTATAATAAAGGATTTTAGAGAGAGTACTTAATTAAAGAGAACTAGTTTTGAGGCTTGGTGGGTGAGGAAGCCAATCAGACCAGCGTTGTCTGGCAATCTTGATAAGATTGCAAGCTGTTTTCCATGGGGTTTAATGTTGGTTGTTAGTTGGGCTCTCTATGTGTGATCCCCATGGGGCAGGGCTCTAAGCTCCTTCTTTCTGAAGTGCCAGTCAGGGGAGGGGACGGAATACATATGCATCCCCCTTTGCAAATGTCACCACGATGTGTTTAAAAGAGCAGCATTGTGTTCTCCCTGCCGAGGAGCAGCAGGTGTAACAATAATCTGCTTTGTACAGCGTTTTCAAGCAGCTTAGTGGTAGCAGGGTTTTGCTATTCATACAGTACAATGGCAATCCTCAGACTTCCTTCAACAGCTTTCTTATACCCCAAATGTCTGGGCATTATTCCAAAGCTCATTTTCCACCAGTAAGTGCAACTTCTGTCAATTTCAATTGATGTTTTTTGTTGTTTCTTTCTTTTGTTCAACTTTCAAGCTCAAATGTTGGTCAACCCCAACAGAAATTTCAGAGTACACAGTCCCAATTTTAATTATTATTTTTAGTCTCTATATTTTATAGGCCCACTGTTAGCTTATGTCTTTGTTGAGCTCTTTTGGAGTAGCTGTTCTTTCTTTGCTTGTGTGTTTGTGTTCATTAAAGCTTTAAATTCATTCGCAAACATGCAATGCCCAAACGTACCTACTTCAATCTAAGATAAGCATTGAAAAAGAGAAGAACAGATAATAAAATGTTTACTGAAATCCAAAACTAGAGTAGAAATGTAGGGTTTGGACATTATAATACCCACAATACTTTGGGCTTCTACTGCAGTCCACTGTAGCACTTGGCGATCAGTCCCACTGGAGGACAAATAACAACCCCTGAAGTATGGTCATGGCTAGAAGCGATACAACTCTTGTCAAACCTGATGTAAATTCAAATCTGGCAAAAGCTATATTACATCTCGTCAAACCCCTGAGGTATGGCCGAATCTTGGAAGGTGACCCACTCACTGTTCAATTGAACAGACTTATTGTTTGGGCATTTCAGTCTCTAATGATCAACACTACACTGTGTGACAAGTAGGAGGTGAATACCACTTCTCTATGTTGAAAACCCTGTAGCTGTAGTAGTTAGAAGTTCACAATTGACACACGTCATATTTTTATGACCAAAGGGAATAGCTAAATATGGTTTTGGTTTGTTATGTTTTCATGATGAAATGAGTTAAAAAGATTTACCACATTTTCCTGAACCTTTGTAGTATGATATTTCAAATAGGGAGAAAACTTCTCTTAACCTGAGTGCTGCTCAAATAAAGAGTTCCTGCATGGTGTTCCCTGGGGCTCACACTTGATGTTCTTTGAAGAACAAGTTTAAAACGCGTATATCCAACTCAGGGTTTAATTTCAGCCTAACAGCAGTGATGGGGATCACTTGATATTGTTCATAATGATGAATAAATGACAAAAAGATCCTTACCACTGGCTGTGACCGAACAATTCTAACCTTTCAATGTATATTACTGTACAGTCAATAAAATGTATGGGCTATGTGGGTGACATCCATAAATGAGAGCTGGTACAGATACATTTTTTGCTGTATTATCTATGTGACATTGGCAAGCACTGCAGAGTATAGACATCCTGGTTGATCCTCTGTAGCAATCATTCCACCGGATATGTGATGGAAACGGAGTAAAAACAAAAGAACAAGAGAAACAATCAAATGAAACAAAACTAAAAGTTTTCAGTGCCAGACGGGAGTCAGACATAATCTGTCAATGATCAGATTATAAGGATTACAGTATGTTGTTTAGACAACGTTAAGTATTTTAAGAGGATTTCTGGTTGGTGTACTGTCTTTAGGAAAAAATAAATTCTCCATAATCTCTGGCAGACGTTGGGGTATTAATAGAAATATCATAATACTTACTATAGGGTTTATGGAATGGAATGCTGTGATAGTAATATAATTTAGTATTCAAAACACATTACCTTCGGGATTAGTGCGAGTGTGGAAAAAAATCCTGTGTGTACAATGTGTTTTTAATGTGTGCATATTGAACATTCATACAGATTCTCTCGTACTCTCAAAGGAATATTTATGGGGATGGTTGAGGTACAGTTGAAGTCGGAAGTTTACATACTGTACACCTTAGCCAAATACATTTAAACTCATTTTTTCACAATTCCTGACATTTAATCATAGTGAAAATGTCCTGTTTTTGGTCAGTTAGGATCACCACTTTATTTTAAGATTGTGAAATGTCAGAATAATTGTCACGGCAGATTTCCTCCTCTTCCTCTGAAGAGGTGAAACAAGGATCGGACCAATACGCAGCGTGGTAGGTGTCCATGGTTTTTAATAAGAAAAACACAACATGAACACAAATACAAAAACACGAACTAACCGAAACAGTCCCGTGTGGCACAAACACTGACACAGGAAACAATCACCCACAAAATACCCAAAGAACATGGTTGCCTAAATATGGTTCCCAATCAGAGACAACGATAAACACCTGCCTCTGATTGAGAACCAATCTAGGCAACCATAGACTTATAAAAAACACCTAGAATGAACACAACCCCATAAATCTACAAAAATCCTAGACAGTACAAACACCCTAGATGAGACAAAAAACATACATCACCCATGTCACACCCTGGCCTAACCAAAATAATAAAGAAAACAAAGATAACTAAGGACAGGGCGTGACAATAATAGTAGAGAGAATTATTTATTTCAGCTTGTATTTCTTTCATCACATTCCCAGTGGATCAGAAGTTTACATACACTCAATTAGTATTTGGTAGCATTGCCTTTAAATTGTTTAACTTGGGTCAAGCGTTTTGGGTAGCCTTCCACAAGCTTCCCGCAACAAGTTGGGTGAATTTTGGCCCATTCTTCCTGCAGAGATGGTGTAACTGAGTCAGGTTTGTAGGCCTCCTTGCTCGCACACGCTTTTTCAGTTCTGCCCACAATTTTTCTATGGGATTGAGGTCAGGGCCTTGTGATTGCCACTCCAATACCTTGACAATGTTGTCCTTAAGCCATTTTGCCACAACTTTGAAAGTATGCTTGGGGTTATTGTCCATTTGGAAGACCCATTTGTGACCAAGCTTTAACTTCCTGACTGATGTCTTGAGATGTTGCTTCACTATATCCACATAACTTTCCTGCCTCATGATGCCATCTATTTTGGGAAGTGCCCCATTCCCTCTTGCAGCAAAGCACCCCCCCAACATGATGCTGCCACCCCGTGCTTCACGGTTGGGATGGTGTTCTTCAGCTTGCAAGCCTCCCCCTTTTTACTCCAAACATAACAATGGTCATTATGACCAAACAGTTCTATTTTTGTTTCATCAGAGCAGAGGACATTTGCAAACTGTAGTCTGGCTTTTGAATGGCGGTTTTGGAGCAGTGGCTTCTTCCTTGCTGAGCGGCCTCTTAGGTTATGTCGATATAGGACTCGTTTTACTTTGGATATAGATACTTTTGTACCTGTTTCCTCCAGCATCTTCACAAGGTCCTTTGTTGTTGTTCTGTGATTGATTTGCACTTTTCGCACCAAAGTTCATTCATCTCTAGGAGACAGAATGCATCTCCTTCCTGAGCAGTATGACAGCTGCGTGGTCCCATGGTGTTTATACTTGCGTGCTATTGTTCGTACAGATGAACGTGGTACCTTCAGGCGTTTGGAAATTGCTTCCAAGGATGAACCAGACTTGTGGAGGTCAACCATTTTTTTCCTTTTGATTTTCCCATGATGTCAAGCAAAGAGGCACTCCTCCAATTGACTAAAATTATGTCAATTAGCCTATGAAAAGCTTCTAAAGCCATGACATAATTTTCGGGAATTTTCCAAGCTGTTTAAAGGCACAGTCAACTTAGTGTATGTAAACTTCTGACCTACTGAAATTGTGATACAGTGAATTATAAGTGAAATAAGCTGTTTGTACATTTTTGGGGGAAAAATGACTTGTGTCATGCATAATATAGATTTCCTAACCGACTTGCCAAAACTATAGTTTGTTAACAAGAAATTTGTGGAGCGGTTGAAAAACGAGTTTTAATGACTCCAACCTAAGTGTATGTAAACTTCCGACTTCAACTGTATGTGTGCACATAGGATTTTGCTTAGTGTAAATAGAGAGGCAGAATCAACTCTAGTCTCGATTAGTCCCCTTTACATGCCCTTTGCGGTCCTGATACAGGTGTTTTCAGAGGTGAACTTGTATTAAATTTGCCCTACAGTACTTGTCTGCCAGTGTCCGTGGTGCTGATATCACCATGAGAGACTCATGCTGGGACCCATAATTGTGTGAGTGCTGTGCAGCAATTCCTGGAAGAGGTTACAACAAATACACACTGGGAGTATAACAGCATCACAGCTGCAGTCTACATTTTACCCTACCGGACAAGGGTTATTACGTCTATACACATTAACACAAAAAATGGAGCTGGACAGGAGAAGTCAAAGCCAGAAAACACAACTGGTAGGATCATGAATCCAGTGGGAGCGTATTCGTTTTTTTCAAAACATTTCTCTCTCTCTCTCTCTATCTCTCTATCTATCTATCTACCATTAAGCAGGAAATAAACGCCTCTCAGGCTAGACTTCTCTCAAATCTAATCAAAGTTTATTGGTCGCGTCCACAGATTTGCAGATGTTATCGTAGGTGCAGCGAAATGCTTGTGTTTCTAGCTCCAACAGTGCAGTAATACCTAGCAATAAAACTTTTAAAAAATACACACATAATCCATAAAAATATATATATATATACAGTGGGGCAAAAAAGTATTTAGTCAGACACCAATTGTGCAAGTTCTCCTATTTAAAAAGATGAAAGACCTGTAATTTTCATCATAGGTACACTTCAACTATGACAGACAAAATGAAGGGGAAAAAATCCAGAAAATCACATTGTAGGATTTTTAATGAATTTATTTGCAAATTATGGTGGAGCATAAGTATTTGGTCAATAACAAAAGTTTATCTCAATACTTTGTTATATACCCTTTGTTGGCAATGACAGAGGTCAAACATTTTCTGTAAGTCTTCACTGTGCTGGATGAAAAAGTATTTTGATGTGGGGCACTGTCCTCAGAAAATCGCATGGTATGCTTTCGCCGTAAAGCCTTTTTGAAATCCGACAACGAGGTTTGATTAACAAGAGGTTAAGCTTTTAAGTGATGCATGACACTTGTATTTTCATGAATGTTTAATATTACGATTTTTGTATTTTGAATTTTGCACCCTCCAATTTCACCGGATGTTGTCGTAGGTGTACCGCTAGCGGTTCATTAACTTTTAACAAGGAACACCTGTTAATTGAAATGCATTCCAGATGACTACCTCATGAAGCTGGTTAAGAGAATGCCAAGAGTGTACAAAGCTGTCAATCAAGGCAAAGGGTGGCTACTTTGAAAAATGTCAAATATAAAATATATTTGATTTGTTTAACCTCTAGTGACACCCCATCCCGTGAACGGGACCATTGTCATCATCTGACACTAATTAGCATAACGCAACGGACATAAATATTACTAGAAAATATTCCTATTCATGAAAATCACAAGGGAAATATATTGAGACACAGCTTAGCCTTTTGTTAATCACCCTGCCATCTCAGATTTTCAAAATATGCTTTACAGCCAAAGCATTTACAAACAAGCATTTGTGTAAGTTTATCGAAAGCATTTTGTCCAGCTAGCAGCAGGTAACTTGGTCTTGGAAATCAGAAAAGCAATCAAATTAAATTGTTGCCTTTGATGAGCTTCAGATGTTTTCACTCACGAGACTCCCAGTTAGATAGCAAATGTTCCTTTTTTCCAAAAATATTATTTTTGTAGGTGAAATAGCTCCGTTTGTTTTTCACGTTTGGCTGAGAAATCACCTGGAAATTGCAGTCACGAAAACGGCGAAAAATATTCCAAATTAGCTCCAGAATATCGACAGAAACATGGCAAACGTTGTTTATAATCAACCCTCAAGGTGTTTTTCAAATATCTATTCGATAATATATCCATCGGGACAATTCGTTTTTCAGGAGGACCGATTGGAGTAATGGCTACCTCTGTATCTTACGCGAGAATCTCTCTGGGAGCATCAGGTGACCACTTGCGCAATGTAGCCGCCTACGGGTATTCTTCAACATAAATGTGTAAAACTACGTCACAATGATGTAGACACCTTCGGGAATACGGAGAAATAGTAATCTGGTTGATAGCCCATTCACTGCTCAATAGGGACACATTGGAACGCAGCGCTTTCAAAACATGAGGCACTTCCGGATTGGATTTGTCTCAGGCTTTCGCCTGCAACATCAGTTCTGTTATACTCACAGACAATATTTTTACAGTTTTGGAAACTTTAGAGTGTTTTCTATCCCAAGCTGTCAATTATATGCATATTCTAGCATCTTGTCCTGACAAAATATCCCGTTTACTACGGGAACGTTTTTTTTCCAAAAATGAAAATACTGCCCCCTAGTCACAAAAGGTTAACACTTTTTTTGGTTACTACATGATTCCATATGTGTTATTTCATAGTTTTGATAGTCTTCACTGTTATTCTACAATGTAGAAAATAGTAAAAATAAAGAAAAACCTTTGAATGAGTAGGTGTGTCCAAACTTTTGACTGCTACTGTATATATACATAGAATGGTGCATATAGACAGTATGGAAAGTATATGACAATAAAAGGTGTGTACCGCAGTAGTTAAATAGGATGAACCGTGACTAGAATACAGTATGTACATTTAATGTGGGGGAAACGGTATGTAAACATTATTAAAGTGGCCGGGGTTCAATGACTCTATGTAGATAGGGCTGAATTCTAAGGTACAGGGTAGAGTACCTACCATGTGGTAGCCTGCTAGAACAGTGACTAAGGTTCAGGGCATGGTACTGGGTGGAGGCCGGCTAGCAGTGACTGTTTAATAGTCTGATGGCCTGTAGATAGAAGCTCTTTCTTAGTCTCTCTGTCACCTGTGCTCCCTCTCCGGCCTCTAGGTTACCAGGCTGCTCATTATGGCACACACCTGTCACTATCGTTATGCGCACCTGCATGTCGTCAGACTCACCTGGACTACATCACTTCCCTTAATCCCTTCCCTATATCTGTCACTGCCTTTGGTTCCTTCCCCAGGTGTCATTGTTTCTGTTTCTTGTCTGTGTGCTGTTAGTGTTTCTTGTTTTGTATTATATTCTGTTTATTTTATTAAAACACTTACTTCCTGAACTTGCTTCACGTCGTTGCACTCTTGGTCCCAGCTTTGATGCACCTGTACTTTGTATTTGTATTAGCTGCTGCCAAGGCATCAGCTACTCTTCTGGGGACCAGCAAAATTAAGGCAGTTATTTTGCTTCGCATGAAGTATTGCTTTCTCTACCTTCTTGCCCTTTGTGCTGTGGTCTGTGGCCAATAATGTTTGTACCATGTTTTGTGTTGCTACCATGTTGTTGTGTTGCCACCATGTTGTTGTCATGTTATGTTGCTACCATGCTGTGCTGTAATTTGTTGCTGCCATGCGATGTTGTTGTCTTAGGTCTCTCTTTATGTAGTATGGTGGTGTCTCTCTTGTCGTGATGTGTGTTTCGTCCTATATTTTTATTTTAAATTTTAAATTCTCCGTCCCCGCAGGAGGCCTTTTGCCTTTTAGTAGATTTGGCAACTTTTACTGCTGGCATGAGTTACTTGATGTGAAATAGAGTTCCATGTAGTCATGGCTCTATGTAGTACTGTGCACCTCCCATTGTCTTTTCTGGACTTGGGGGCTGTGAAAAGATATCTAGTGGCATGTCTTGTGGGGCATGCATGGGTGTTCGAGTTGTTTGCCAGTAGTTCAAACAGACAGCTCGGTGCATTCAACATGTCAACACCTCTCACAAATACAAGCAGTGATGAAAAGATTTGGCATGGGTCCCCAGATTGTCAAAAGGTTCTACAGCTGCACCATCCAGAGCATCCTGACCAGTTGCATCACCACCCTGTATGGCAACTGCTCGTCATCTGACCGTAAGGCGCTACAGAGGGTAGTGCATATGTCCCAGTGCATCACGGGGGGCCAAGCTTCCTGCCATGCAGGACCTATAAAATATAGGCCCATAAAGCCCATAAAATTGTCAGAGACAGTCACCCAAGTTATAGACGGTTTTCTATGCTACCGCACGGCAAGCGGGCCTATTTACATTGACCCCCCCCCCTCCCTTTTGTACACTGCTGCTACTCATTGTTAATTATCTATGCATAGTCACTTCACTCCTACCTACATGCACAAATTACCTCAATTAACCTGTACCCCCCCGCATACTGACTCGGTACCGGTACCCCCTGTATATAGCCTCGTTATTGTTGTTATTATTGTGTTACTTTTTATTATGATTTGTTACTTTAGTATATTTGGTAAATATTTTCCTAACTCTTCTTGAACTGCACTGTTGGTTAAGGGCTTGTAAGCATTTCACGTTAAGGTCTACACTTGTTGTATTTGGCGCATGTGACAAATAAAGTTTGATTTGAAGAAGTCAATCTCTCCTCCACTTTTACCAAGGAGATATTGATATGTATATTATTGATCTTAGCTCTCTGTCATCCAAGGGCCAGCCGTGTTGCCCTGTTCTAAGCCAACTGCAATTTTCCTAAATCCCTCTTTGTGGCACCTGACCACACAACTAAACAGTAGTCCAGGTGCGACAAAACTTAGGGCATGTAGGACCTTCCTTGTTGATAGAGCTGTTAAGAATGCAGAGCAGCACTTTATTATAGATAGGCTTCTCCCCATCCTAGCTACTGTTGTACCAATATGTTTTGACCACAACAGTTTACAATCCAGAGTTACTCCAAGCAGTTTAGTCTCCTCCACTTGCTAAATTTCCACATTAATCGTCACAAGATTTAGTTGAGATTTAGGGTTTAGTAAATGATTTGTCCCAAATACAATGCTTTTCGTTTTTGAAATAATTAGGGCTAAGTTATTCATTGTCACCCATTTTGAAACGAACTGCAGCTCTTTGTTAAGTGTTAACGTCATTTCAATCACTGTGGTACCTGATGTGTATAGTGTTGTCATCTGCACACATAGACACACCTGCTTTACTCAAAGCCAGTGGCATGTCGTTAGTAAAGATTGAAAAAAGTAAGGGGCCTAGACAGCTGCCCTGGGGAATTCCTGATTCTACCTGGATTTTGTTGGAGAGGCTTCCCTTAAAGAACACCATATGTGTTCTGTTAGACAGGTAACTCTTTATCCACAATATAGCAGGGGGTATAATAATAATTAATTATTTATTATAATTTTTTCCAGCAACAGACTATGATCGATAATGTCAAAAGCCACACTGATGTCTGACAAAACATCTCCCACAATAATTTTATCATCAATTTCTCTCAGCCAATCATCAGTCATTTCTATAAGTGCTGTGTTTGGTTGAATCAAATCAAATCAAATCAAATGTATTTGTCACATACACATGGTTAGCAGATGTTAATGCGAGTGTAGTGAAATGCTTGTGCTTCTAGTTCCGACAATGCAGTAAAACCAACGAGTAATCTAACCTAACAATTCCAAAACTACTACTTTATACACACAAGTGTAAAGGGATAAAGAATATGTACATAAAGATATATGAATGAGTGATGGTACAGAACGACATAGGCAAGATGCAGTCGAGTACAGTATATACATATGAGATGAGTAATGAAGGGTATGTAAACAAAGTGGCATAGTTTAAAGTGGCTAGTGATACATGTATTACATAAAGATGCAGTAGATGATATAGATGAAGTAGATGATATAGAGTACTGTATATACATATACATATGAGATGAGTAATGTAGGATATGTAAACATTATATTAAGTAACATTGAATGCCATTCCCTATCAGTGTCCTGAAAGTCTGTTGTCAATTTGTTTACTGTAAAATAGCATTGTATGTGGTCAAACACAATTTTTTTCCCAAAGTTTACTAAGGGTTGGTAACAAGCTGATTGGTCGGCTATTTGAGCCAGTTATGGGGGCTTTACTACTCTTAGGTAGGATAATAACTTTTTATTCCCTCCAGGCTTGATGGCACACACTTTCTAGTAGGCTTAAATTGAAGATATGGCAAATAGGACTGTCAATATCGTACACTATTATCCTCCGTAATTTTCCATCCAAGTTGTCAGACTTGTCATTGTTCATTAACAACAATCATTTTTTCACCTCTTCCACACTTACTTTATGGAATTCAAAATTACAGTGCTTGTCTTTCATAATTTGGTCAGATATACTTGGATGTGTTAGTGTTAGCGTTTGTTGCTGGCATGTTATGCCTAAGTTTGCTTATCTTGTCAATGAAAAAAATATTCAAGTAGTGGGCAATGTCAATGGGTTTTGTGATGAATGAGCCATCTGATTCTATGAATGATGGAGCAGAGTTTGCCTTTTGCCCAAAATTTAATTTAAGGTGCTCCAAAGCTTTTTACTATCATTCTTTATGTAATTTATCTTGGCTTCATTGTGTAGTTTATTCTTTTTATTCAGTTTAGTCAAATAATTCCTCAATTTGCAGTACGTTTGCCAATCGATTGTACAGCCAGACCTATTTGCCATTTCTTTTGCCTCATCCCTCTCAACCATACAATTGTTCAATTCCTCATGGGGATTTAACAGTTTTTTTACAATCATTTTCTTAATGGGTGCATGCTTATTAGTAACTGGGATAAGCAATTTCATGATGCACAATTCATAATGTGTCAATTTCATAATGTGTTAAACGCGGACAAAAAAAGAGATGCTTGTTCTAGGTCCCAAGAAACAAAGAGATCTTCGGCTGAATCTGACAATAAATCTTGATGGTTGTACAGTCGTCTCAAATAAAACTGTGAAGGACCTCGGATTTACGCTGGACCCTGATCTCTCTTTTGACGAACATGACTGTTTCAAGGACAGCTTTTTTACATCTACGTAACATTGCAAAAATCAGAAACCTTCTGTTCAAAAATGATGCAGAAAAATGTATCCATGCTTTTGTTACTTCTAGGTTAGACAACTGCAATGCTCTACTTTCCGACTACCCAGATAAAGCACTAAATAAACTTCAGTTAGTGCTAAATACGGCTGCTAGAATCCTGACTAGAACCAAAAAATGTGATCATATTACTCCAGTGCTAGCCTCCCTACACTGGCTTCCTGTTAAGGCAACGGCTGACTACAAGGTTTTACTGCTAACCTACAACACATTACATGGGCTTGCTCCGACCTATCTTTCCGATTTGGTCCTGCCGTACATACCTACACGTACGCTACAGTCACAAGACGCAGGCCTCCTAAAAGTCCCTAGAATTTCTAAGCAAACAGCTGGAGGAAGGTCTTTCTCCTATAGAGCTCCATTTTTATGGAATGGTCTGCCTACCCATGTGAGAGACGCAGACTCAGTCTCAACCTTTAAATCTTTACTGAAGACTCATCTCTTCAGTGGGTCATATGATTGAGTGTAGTCTGGCCCAGGAGTGTGAAGGTGAACGGAAAGGCTCTGGAGCAACGAACCACCCTTGCTGTCTCTGCCTGGCCGGTTCCCCTCTCTCCACTGGGATTCTCTGCCTCTAACCCTATTAAAGGGGCTGAGTCACTGGCTTACTGGTGCTCTTTCATGCCGTCCCTAGGAGGGGTGCGTCACTTACGTGGGTTGAGTCACTGACGTGATCTTCCTGTCTGGGTTGGCGCCCCCCCCCCCCCCCCCCCCCCCTTTGGGTTGTGCCGTGGCGGAGATCTTTGTGGGCTATACTAGGCCTTTTCTCAGGATGGTAAGTTGGTGGCTGAAGATATCCCTCTAGTGGTGTGGGGGCTGTGCTTTGGCAAAGTGGGTGGGGTATATCCTTCTTGTTTGCCCCTGTCCGGGGGTATCATCGGATGGGGCCACAGTGTCTCCTGACCCTCCTGTCTCAGCCTCCAGTATTTACGCTGCAGTAGTTTGTGTCGGGGGGCTAGTGTCAGTTTGTTATATCTGGAGTACTTCTCCTGTCTTATCCGGTGTCCTGTGTGAATTTAAGTATGCTCTCTCTAATTCTCTCTTTCTCTCTTTCTTTCTCTCTCTCAGAGGACCTGAGCCCTAGGACCATGTCTCAGGACTACCTGGCATGATGACTCCTTGCTGTCCCCAGTCCACCTGGCCGTGCTGCTGCTCCAGTTTCAACTGTTCTGCCTGCGGCTATGTAACCCTGACCTGTTCACTGGACGTGCTATCTGTCCCAGACCTGCTGTTTTCAACTCTCTAGAGACAGCAGGAGCGGTAGAGATACTCTTAATGATCGGCTATGAAAACATCAGACGTTTACTCCTGAGGTGCTGACTTACTGCACCCTCGAAAACTGTGATTATTATTATTTGACCATGCTGGTCATTTATGAACATTTGAACATCTTGGCCATGTTCTGTTATAATCTCCACCCGGCACAGCCAGAAGAGGACTGGCCACTCCTCATAGCCTGGTTCCTCTCCAGGTTTCTTCCTAGGTTTTGGCCTTTCTTGGGAGTTCTTCCTAGCCACCGTGCTTCTACACCTGCATTGCTGTTTGGGGTTTTAGGCTGGGTTTCTGTACAGCACTTTGAGATATCAGCTAATGTTAGAAGGGCTATATAAATACATTTGATTTGATTTGATTTGAAGTGCAGCATCTGGTTGCTCGTCATTACACACCACGGATCAACAAATATTATTCATGTCAACAACACAGGAATCACTACAAAATGTATTGGCTACTAAACTCAGCAAAAAAAGAAACATCCCTTTTTCAGGACCCTGTCTTTAAAAGATAATTCATAAAAATCCAAATAGTTTCACAGATCTTCATTATAAAAGGTTTTAACACTGTTTCCTGTGCTTGTTCAATGAATCATAAACAATTAATGAACATGCACCAGTGTAGCAGTCGTTAAGACTCTAACAGCTTACAGACGGTAGGCAATTAAGGTTACAGTTATGAAAACTTAGGACACTAAAGACCACTTTCTACTGACTCTGAAAAACACCAAAAGAAAGATGCCCAGGGTCCCTGCTCATCTGCCTGAATGTGCCTTAGGCATGCTGCAAGGAGGCATGAGGACTGCAGATGTGGCCAGGGCAATAAATTGCAATGTCCGTACTGTGAGATGCCTAAGACAGTGCTACAGGGAGACAGGATGGACAGCTGATCGTCCTCGCAGTGTCAGACCACGTATAACAACACCTGCGCATGATCGGTACAGCTGAACATCACACCTGCGGGACAGGTACAGGATGGCAACAACAACTGCCCGAGTTACACCAGGAACGCACAATCCCTCCATCAGTGCTCAGACTGTCCGCAATAGGCTGAGAGAGGTTGGACTGAGGGCTTGTTGGCCTGTTGTAAGGTAGGTCCTCACCAGACATCACAGGAAACATCGTCGCCTATGGGCACAAGCCCACCATCGCTGGACCAGACAGGACTGGCTAAAAGTGCTCTTCATTGACGAGTGGCGGTTTTGTCTCGGTTTTGATGGTCAGATTCGCGTTTATCGTCAAAAGAATGAGCGTTACACTGAGGCTTGTACTCTGGAGCGGGATTGATTTGGAGGTGGAGGGTCCGTTATGGTCTGGGGCGGTGTGTCACAGCATCATCGGACTGAGCTTGTTGTCAATGCAGGCAAACTCAACGCTGTGCGTTACAGGGAAGACATCTTCCTCCCTCATGTGGTACCCTTCCTGCAGGCTCATCCTGACATGACCCTCCAGCATGACAATGCCACCAGCCATACTGCTCATTCTGTGCGTGATGTCCTGCAAGACAGGATTGTCAGTGTTCTGCCATGGCCAGCGAAGAGCCCGGATCTCAATCCCATTGAGCACGTCTGGGACCTGTTGGATTGGAGGGTGAGGGGGGCCATTCCCCCCAGAAATGTCCGGGAACTTGGCCTTGGTGGAAGAGTGGGGTAACATCTCACAGAATGAACTGGAAAATCTGGTGCAGTCCATGAGGAGGAGATGCACTGCAGTACCTAATACAGCTGGTGGCCACACCAGATACTGACTCTTACTTTTTTATTTTGACTTTGTTCAGGGACACATTATTCAAATTCTATTATTCGCATGTCTGTGGAATCACATGTCTTTGGAACTTGTTCAGTTGACATTGAGAGGACATTTCTTTTTTCGCCGAGTTTATATTGTGACCACTATATCCAATGGATTTGGATACCGCTTTTAAACTAATTTCTGCTTTATTAGTAAGAAATGATCAATACATGTTGATGATTTCATTCCTGTACTGTTTGTAAATACCATGGTACGTTGACTGATAACCTGAACCAGGTTGTAGGCACTAGTTACAGTTTGAAGCGTTCTCTTGAGTGGGCTGCTTGATGAAAACCAGCCAATATTTAAATCACCCAGAAAGAATTACCTCTCTATTGATATCACATACATAATCAAGCATTTCACACGTTATTTAGATACTGACTGTTAGCAATTGGTTGTCTATAGCAGCTTCCCACCAGAATGGATGGGTGAGGCAGATTAACCTGTAGCCATATTACTTCAACAGTATTTAACATGAGATCCTCTCTAAGCTTTACAGGAATGTGGTTCTGAATATAAACAGCCACACCTCCACCTTTGGCACCACTTTATAATCAAAGGTATTTTTAAAATTAGTTTCAGAGACTGTCAGAATATGAATGTAATCTGTTACATCTTTCGCCTGCTTCTTCAGCTACAAATGTTAACGTGGGCTATTTTTAACACTTTTCTGGGATGCTTAATTATGTTTCTTGCTTTACTGGGAAGTTTAGCGGAGAGAGACATATTCAGGTTATTTTATTAGTGCAGGGTGAGCTGCACACGGTGGACTTCCTACTAGGGCACACCACCTAAGTAGTAACAGTATTACTCTGGTTCATAGGCATATTAATATATATTTTTTTTTAACCTTTATTTAACTAGGCAAGTCAGTTAAGAACAAATTCTTATTTTCAATGACGGCCTAGGAACAGTGGGTTAACTGCCTGTTCAGGGGCAGAACGACAGATTTGTACCTTGTCAGCTCGTAGGTTTGAACTTGCAACCTTCCGGTTACTAGTCCAATGCTCTAAATAGCATACAATAGCTACAGGATCAGCAGAGGCCTTTCGGGCAGTAAAAGGGATATAAAGTTGGATAAAGTTAGCCTTGTGAGGGTTAAAAAGCTTAAATGATTTACTCATGTCAGCCACGGAAAATGAGAGCACAAAGTCCTCATCAGCGTCGAGGCTTGATGATGTTTTCCTCAAAGGGGGCGAAGAAGGTGTTTGGCTCGTCCATTGTCTGGAGTCCCTGCCACATACGTCTCGTGTCTGAGCCATTCAATTGCAACTCCACTTTGTCCCTGTACTGTCGTTTTGCCTCTTTGATTGCCTTACAGAGGTCATAGCTGGTATTTTTGTACATGTCCATATTCCCAGTCCCCTTGCCAAATGCAGTGGTTTGCGCTTTTCCATCTTCACAAATGCTACCATCTATCCATGTTTTTTTCTTGTTCTCATCATCACAGTGGGAACAACATCCTCTATGCACTTCCTGATGAACCCAGTCGCTGCGTCAGTCTATACGCGGACACTATTCTCAGAAGCAACCGAGAACATTTCCCAGACTGGAAAATTAGCAATGATAGCAATGATCCAGGGTCTGTGTTGTGTATGTAGCACAGGAGATGTGTGGATAGAATTTCAATAGCGTTTTCCTTAGATTTCCTTTATTGAAGTCCCCCGATACCATAAATGCGGCCTCCGGAAATGAGGTTTACAGTTTGCACATAGTCCCTTCAGAGCCGTCGCTGTGTCTGATTGGGGGGGAATATACAGGTACATGGCAGCGAAGATTGTACAAAGAATATTATCTCGGGAGGTAATGTGGTCAGCATTTGATGGTAAGGTATTCCCGATTGGGAGGACAGAAGGACTTGAGTTCCTGTAAAAAAAAAAACTGTATTTTTCCCAGAGTTCTTTCTTTCTGTCTGTGCGATGGAAGGAGAACCCTGTTGGCTGAAGGGACGGGACAATATATTCGTAGAGTGCCATGATTCCGTAAACAGAGTATGTTACAGTCCCTGATGTCTCTCTGGGAGGAGATCTTCACCCTGAGCTCGTCTACTTTATTGTCTCACTACTCTGTGGGAGATGGCCGTACAGTATAGCAGTCCATGAAAGACACATGTGTAGGTACTAGATAGAGGTTATTCAGTATTTAAAAGGCGTGGTCCTGTGCATGTGCTGAGTAAATTAATTTATGCGATCTCCAGTGATGCAGAGGCAATGGACCTTCCCCAGGAGAAATGCTGGGGGATTCCTGTGGATGTTTAACTGATGACTACACTACCACCATCTCTCATGAGTGACAGCTTACAGCAAAACTCTCTTACTGGATGTTTATTTATTGAAATACTCAGGTACTGAGGTGGTTCACTTCCAGCTCCTCCATTTTTATGAATTTATCTAACCTGAATATTTCTGTTAGCTATGTATTGTGTGTATGTGTGTGTGTGTGTGCATGTGAGTGTGTGTATGTGTGTGTGTGTGTGTTTAAGAGAGAAGGATAAAAACCTTTTAGACCTGAGGGAGAAAGAGAGAGCGGAGGCAAGCAGAAGAGATGAGATTCCCCCAGTCAGGGAAAGGACAGGCTGCATAGCCAACGTCAAGCTATCAAATCTGCCTGGCAACTGTAGCAATATACGCATTATTAGTCTATCTGCGATATCTTCTTTCCCTGCCTGTCTCCTCCCATCCCTATCACTGCACTACCCCTGACCTTGTTATCCCCAGACATCCCCTTTGTGATTCTCACTTTTGACCCACAGTCACTAGCTACCACATTGCCTGAGGATAGAGCCATTCTGAACACTGAAACACTAACATTTGGTATTTTCTCCCCAACACCACCTGGGTGGTTATTTACTGAAAGTGAGAGGAGGAGTGGGGTGAGGGGGGGGGGGGGGGGGGGGGGGGGGGGGGAGGGCAGTGAGGACTCTCATGCCTAGAGGCACACACTCAGATGTACACATACTGTACAGTTCCTTCAGAAAGTATTCACACCCCTTGATTTTTTCCACATTTTGTTGTGTTACTACCTGAATTTAAAATTACATTTTTTATCACTGGCCTACACACAATAACCCCAAAAATGTTAAAGTGGAATTCTGTTCTTCAAGATTTTTACATATTAATTAAAAATTTAAATCTAAAATGTCTTGAGTCATTAAGTATTCAACCCCTTTCTTATAGCAAGCCTAGATAAGTTCAGGAGTAAACATGTGTTTAATAAGTCACATAATAAGTTGCATGGACTCGCTCTGTGTGCAATAATAGTGTTTAACATGATTTTTGAATGACAACCTCATCTCTGTACTTACAATTATCTGTAAGGTCCCTCAGTCGAGCAGTGAATTTCAAACAAAGATTCAACCACAAAGACCAGGGATGTTTTCCAATGCCTCTCAAAGAACGGCACCTATTGGTAGATGGGTCAAAATAAAAAAAGCAGACATTGAATATCCCTTTGAGCATAGTGAAGTTATTAATTACACTTTGGATGGTGTATCAATACTCCCAGTCACTACAACGATACTGGCGTCCTTCCTAACTCAGTTGATGGAGAGGAAGGAAACTGCTCAGGGATTTCACCATGAGGCCAATGGCAACTTTAAAACAGTTACAGAGTTTAATGGCTGTGATAGGAGAAACCTGAGGATTGATCAACAGTATTGTAGTTACTCTAAAATATTAACCTAATTGACAGAGTGTCAAGAAGGAAGCCTGTACAGAATAAAACTATTCGAAAATATGCATCCTGTTTGCAACGAGGCACCAAAGTAATATGGAAAAAAATGTGGCAAAGCAACTCACTTTTTTGGTCCTGAATGCGAAATGAGTTCCACTCTTCATATTTTCAAGTAGTAGTGGATACATCATTTTATGGGTATTCTTGTAATTGTTAAGGACTGGGAAGTTTTTCAGGATAAAAAATAAAGGAATTGGACCTAAGCACAGGCAAAATCCTAGAGTAAAATTTGGGTTAGGCTGCTCTCCACCAGACACTGGGAGATGAATTCACCTTTTTGCAGGACAATAACCTAAAACACAAGACAGCATTTATGCTGGAGTTGGTTACCAAGAAGACAATGAATGTTCCTTAGTGGCCGAGTTACAGTTTTGACTTAAATCTGCTTGAAAATCTATGGCAAGACCTGAAAATGGTTGTCTAGCGATGATCAACAACCAATTTGACAGAATAATGGGCAAATATTGTACATTCTAGGTGTGCAAAGCCCTTAGAGACTTATCCAGAAAGGCTCTGTAATAGCTGTAATCTCTGCAAAAAGGCGATTCTAACACTTATTGACTCAGGGGGTTGAATACTTATCAAACCAAGATATGATAGTGTTTTATTTTCCGTTGCAGAGTATTTTGTGTAGTTTGTTGACAAAAAAACAATAAAATCCATTTTAATCCCACTTTGTAACAGAACATGTGGAATGTGGAAAAAGTCAAGTGGTGTGAATACTTTCTGAAAGCACACACACTCACACATTATTTTTGTCATGCTAATGTTATAGGTGTTCAGCTGGAATATGAGAGCTCATGAATCTAGCATGTGTCATGTTCAAGTCCTGTGACTTTAAATGGAACTAATGTCACCAGATTGTTTATGTGCTGGTTAAGGGGAAGTATACAACTGTGGATTCCTACAATAGATGAAATGATAACATGACCTTCTTTTCTATTGGCCAGTGCTTTGAAACTATTATGACTAAACTGCCATAATCCTGCATCCTTTATTACAAGCAAGAATGGGACGTTGAATGGAAATTAAATAACTTAACAGTAACATATCTGCAAATTGCACTACCTCTGCCTCAGGTAGCAGATTAAGAGGACAAGTTGGTCTCAATATCCTGCAGAGGCTCTGTCTTAAGCCTGCCCTACATTCTTATTCTCATCTCCGAGTGAAATATGAACAAACTTCAATCAGCCAGTGGAGGCGAGAAGTGTGGTGTGAGGCTCGACTGTTGTAGGAAAAGGGCTGGAAGAGCCTTCAGAGCTATGCAGAGCAGAAAATACCTTTAAACAGAAACTAAAGAGGAAGCGAGACCACCCCCCTCCCTTTTTTTCAGTTCAATGAAAGTCAGTGAATTAAATACACCAGGCCCAGCTGCAAATGCATTGGTGTCTACGGGAGACACACCCAGTTAAGTAGACCTGAGTGAACTATCTTAATTTATCCACCACCTTTGCTTTGGACAAGTCTGGGAAGAGCAGGGCTGTGCTCTGTTGCAGGAAAGACCAGTGTGATCTGTGGTGAATGTTGAGAAGATCATGTTCAAAGAGAGAAAGGTCACGATGTGCTGCAGTGGGACGATGTTTGACTTGTCCAAGAGGAGGAGTGTCTGAGCTCCTTCCCACTCGATCACATTCAGTCAGTAGGGCTGCAGTGTGAAGAGAGCTACTGTTGTTACTTCTGTAGAACAGTTATATGAGGCTGAGTGAATGTCTCCATCTGGTGCTGCCTCCTCAAAGTAGTGTCAATAGGCACGTACATGGCTAACGGTCAGTGGTCCTGACAGGCTGACCTCCTGGCTTACTCACGGCTAAATGCCATGTCACTTTGGCCAGGCATCATGCTCACAGTCTGACCAGACTCTCCCACAGCACCTCTCACTTCGACTTGACACATCATCCTGGAAATGAGTAACGATCAGTCACATTAATCACACTCTCTGTTATCACTGTCCATCATCAGACGTGAAGTTAAACCGATGGAAACAAATTCACTTGATACAGCTATCTATATCAACACACTCCTAAACAGTATTAGTTACCAATAAGTATTCCTTACATGGTCCATATTCTGAACTGTTTTAGTTTTCTCCTCACACCCCCTAACATTTCACATAAAACATCACAGTCATTCAGTTGCAGCTGGCAGCTGTGAGTGATAGCTTTTTGGCCATTCCAGAGACTGTTCCTTTGTGAGATTAAGGGATATTAGAAACGGAGACACCAAGCACAAATGTGTTTGTTGTTTGTCCTCCCGAGCTCCCCTTTAACGCTTGTTATGCGATGTGGACTTTAGTATTAACAGAGAATCATACTGGAAGCAGATGACAACACCTGATAAACCACACTGTTTACCGCACAAGTTAATGGGAGGAATCAATACCCGGCATCGATACTGTGAATACAAAATCTCTGGAATGAAAGCAGGACACGCTTGCCAAAGAGTCTACCACAACTGGAGCAACTATCTGTGTGTCGTGATCTTAATGAGACAACATAGTCTTTACCGCCATTATATTCTCTTGTGTGTGATAGGCCCATTTGACTACACCAAGGACCATGTATCAAGACCTTGAACTACACAACAAGACCTTCAGATCTACTGTCATGACCGGTGGGAGATGTCCCTTCGAGAAGTTCCTCATTGAAAAGGCTGTGAAGTTCTCATGAGTAACAATACATCATAATTGTGCTTTAATTACAAACAGTTGATGCCTATGATCACCCCAATGTTGCATTTTTCCGATATGAACAGACATGAATCATCAAAAAGCAGCTCCACTGTCATATAGCACCACAATACACCTGGAAGAGGTAGCGGTGCAAGATGGAGCCTTCTTCCTGACATTCCTCCCTACCTTATTTGGTCAATCCATCTGCCCATCCAGCTCCAGACAGCCTGTGCTTTCACTGCAGCCTCTCTCTATCAGGGCCAGAGCTGGCCATCTGTCTTCATCTCTCTCCGTGGACAGGGACGGACAAACAGGGCCCTGGGAGGAGTCGATAAGAACTTTCCTCCCTACCTGCCTCCTCCCTGCCCACCTCTCCTGTCACCTCACCAAGGGAGGTTTTGAAGCCATGGGTCTTGCACAGTCTGCAAGATCTACCTTCTGGTCTACAGCTAAAACGGTTTAGTTTATCTTTCCAGAAAGGATGAAAGCTCAGGGTCATTTTTTAAAGGCTTGGTATCAGTCCTTTTTATATCATGTTTGACCAGTCAATCAGTTCACAAACACATGCCTTTTTATGCCTAGGGATCGTAGATCGAGGATAGATTAGGTTCAGGATTAAATCTTTAAATCTGTTACGATTTCAGTCTCAACCTGATATGCTCACTTTCAACTGGAATGAATCACTGAGCATAGACTTGGAATAGTTAATCTTGCCAGTCATGAACCTTAGATTCCAAGAGTGTGCATGTCTCATCTATCTCATGTTGTGGAGTGCATTGGGATCAAGGTGCTTCAAAGTGAAGAACACTCAAGGAGAGCAGTCCAAGTGACATCAAACCTCACTTTCTTGAAAATAAACTGGACCTTTTTGACTTTTACAGAGCAGGGTAAGGGGTGTCTACCAGAAAAAACATTTAGGTCTACTGTATTCAAAATGACATGGATTGCTTGGAGTGCATAGTTCTTGTTCTAATAAAGAAAAGCTCTCCAGCAACACATGGATGTGAAGAGAGCAGGAGATGGATGGAGAATAGAGGTGGAGGAGCAATTATTCATGCAGGTCTTCCACTTCAACCCTTTCAGCTTTCACTTGGCTCCCCTCTGGTTTGTTGCCATGTACTTTGAGACATGGCAACAGGGTTGTGTTGCATGAGCAGGTTCACACAGCCTCGTGTGTTCCTGAACCTGGAGTGGGTTCATGTGGGTTCAACCCTCACTAAAAGGATTCTCAGCATCATTAATTTTTATTTTTTTTATTTTATTTTACCTTTATTTTAACAAGGAGTCTACACTGAGACATGTTCTGGTGCCTAAGTGGCACCAGAACACCCTATTTTAATAAGATCTGTGAATTGTTCCAGCAGTGAGCTGCATTAAAACCAAAAACGAATTTACCTAATTCAGTGGAGACCTGAGGAACCTCAAGAGTTAACCAACCCTGTGAATGCGTTTTGTAACTCACGTTTTTATACTTCAACACCGAAGTTAGGCAAGTCTGAACCTTGTGTAGGCCTAGCAGAGCTTTGTAAACAAAGAGGGAGTAATGAAGTGACCTACAGGACATTGAGGACCAGCCAACCTTTTGCATACTAAAACTGTCCCCTGTGATAAATGTGATGCCATCATACACTATTGCGCAAATCTTAATGGTGCAACTACAACACTGAATAATGTGTTGGGTCCATTACATCTGAGTCACTGCCTAGGGAGACCTGAAAATATCTGGTTTGGGATTTAAATCCTTTTCAGGTCTTGCCATAAACCTAGGGTTCTGTCTATCTGGTCTAAAATAGGTGAGACTGTCAATAATTAATCAGCCAATTCAACTTTGCTGAAGGTCTGCAATATATCTCTAGTCAAACAAAAAGACCCATCCAGTTATTGCTGACATTTGTTAAAATTATACAATGTTACAAAGTTCAAGTGGAGCAACAAATAGAATGGGTTGCATATTAAACAACTTTAATCAGAGCAACTTAACGACCGCAAAACAAAGAGGCACATTGTCTCCTTGTCAAGCTGGGGCAACAGACGTAGTAATGCGGTCTGGATGAAGGAGGGGTCGCAGGCAGAAGACATTCTCAAAAGAAAAATCAAGAAAAAGTGCCCCCCTTTGCGTTTCTCTATCCACTCCCCTCGTTCTCCAACTGCGCAGCCCTAGCGCCTGCCTTTGTCCCCATCACAACAATCATCGAACAGATGGTGCTATGCTTGGGCGAGAATGACAGGCACCAGCCAGCAGCCAATCGCGTAGTCAGGAATCAGCTGACTCGTCTGGACAGCGCCAGGTGCTGTTTTCATATTTTCCTTGAAGGAGCAGTAGGCTACGGGCTAAGAGTAGAATATCGGCAGGCAACTAGTCAATGTGGCTTCAGTTGGCGTTTGGATGTCTCTGCAATCTGCACTATGCTCTGCTCGAAGGTTAGCTTACCTGAGTTGCTGCTTGAATCACATGGAATAGAGGAAGATTAATTGTACATGATCATATTTAAGGAATCCGTTCAGGCTATCTATGTATTTATTGTATGCATTTGTTGGGGATGTAGGCTGTTGACGCATAGAGGTGAAGGCTATTTGCATAAACCTTACTGATGTCCAAAGAAACTGGATGCAACTGAGAAGAGAGGGGATTGCATGTCAACGAGGTGAGGCCAATACTTACAATTATTGCTTTAATTAGGCTAATGTTTGAACAAAGTCAGAATATATTAAACGGAAGCTGTTTATTCTGTAGCCTGCCATGCTCTTTCGAGGTATTTGGCAGTAGTATGAGAACAGGTGGACGTGGATGTTATGAAAACTGGAACTCCGTGGCTGTGCACCGATTGTCTGACACTTACCTCCACAATAAGGTTGAACGTGGCCAGAAAAAACAGGGGTCATAGTATCAATTTTTCTGTGAAGGACATTTCTCTAACAAAATGGTATTTGTTTGCCAACAACCTACCGTTACTGCATCACTGCCAGGGCATGTCTTGCTGTGCATGGGGTGGAGGGACCCAAGGCAATAGCCTTTTATACGACACAATAACTAATAGGCAACCGATTTCTATAATAATGTAATATCAGGCGATCTATATAATTGATCAGGACTACTCTGCCTGTTGTTTTATATCTGCATCTATTATTCTTGTAATTATATTCCGGTCATTCACAGTCAGAATTATACAAATTTCAACATCTCAATGCGTCAGTTAACGTGCTCGGAAACAAACTTTGATCCTCGTGTGGCTCAACGATGCGCATAAATGTAGGTAGGCTCGCGTGGTGCACGCAACGTAGGGAAAATGTGATTTGCATATAGATACGAAAGCATGTGGGCAGATGTCTCGATTATTTCATTAGTCTATATCGGCAGAATTCGAACAGGCAACCGGTCTGTAAGGAAAAAAAGTTCAATGTTTCAAGAATATCCAAGTGAGAACAGGTTGTACAAGGGGGGCAGGGAGTGGGGTAGCCTATTGTCATTGTATATATGCGTCTGCTGTTTTGCAGCTGTTGCTCCTATGCAATAGCTGAGGTTATTAACTTAAGACTATTGTCTCACAAGCTTCTTATTCCCCCTTTGTATGACCAACAGTTTTTGTCAACACCATGGCTAGGCTATGGTAGTGGAGCAGTATCTTTGGCACTGTTTTAAAGCAGTAATCAACAGTAGAAACAATAACAAAGAGGATCCCAGCCCAAACTTCGGTAAAAAGATGAGGGATGGGGTTGGAGAAATGTAACCACTCTCAAATTCATAGACAGAGCTATGGATTCAAGGACTGACCATCCAAAATTATAGTTTTAACCGAATCCAATTTGTTATCGGTCAGTCTGTTAAAGTTGTCATTTGTTATCACCTAGCTACAGACTTTCATTGTTTTATACAATGACACTCATTGCTGTGGTTTCAAGTTGCCTATGCTAGAATTGTCAAGTCATCACTTTGCCTACTGAGCCTCAGTCAGTGTTGGCAGTATGGCATAGGCTGTCAGAGTCTAGACTGAAAAATAAAGTGTTGAGGATGACCTTTTTCTTACAGCAGTTCAAATAAAGAGATGAGTAATGCTAAAGACACAACACTTGACCTTGTTGTGAGCCCTATGTGATATGTCAAGTTACAATCCAAGACCAGAACTGACAGTGAACAGCGGGCAAATCCATTTCTCAAAACTCAAAGAACAAAGTATTAGAGGAGGGGCAGAAGAGTGGCAAGGTGCCTGATGAGGGGTCTGGCCTTTTCTTCTGTCTACCCTGGGGGTATAACCCTTCCCCCCTTTCCCTCCCCCTCCCCCTCCACACACACACACACACACACTTTACTGTGAGAACACTGTGACAAAGGCCTGCTAATCGGGTGCGTGTGTCTGTCCACAAGGCAGGGTTGTTAGGAGTCGGTGAGAAAGCCACAATGCTCTCCACCATGGAGAAGTGAGTTCCCTTGAGGCTGGGGATAGGGGGGATGGGGATAGGGGGGATGGGGAGGGGTGGGTGGAGGGTGTTGCAACACATTAGTCTTTGTGTGGATCTCAGAGATAAGGCATGGCACAGGCTCAGCAGCTGTTCAACTAATTCTGTCCTCATAATCAGCTGAAGAAATCATTCTGTGCAGAATGGAACTTTTACAGTGGGTTTAGGGGCCCACACACCCCAGGCTTAGTGGTGGGACATTACTGTTCTATTTTCTCAGTGCGAATGACACAGGCTACAAATACGAGCATACATTTCAGGTAACACTTCACTTTACAGTGTTCTTGATACCGGAAAGACTCAACATACCTCTCTCACAGATATCTTATGACTACAGAGATGTACAATATTAATATTTGTCATATTCTAATCTAGTCTATAATCAACATGCATCTTCTCATGTTGACAGGACATGAAGAGGCTGAACCATTTAATGCAGGACATAACTTGAGCCGGCCAGTTGATTCTGCTCCTCGTATCATACTGTACAACATACTTCCCTCCCAAACTCTCCTGTATGTAACTTATTTCACCTCTCCCACCTTTTCAGGGGAATATAGTTATTTTAATACTTACTGTTCTTAAAAATCTTCTCTGTGCTAGCTACCAATTTCCTTTCCCAATCCCAGCCCACTAGACTCTTACGGAGGTGTAAATGTTCATGGGCTTTTAGGAATCAGAATAATGGATTCTGAGCACCCTTCAAGCCTGCCCCTCGAGTGCCTCAGGGCTTATCAACACTTTTCGTTGTCTTTGACTTCATGTTTACACTACTCAAATGAACGAGTGTGTTGAAAATCTACTTTCTCATTTTGTATTGCTCATTGTTACTCAATTATAGAGTTAGCATAGGACTCCCAACTGGCGCAACGGTCTAAGGCACTGCATCTCAGTGTAAGAGGCGTCACTACAGTCCCTGGTTTGAATCCAGGCAGTATCACATCCGGCCGTGATTGGGAGTCCCATAGGGCAGCGCACAAACCGGCCCGGATAGGCCATCATTGTAAATAAAAATGTGTTCTTAACTGACTTGCCTAGTTCAGTAAAGGTTATATTTAAAAACATTTATTTGAGCGTGAGTGTCCATTTAGATCAGGGGTGTCAAACTCATTACATGGAGGGCCTTGTGTCTGCAGGTTTTTATTTTTTCCTTTCAATTAAGCCCTAGATAATCAGGTGTGGGGAGTTCCTTACTAATTATTGACCTTAATTCATCAATCAAGTACAAGGAAGGCAGCGAAAACCCGCAGACACTCGGCCCTCTGTGGAATTAGTTTATTCACTTGGTTTAGAGGGAGTTCTCGAGGGATTGGTGATGGTGGAGAATTGACTTAAATTTGATTGTCCCTAAGGGAAGCCTTATCTTGTTTATTTAGATGTCAGAAATATGGGATGGGATTTCATGTCTTCTATTGCTCACATCTCTGTGAGTAATATGCACTGTGTACACAGGATTGAAAGTAAACACCCTTCTCATGGAAAAATGGATTTCACTCCTCATTACATATCAAAGACCTGGGAACAAGCAAATCCTTAACCATCAGCATTCAAAAAGAATCCTGTAACTCAAATATTTCTCAATTGTCAATTTTGTATTCATGTATTCTTTGCATGATTCAGTTTTATCTGACAACTAGAGGTACTGTAGTGAAGTGAACCATTAGATTTTCCAGCACAGTCTCTTCTATTTGATTACACAGATTTGTATTGTAATGTGTGTATAATATAACAAGAGTACAGCTAACATTTGATTTTTTTTTAAGCTCTGTGTTGTGTGTCTTATGTGTAGTCTGAGTGTCTGTGTACCAGATATTTACTGTGCGGTTGTCCTCTTGGGGTTTGATTGAAGTATTGTATAGACTGTAAATGTTGAATTTTCCCATACATACTTTTGTTTAGTTTTACCATCCATTCAAGAACACACAGTCAGACCATGAACGTCATTATTTTGTCGCAGTCTCTTTATATTTAAAATGGAGTACATCAGATGAAAGCCAACATGGAAACGTTCACACGAAACAGAATAGCATACTGTAACATTGACTGCAATAACTTGGTGCTGAAAACATATTTTTGATTGACACTGTTTTGCGAGTTGGCATTCAAATCAAATCAAATCGAAGTGTATTGGTCGTGTACACAGTTTAGCAGATATTACATGTTGTAGCAGGTGCACCAAGGTAGAAGTAGTATGTGTTCTTGACAAAGGACAGAGAGTTTTCTGGATAGACAATGGCAGGTGTATTGCTCATAAATAGTCCTTTTCATGGTTGTCATATGCCATTTTGGCTCATAGCAGACAAGCTACGACTACTGTGCGTACCAGTAACCACTGATGCCCAAGAATCATGTATACCAAGGAATTTTGCACTTACATATCATGTGCTAAAGTAGCTTTGTACCCATATGAATTCATACACATACACATCTCAGGCTGTACTACAATATCACAGACAATTGTGATCTTCAAATCACTTACCCATAGGATCACATAGTATTAACTGTGACTGCTGTATTTAGGTTAAGTACCCCCATTGAAAGATACAAAGGCTGTCGTGATTCAAACTGAATAGCTTTCTCTTTCTTTCCTTCCATGTAGTGTTGTTTTCTTCCCCCCTGCTGTGTGGCTGTGGAGGCCAGGTTTCAAGGCTGAGTTTCCTCTGGCTCTGAGCCCTCTGGGTCAGGAGAACATGGTCAGGGCTGTTTTAGGGTAGTGTCAACGTGGCTCTACAGCTGTTTATTAACACAGCATTGGCCAAGTTCACAAGGTCTCTTCAGCTGTATTGTCATGGTTCCAGGCAGTAATGATACACCCACACCACTTAAACGTTCATATACATTTCTTAAATGTGTCCCCCCCCCCCCCCCCCCCCCCCCGCCCCACCTGCCTTATAAAACTAAACTGTTTCCAATATAACCATATTGATACTTGTACATGTTTAATGACACGTATCTCTGTCTGACAGAGATAAGTGGACACAACAATATTTGTTTTGTTTTCCTTGGTTTCGACTGTTGTCAGGGAAGCTACGAGAGTAAAAGAAACAAAAACGTGTATGTGTTTAATCTTTGGCTTAGACCTTTTAGATAATATTTAAACTGACACCCTTGTCTGGAATACAAAGACTTACATGAAATGATGGCCTCTTAAATGTCACCTCTCACAATGAAATGGTCCCATCTCTAAGGTCGTTCGGAGTCATGAACAGAATCTCAGATTAACCCCATTGTGATAAATGAAGGCATTATGAGAGAATGCATAACTACAGTAGGAGTAAATTTAAATATCAGATTTAAACCAATGGTATCAATGGCAATCCTTTAGCTTGTGAAACCTTTTAGGCTCCATATTTATTGCCTTAAACTTCAGGATTTAACAACTTGCATAACTTTGTCACTTTTGTGTTTTTGAGGCATTGTGGGCTACTTCTAAGCCTATTTAAGCCTATCAGTAATGGCTGTCGGAGGACTCTCTGTTCTGGCTCAACCTTTGTCTCAACTGGTGTGTTCAGAATACATACACTACTATCATGCTGTAGTGCATTAAAAGCCTTAGTGCAATGACATAAGGGTCCAATAATAAGCAGTTTTCTTACATTTCAATAGAATGGTTTGAATATATTGTTTTTCTGTGAATAGTCAGTGAATAACATCATTAGATCGGCTACAGTTGTTTTTAATTAAAGTAGTTAGACAGTGAGCTGTATCTCGGGGCAGCAGGTAGCCTAGTGGTTAGAGTGTTGGGTCAGTAACCGAAAGGATGCTAGATCGAATCCCTGAGTTAACAAGGTAAAAAGCTCTCGTTCTGCCCCTGAACAGGGCTGTTAACCCACTGTTCCTAAGCCGTCATTGTAAATAATATTTTTTTCTTAACTGACTTGCGAAGTTAAATAAAGGTTAATAAAATAAATAAATAAATCTCTCCTGAGGGTTTCAACTGTTCCATTTCCTTGGATTGATCTCCACCTCTAACTAACCACTCCCTTATTCTGCTTTAGCTTCAGAAACATGTCTGTATTACCCTTATTTCACCCTGTCCCAGGAGAAAAATCCCCTGTGCAGGAAGAGCTTAAACTTGTTTCATGTCACCCTTGTTCTGTTGCCAAGCAGTTTTGTACTCAGATGAATTAGTCAGCTCTTTAGTTCCAAAGCCTATTAGCGAGTGTTGACCACAGACTCTGTTAGGTTAAGAAGGCCTATGGCAATGCAGTACTCACTCACTGAGATTGATACCTCCTTTAGTAAATTCACCTAGTTAGGTTACGGGGTTTCTTAAGTGTTGCTCAGATTAGAATGCCCTACAGGATTCCACCTTGGTAGAGCCAGCTAGCCCATCTACATTATATACTTTTAATACACATACAGAACAGGTTGGTACTCAAAGAGTTAAGCACTATTTCAAATGGTCTGAATGTTCCGGTAGTTACAGGGAGGAATCAGTCCTTATTGATTTCCACTTGCCACATTCAGAACTCAATTACAGAACCTTGTAGTTGCTCAAGTGGGCATATGTGCTTGCCTCTCCTCTGCAAAATCACTAACACTCTTTAGTGATGGGAGCAAAAGCCTAGGAACCAACTCAATTGTCAGTGAAATCATTATGTTCAAGAACATTACCACAATTAAAGTCAATGTTAATTGATATCACATATTAACTTGAGGTTTAATAGTATTGTGGCCTATTTGTTAGTCAGCACTGTATGGTATGGCAGATGCCAGTGCTCCTCACAAGACTAGTTTCTGGATTTACAAGTCCTTCTCCTGAAATTCCTGTCCTTGGACAAAAGTAGTTCTGGATGAATAACTGACAGTTGAGGCTGAGGAGAAGTGTGATGTATGCGCTTTTACAAAATACTGTACTTGCAATGCTCACTGAAGGCTTCTCTCAGAAATACACAACACATGTTAAAGAAATCCACCATATTCCTGTACCAAAACCAGGACACAGGGGCTCTTTCATTAATAATCTAGGAACATATTTTTGCCATCATTTATTTTCTTCAGAGGCATGGAGAATACTGACATATCTCAGAGTAAGTATTTAATGAAGTGTGGAGACGCTAATGATCTATTGCTGATGGGCCTGTTGGATAGATGAAAGCACTCAAGTGAATTTGATCTGTGTCCAAAAATACACAAGTTTTTTTATTTTATTTTAATTGTGCCTGCATTATAAGGATCTGATTTAGCATTTTTCCTCAACTGATGATGCCGCATAATTGACATTAACAATCTCTCAGGGAGATGAAGATGTAAACGGCAGCCAAACTGAAGGTTTGCTCTCAACATCATCATGAGCTGTGTTACATTCATGTTCTATTTAACATGGCTGACATGTCACTTCTGGTTAACATGATGTGACTAGACGTATGATACCCTTACATTTACCCCAGACACTACTTTTCACCAACTCCCTGTCTCATAAATCAAATTGTTTATGCTATGCAGTTGAAGTCGGAAGTTTACATACACTTAGGCTGGAGTCATTAAAACTTGTTTTTCAACCACTCCACACATTTCATGTTAGCAAATTATAGTTTTGGCAAGTCAGTAAGGACATCTACTTTGTGCATGATACAATGAATATTTACAACAATTGTTTACAGACAGATTATTTCACTTATAATTCACTGTATCACAATTCCAGTGGGTCAGAAGTTTACATACACTAAGTTGACTGTGCCTTTAAACAGCTTGGAAAATTCCATAAAATTATGTCATGGCTTTAGAAACTTCTGATAGGCTAATTGACATAATTTGAGTCAATTGGAGTGGTACCTGTGGATGTATTTCAAGGCCTACCTTCAAACTCAGTGCCTCTTTGCTTGACATCATGGGAAAACTAAAAAAATCAGCCAAGACCTCAGAAAAAAAATTGTAGATCTCAAAAAGTCTGGTTTATCCTTGGGAGCAGTTTCCAAACGCCTGAAGGTACCATGTTCATCTGTACAAACAATAGTACACATTAAACACCATGGGACCACTCAGTCGTCATATCGCTCAGGAAGGAGATGCATTCTGTCTCCTAGAGATGAATGAACTTGGGTGCAAAAAGTGCAAATCAATCCCAGAACAACAGCAAAGGACGTTGTAAAAATTCTGTAGGAAACAGGTACAAAAGTATCTATATCCACAGTAAAACGAGTCCTATATCAGCACAACCTGAAAGGCCGCTCAGCAAGGAAGAAGCCACTGCTCCAAAACCGCCATAAAAAAGCCAGACTACGGTTTGCAACTGCACATGGGGACAAAGATCGTACTTTTTGGAGAAATGTCCTCTGGTCTGATTAAACAAAAATATAACTGTTTGGCCACAATGACCATCGTTATGTTTGGAGTAAAAAAGGGGAGGCTTGCAAGCCGAAGAACAGTATCCCAACCGTGAAGCATGGGGGTGGCAGCATCATGTTGTGGGGTGCTTTGCTGCAAGAGGGACTGGTGCACTTCACAAAATAGATGGCATCATGAGGTAGCAAAATTATGTGGATATATTGAAGCAACATCTCAAGACATCATCAGTTAAAGCTTGGTCACAAATGGGTCTTCCAATGACCAATCATACTTCCAAAGTTGTGGCAAAATTGCTTAAGGGCAACAAAGTCAAGGTATTGGAGTGGTCATCACAAAACCCTGACCTCAATCCCATAGAAAATTTGTGGGCAGAACTGAAAATCTGTGTGCGAGCAAGGAGGCCTTACAAACCTGACTCAGTTACACCAGCTCTATCAGGACGAATGAGACAAAATTCACCCAACTTATTGTGGGAAGCTTGTGGAAGGCTACCTGAAACGTTTGACCCAAGTTAAACAATTTAAAGGCAATGCTACCAAATACTAATTGAGTGTATGTAAACTTCTGACCCCCTGGGTTTGTGATGAAAGAAATCAAATCTGAAATAAATCATTCTCTCCACTATTATTCTGACATTTCACATTCTTAAAATAAAGTGGTGATCCTAACTGACCTAAGACAGGGAATTTTTACTATAATTAAATGTCAGGAATTTGTATTAAATGTATTTGGCTAAAGTGTATGTAATTTTTCTACTTCAACTGTATGTGTTCCTGGTTGTCTATGCATTAAACTAAACTGTACAGTAACCCATAGTCTTTTTTTGTCTTTGTTTTACAGACTCACCGTGCAGTCCTGAGGTTTTGATGAAAGAAACACTCTGAACAGTGGGAGGCTCACTGTAACTCAGGGACTGTTTCACTGGAACCCCCTGCACATCTTTTCCCACCAGGACCATTTTACAGGGATACAACTACAAGTCAGCAAAACCTCTGGTTAATGACAATAACACAGCTCCTGCCAAGGTCATCAACCTTTTCTGGTGTCCAACCCTCTGTGGGTTTGGACCGGTGAACACAGACAGACAGCATGGCGAGAGGGAGATTCATCTACTGTCTACTAGGGCAGTTGTTTGCTGGCCTGATTCTGGCGTCCGTTGGTCTATCCTCCATCCAGAGAGATAATGAGTGTCCCCAGCTGTGTGTGTGTGAGATCCGACCCTGGTTCACCCCCCAATCCACCTACAGAGAAGCCACGACGGTGGACTGTAACGACCTCCGTCTCACACGCATTCCAGGCAACTTGTCCAGCGACACTCAGGTGCTCCTCCTGCAGAGCAATTACATCGCCAGAACCAGTGAAGAGCTGGAGCAGCTCTTCAACCTGACCGAGCTGGACCTGTCTCAGAACAACTTCAGCAGCATCCACGATGTGGGCCTCACCAACATGTCCCAGCTCACCACACTGCACCTTGAGGAGAACCAGATTACTGAAATGCCTGACTACTGCCTACAGGACCTCAGCAACCTGCAAGAGCTCTACATCAACCATAACCAGATCATCATAATCTCCCCAAACGCCCTCTCTGGTCTGCACAATCTGCTCAGGCTCCATCTCAACTCCAACAGGCTCAAGGCCATTGACAGTCGCTGGTTTGAGTCAACGCCCAACCTTGAGATCCTCATGATCGGGGAAAATCCTGTTGTTGGCATCCTGGACTTTAACTTCAAGCCGCTTGTAAACCTGAGGAGCTTAGTTCTGGCTGGAATGGATTTAACAGACGTCCCTGGAAATGCCTTTGTGGGACTAGACAACCTAGAGAGTCTCTCCTTCTACGACAATAAGCTAATTAGAGTTCCTCAGAATGCCCTTCAGAAACTACCTAACCTCAAGTTCTTGGACTTGAACAAAAACCCTGTGCACAAAATCCAAGAGGGGGACTTTAAGAACATGCTGAGGCTGAAAGAGCTGGGCATAAACAACATGGGGGAGCTGGTCTCCGTTGACCGCTTTGCCGTCGATAACCTCCCTGAGCTTACCAAGCTGGAGGCTACTAATAACCCCAAATTTTCCTATGTGAACCGGCAGGCTTTCCGTGACGTCCCTGCCCTGGAGAGCCTCATGTTGAACAACAATGCCCTTAACGCCCTCTACCAGTCCACTGTGGACTCCCTGCCCAACTTGCGTGAGATCAGCATCCACAGCAACCCCCTGCGATGTGACTGCGTCATCCAGTGGATGAGCTCCAACAAGACCAGCATCCGCTTCATGGAACCCCTCTCCATGTTCTGTGCTCTTCCAGTCGAGGTCAGAGGTCAGCATGTGAGGGAGTTGCTCCAGCAGGACTCAGCAGAGCAGTGCCTGCCCATGATCTCACACGACAGCTTTCCCAACCACCTGAACCTGGACATAGGCATGACTGTGGACCTGGACTGCCGTGCCATGTCCCAGCCTGAGCCAGATATCTACTGGGTCACACCTGTAGGGAACAAGGTGATGGTGGAAACCCTGTCTGATAAATACAGCCTCAGTACCGAGGGAACACTGCGTATCTCTCAAATCCAGGTCGAGGACTCTGGCAGGTATACCTGTGTGGCTCAGAATGCTGAGGGGGCGGACACTCGGGTGACTGCTATTAGGGTGAATGGTACTCTCTTAGACAGCACCCAGTTGATGAAAGTGTACGTGAAGAAGACTGAGTCCCACTCCATTCTGGTTTCCTGGAAGGTCAACTCCAACGTCATGACCTCCAACCTCAAGTGGTCATCTGCCACAATGAAGATAGACAACCCTCACATCACCTACACAGCCAGGGTCCCAGTGGATGTCCATGAGTATAACCTCACACACCTACAGCCCTCCACCGAGTATGAGGTATGTCTCACCGTCTCCAACATCCACCAGCAGACACAGAAGTCCTGTGTCAATGTCACAACGAAGCACGCTGCCTTCACTGTGGAGATATCTGACCAAGGCACTAACACCGCTCTCGCAGCGGTCATGGGTACCATATTCGGCATCATCAGCCTGGCCTCTATGGCTGTGTACATTTCCAAGAGGTGGAAGAGGAAAAACTACAATCACTCCCTGAAAAAGTACATGCAGAAAACATCTTCCATCCCCCTCAATGAACTCTACCCTCCCCTCATCAACCTGTGGGAGGCGGACAGTGAGAAGGAGAAAGAGGTTTCCTCCTCATCAGAGACCAAACCAGGCCAGGTGGACACAACACGGAGCTACTACATGTGGTGAAAGCCACTACATGTGGGGTAAACCAGAAATAACACATTTTAGGAGCACAAAGTCACTTATTTTGCTTCTTTGTGTGACAGTAATATGAAATATTTTTTTGCAGTTTTCTGCTTTGCTCATTTGAGGCGAAGAACAGACAGATATTTCAGACTTTTTAGTATAGTGTATTGCCTTTCTCCTCTTGCCCCCTTTTTGACAGTCAATATGGCAGCTTTGTTTAGCTCCCAGGACTTGGTAGTCATTGTGCTTTATTTTGAGTACTTGTTTTGATATCATAGCATGGGTATTGTCATGGATTCAGTCTGGATCAACTTGCTGGAGCTGGAATTGGATCCATTTTGATTTCTTTCTCTGGAAGTATTCTTAGAGAATACAATGGTTTTTTTCTCATAAAACAGTTTAAGTGTTAACTGTTGTACAATGCAATATATAAACCAATTTGTCTATGGACTACAATATAAGCTGACAAAGTAAGTTTAGACTTGATATACTGTCTATTGAATAATGTTAGCAATTGTTCTGTAATGTTGTATCAACTATAATTTGAATGACTTCTTTGACTTTAACAAACAGTAATTTTTTTATTAAGAACTTAAGTTTGCAGAGAAAATACCATAAACCAGCAATAGAAATATGAATGTTTAATAACTAGGTAAGTAGACATAAAGCTTTTTAAATTCTCAGAGTATTATTTTTGATTTTGCTAGAATCATTCAACGATCACTGAGTTTGTTGTGATTTACACACGCAAATACTGTATGTTGTATATTGAGGAGCAAGCAAAAATAAAATACTTTTTTCCTCATATTTTTTATAACATTTCCAGACCTTGTGTCATTATTTGTATGTTACATCATATAAAGTAAAAACAGGCTCTGGAATAATATATTCATTTCAAACCTTAAGCATTTACTTTGACAACAAAGACGGTGTTTACCATAATTCCATATGACTAAAATGAAAACATGTAATGCGGGGCAGAGGGAAAGATGTGTTTTACATTATGACATTATGGTAAATGATGCATTATATCAGTTTGAGTGTAGGTGTAGGCACAGTGTAGATTGTGATAAAGAGAGATGGAGTGGAGAGATACTAACTACAGAGGCTGAGATGCTGCAAAAGCAATTATCAGAGCGTAATTAAAATCTGCCCCTTTAGTCTCCAATTATTGCTGCAAAAAGCCTTCGAGGAGCAAACAGCCCTAAAAAACCACAGATGAAAGATTTTGGAAACCAGGAAGAGGACATATGGGAGTAAATGGCAAGACAAGCCTCCCAAAGTGATGAAGACCACCGGGCACAGAGGACAGATCTTCAGTGTTCACACTGCCATTTAATGACATATGGGGCAACAGTGTCCTCCCTTGCCATGCCCACTCTCCAGGATGAGATGAGATGGGTGTGGGCAGCATTGAGGGGAGGAATGAAGTGGCTGAGCTTAGATTAAAGGAGGATGTGATTATGGATAATGGGCACTATTAAGCAGCACAGAATGCTGCATTATCTTACAGTCAGCAACACAGCTTTATTCAGAGAGATGCTAGCAGCTCCCAATTGTTTGCACCCTCATACTGTATGAGCAGAGCCTGTTCGAGGCATAAGCGACATAAGCGGTCTCTTAGGGCCACGGCCACTCAATCGGGGTCTCAACTTACTATTGAGAGTAAGAAGAGTAGAATACACCAGGTGCAATCATAGATTCCGATTGGTTAGACCAACGTTGAACCGTCCTTACAAAGGGTGCTGCCTGTTTAAGTTTCTGACTATAGGTGGGGAGGAGCAGAATGGAGGCATGATCTGATTTGATGAAGGGAGGGCACTGATCAAGAATGTGTGATGTGTGTGTGTAGCACAGGAGATGTGCTATGTGAGATGAATTTCAGTAGCGTTTTCCTCAGATTTCCTTTATTTAAGTCCCCAGATACAATAAATATCTGATATGTGGTTTACAGTTTGCACATAGTCCAAAGTATGTTACAATCCCTGATGTCTCTCCGGAAGGAGATCCTCGCTCTCAGCTCATCTACTTTATTGTCCTGGGACTGAACGTTAGCGAGTGATATATTCGGAAGTGGTGGATGGTATGCACACCGCTTGAGTTTGACTACGGCTCCACTTGTTCTTCACTGTCTTTGGCATCAGCGTTTTGGTGCAGGCCCCATGATGAATAAAGCTGCCTCGAAGTTCAAACAAAGGACCCTGGTCAGGGAAGTAACATTTTTGCTTGAATTTCTGGTGAGTGACCGCCAATCTAATGTCCAAAAGTATTTTCCGGCTGTTGTTAATAATACAAGGAACTTTCTGAGCAAATCATGTAAGAAATAATACAAACATTTAAAAGAATACTGCAAAGTTGACTAGGAGCTAGAAATAGGGTGACCATGTCTATTGGCACCATCTTGTTATAAATTGAGTAACACGCAGTGACACTTTGGATTTAGACACACCAAAGAATCAATAGAATCCTCAAAGTAATGACATACTAAAAGGAAGCTAATAATTGTATTTAATATAGATCCCTCCCTCGATAACAGTTTGCCACTGGGGGGAATGCTCAAGGTCCTTGCATATCTATGTAATGAGTGATTTTCAAGATGGTGACATACAACTGAGGGACAGACAGTAAAATCTAATGTTTTTTGAAAACTTAATTTTTTATAATACAAACAAATAACAACTTACAGACGCACACAAACAACGATTACATCTCATCTGACCAGAGCCACATTCTCACACCTCCATCCCAAGTGCCTGCATTATTGTTTTCCACTTGGCCTTAAATTGTACCAAAAAAATGTTCTCAGTCGCCCATGCTATTTCAATATTTCAATAGTAAATCATTACAATTTTCCATTGTGTTAATGATTGCGGATTGATTTATTTCCAAGTTTTTAATATACGTTTTTCAACATGAGTGGTGAGAAGAGAATGGTCCAGACCATTGGGTATCTCACTACACCCCCATATGCCATGTCTTAAAATATGCAGACAGACAGATTAACCCTCCTGTTGTGTTCGTTTCATGTTAATTCATTCTGTGTTCCCGAACCAAAACGACTGCCCCATTGTAGCTGATTATAAATCCATAACATTGACCTGAGCTCATTCAACTTGCTTTTGAGTTACAAAAGCATAATGTATGGATTATTTTGACTATAACAAATACTCAGATGAAACGTATTGTGCTATTTATCACAGACTACATTGTGTCAAAGTTTAAAGTTTAACAAGGACTCTCCTTCTCACCAGTGTCATGATCAAAGATATGATCAAGAGCCTCACATAGAGTATATCTGCAACGTCTCTTGTCAGAATGAGGATCGGACCAAAGCGCAGCGTGGTAAGTGTTCATGATATTTATTGATCAAAACACTCGAACAAAATAACAAAGGGAATAACGAACAGTTCTGTAAAGGCAAATAAACTATACAGAAAACAACTTCCCACTAAACACAGGTGGGAAAAAGGCTGCCTAAGTATGATTCCCAATCAGAGACAAGGATAGACAGCTGCCTCTGATTGAGAACCACACTCGGGCCAAAAACAAAGAAATAGAAAATATAGAAATAAAGAAACTAGAATGCCCACCCTAGTCACACCCCGGCCTAACCAAAATAGAGAACTAAAGCCTCTCTATGGCCAGGGTGTGACAATATCGTTTGGTAATTGTGCTGCCACAGAATGAATTCTGAGCAAGGCCTCAAAAAAGCTTTATATACCAGAGCAGTGAAAAAAGTTCTATATATTATTGAAACAATATTGCGATTGTTTGTGAGAATGTCAAAAGGTGTGTTTCCCGTGGGGGAAAGATTATATTGGGGAAAGGTTCACGTGGGGGTTGCCATGGAAGACAAGAAGAAGAGTGAGGTGTGTGTGTGCTCAAACACACATGCATGTGGGGGTCTGGGAGAGGAAGTGTGTCCATCTGATGAATGGGCATGTGGCTGAACTCAATTGTATACACTAATTGTAGTTTCACCAATTAATTTCTAATGACCGGTCATTTTGACTGGGAACACCACAGGTGTACAAAGTTAAATAAAAAAACTCAAAATGTAATGAAAATCATCAAAATGTATTTTGTGTGTTCAGATGCTCTGTGTGGACAACGTCATGGAACCTTAAGACAATCAGATTAAATGAACTACATTTTTCAGAGAAAACTTGAAAATCGGTCCAATTCGACCAGAACACAGTAAGAGGGTTAAAAGTATGTTAACATTGTAATACCTTCAAACTTTCTAGCTCCTTCCATAACTTCTGGACTGTATTGCATTCACAGAAAGCATTGATAATTGAGTATTTATTAGTTTTACACTTATAGTAAGATATGACTCTGCCGTTGTTCTGTAGATTATGTGTATTTTGTCTCTTGTATAATAAATCGATACGTTAGTTTGAACTGGAATAAGTGTACATTTTAGTTAACTGTAATTTTGTTAGTTATGCTTCAACTGTCTCTCCATCTTGTGAAAACATCAGTACTTTTTAAGTCTTTGTTCCAATAGTTGAGATTTTTTTCTAAGAGATTGTCAGTTGGATATGCTCGTTGCATAGTTTTATATATCTTCACACTCATATGAATATTATTTTCTGATTCAAATAAGATTCCCTCAAGGTTGCTCTGACGTCCAAAAGATTTAAAATCAAAATTTCATGAAATGCAACTTTTAAGTTGCATGTATTTGAAACTATATACATTGGTCAGTCCAAAATTACTTTTTAATTCTGTCATGGAAACATATTTATTGCCTGTTACCAGTTAATTTCCTTTAGTTTTCCATGTAGACCAATTTATCAGTGAATTCTGAAAAGCTATCCAAGGATTGCTCCATAAAGGTAGGCCAGGTAGGCCAGTTGAGAACAAGTTCTCATTTACAACTGTGACCCGTCCAAGATAAAGCATAGCAGTGAGACAAAAACAACAACAGAGAGTTACACATAAACAAACGTACAGTCAATAATACAAAAGAAAAGAAAAATAGAAAGATCTACGTACAGTGTGTGCAAATGGTGAAGAGTAGGGAGGTAGGGTAATAAATAGGCCATAGAGGCGAAATATTAATAATAATAATAATTACAATTTAGCATTAATACTGGAGTGATATATGTGCAGATGATGATGTGCAAGTAGAGATACTGGGGTGCAATAGAGCAACAGGGTGAGTAATAATATGGGGATGAGGTAGTCGGGTGTGCTATTTACAGATTGGCTGTGTACAGGTACAGTGATCGGTAAGCTGCTCTGACAGCTGATGCTTAAAGTTAGAGAGGGAGATATAAACTCCAGCTTCAGTGATTTTTGCAACTCGTTCCAGTCATTGGCAGCAGAGAACTGGAAGGAAAGGGGGCCAAAGTAAGTGTTGGCTTTCGGAATGACCAGTGCAATATACCTGCTGGAGTGCGTGCTACGGGTGGGTGTTGCTATGGTGACCAGTGAGCTGAGATAAGGCGGGGCTTTACCTGGCAAAGACTTAGATGATCTGGAGCCAATGGATTTGGCGACGGATATGTAGTTAGGGCCAGCCAACGGGAGCATAGAGGTCGCAGTGGTGGGTAGTATATGGGGATTTGGTGATAAAACGGATGGCACTGTGATAGACTACAGGGTTTGCTGAGTAGAGTGTTGGGGGCTATTTTGTAAATGACATCGTCGAAGTCAAGAATCGGTAGGATTGTCAGTTGTATGAGGGTATGTTTGGCGGTTAGGAGGCTTTGTTGCGAAATAGGAAGCCGATTCTAGATTTAATTTTGGATTGGATATGCTTAATGTGAGTCTGGAAGGAGATTTTGCAGTCTAGCCTGACACCTAGGTATTTGTAGTTGTTAACATATTCTAGGTCAAAACCGTCCAGAGTAGTGATGCTGGACGGGCGGGAGGGTGCGAGCAGTCGTTAGAAGTAAAGATTATTTGCACCCCCATTTTCAGTACTCCACAAAACTTTGCTTGCGAGGTTAACGGCACTGAGCCTTTTTCTAAAATGTTTTATGAGATTGGAGAACACATTGGGAGGAATCTTAGATAATTACTGCTTATGGACTGCCCTCTTCACTTCAAACGACAGGTTTTCAAATTGGGTTCAAGTCCGGAGACCATTGGCCATTGCAAAATGTTGATTTTGTTGTCAATTAACCATTTATTTGTATTTTGATGTGTGCTTGATGTTATTGTCTTGCTGGAAGATTCACTTGCGGCCAAGGTTCAGCCTCCTGGCAGAGGGAACAGGGGTTTTGGCTAAAATGCGTTGGTACTTGGTAAAGTTCAAATTGCCGTTGACCTTAAAAAGGACCCCAGGACCAGTGGAAGCAAAATAGCCCATCACATCAAAGATCAACGACCATATTTTACAGTATGTAAGAGGTTGTTTTCTGCATGTGATATCCTTCTTTTGACACCAAACCCATCACTGGTGTGTGTGGCCAAAGAGCTCTATTTGCATGTCATCTGTAAGGGCGTTCGTCTGTAGGAGGAAGAGAAGCGGACCAAAGCGCAGCGTGGTGGTTATTCATGTTTTAATAAATCACTCCACATGAACAAACTAACAAAAACAAGAAATGTGAAAACGCAAAACAGTCCTATCCTGTGACACCAAACACAGTGACAGGAACAATCACCCACCAACACACAGTGAAACCCAGGCTACCTAAGTATGATTCTCAATCAGAGACAACTAATGACACCTGCCTCTGATTGAGAACCATACTAGGCCGAAAACATAGAAATGCCCCAAAACATAGAAAAACAAACATAGACTGCCCACCCAACTCACGCCCTGACCATACTAAATAAATACAAAACAACAGAAATAGAGGTCAGAACGTGACAGTACCCCCCCCCAAAGGTGCGGACTCCGGCCGCAAAACCTTGACCTATAGGGGAGGGTCTGGGTGGGCGTCTGTCCGCGGTGGCGGCTCTGGCGCGGGACGCGGACCCCACTTCACCATTGTCTTAGTCCGCCTTATTGTCCGCCTCCCTGGCTTACTCACCATGGCCACCCCTCTCAATGACCCCACTGGACAGAGGGGCTGCTCAGGACAGAGGAGCAGCTGCTCGGGACAGAGGGACAACTGCTCGGGACAGAGGGGCGATAGCAGCTCGGGACAGAGGGGCGATAGCAGCTCGGGACAGAGGGGCGGCAGCTGCTCGGGACAGAGGGGCGGCAGCAGCTTGGGACAGAGGGGCGACAGCTGCTCTGGACAGAGGGGCAGCTGCTCGGGCGGCCCCTGGCTGACTGACGGCACTGGCGGCCCCTGGCTTACTTGCGGCCCCTGGCTGACTGGCGGCACTGGCGGCCCCTGGCTTACTGGCGGCCCCTGGCTTACTGGCGGCACTGGCGGCCCCTGGCTGACTGGCGGCACTGGCGGCCCCTGGCTGACTGGCGGCACTGGCGGCCCCTGGCTGACTGGCGGCACTGGCGGCCCCTGGCTGACTGGCGGCACTGGCGGTCCCTGGCTGACTGGCGGCACTGGCGGCCCCTGGCTGACTGGCGGCACTGGCGGCCCCTGGCTGACTGGCGGCACTGGCGGCCCCTGGCTGACGGGCGGCACTGGCGGCCCCTGGCGGCACTGGCGGCTCCTGGCAGACGGGCTGCACTGGCGGCTCCGGGCAGACGGGCGGCGCTGGCGGCGCTGGGCAGACGGGCGGCGTTGACGGCGCTGGGCAGACGGGAAGCTCAGCTGGCGCTGGGCAGACGGGAAGCTCAGCTGGCGCTGGGCAGACGGGAAGCTCAGCTGGCGCTGGGCAGACGGGAAGCTCCGGCAACGCTGGAGAAAAGGAAGGCCCTGGTAGCGCCGGAGAGGCGGGAGACTCCGGCAGCGGCGCCGGACAGGCGGGAGGCTCCGGCAGAGGCGCCGGACAGGCGGGAGGCTCCGGCAGCGGCGCCGGACAGGCGGGAGGCTCCGGCAGAGGCGCCGGACAGGCGGGAGGCTTCGGCAGAGGCGCCGGACAGGCGGGAGGCTCCGGCAGAGGCGCCGGACAGGCGGGAGGCTCCGGCAGAGGCGCCGGACAGGCGGGAGGCTCCGGCAGAGGCGCCGGACAGGCGGGACGCTCCGGCAGAGGCGCCGGACAGGCGGGAGGCTCCGGCAGAGGCGCCGGACAGGCGGGAGGCTCCGGCAGAGGCGCCGGACAGGCGGGAGGCTCCGGCAGAGGCGCCGGACAGGCGGGAGGCTCCGGCAGCGCTGGAGAGGAGGAAGCCCCTGTAAGGATGGGCCGGAGAGACAGCCTGGTACGGGGGGCTGCCACCGGAAGGCTGGTGCGTGGAGGTGGTGACGGATAGACCGGACCGTGAAGGCGTACTGGAGATCTTGAGGGCAGGGCTGGCACCAACCGCCCTGGCTGGATCTTCACCCTAGCCCGGCAGATGTGGGGAGCTGGGATGTAGCGCACTGGGCTAAGCACGCGTACTGGGGACACCGTGCGCACAACTGCATAACACGGTGCCTGACCAGCACCACGCCCGCCACAGTTAGCACTGCTAGGAGCACTGTAGTGCTGAGATGGCACAGGACGTGCAAGGCTAGGGAGATGCACAGGAGGCCTGGTGCGTGAGGCTGGCACAGTCTTCACCAGACCCCTCGCACGCACCTCAGGATGAGTATGGAGAGCTGACCCCGGTGCCATTAAATCCCTGACACGCTCCGTCGGGCGAATGTCGTGCCTCATGCACCAAACCAGCAAGTCCCTCATATCACTCTCCTCCAATTTCCCCATTAACTCCTTCACAGTCTCTGCTTCGCTCACCTCCAACACCAGCTCTGGTTCTGAGCTCCTCCTTGGCTCCTCACGATAAACGGGGGGAGTTGGCTCAGGTCTGACTCCTGACTCTGCCACACTCCCCCTGTGCCCCCCCCCCAAGAAATTTTTGGGGGTGACTCTCGGGCTTCCATCCGCTCTGCCGTGCTAGTTCCTCATAATGCCGCCTCTCTGCTTTTGCTGCCTCCAGCTCGGCCTTGGGGCGGCAATATTCTCCTGGCTCTGCCCAGGGTCCTTTCCCGTCTAGAATCTCCTCCCAAGTCCATCTCTCCAAGTAGTGCAGCCTCTCCCACTGCTGATTTTGCTGCTGCTGCTGTTGCTCCTCCTGCTGCTGCTTTTGCTGCTGCTGCTGTTGCTCCTGCTGCACCTGTCGCTTCTCCTGCTGCTGCTGTTGCTGCTGCCTCTGTTTACCACGCCGCTTGGTCCTTGGTAGGTGGGTGATTCTGTAAGGGCGTTCGTCTGTAGGAGGAAGAGAAGCGGACCAAAGCGCAGCGTGGTGGTTATTCATGTTTTAATAAATCACTCCACATGAACAAACTAACAAAAACAAGAAATGTGAAAACGCAAAACAGTCCTATCCTGTGACACCAAACACAGTGACAGGAACAATCACCCACCAACACACAGTGAAACCCAGGCTACCTAAGTATGATTCTCAATCAGAGACAACTAATGACACCTGCCTCTGATTGAGAACCATACTAGGCCGAAAACATAGAAATGCCCCAAAACATAGAAAAACAAACATAGACTGCCCACCCAACTCACGCCCTGACCATACTAAATAAATACAAAACAACAGAAATAGAGGTCAGAACGTGACATCATCTGACCGTAGCATTGTTTCCAATCCAAGCGCCAATGTCATTTAGCAAACTCAGGCAGGAATTTACATTTCTTGGTTGCTCTAAAGAATTTTACAAATTTTGGCAACCCTTCCAAAGAGGCTATTGTCTTTTAGGTGGCATCTAATGCTAGATTTGGAGACTTGGTGAACCGAAGATGCAACCAAGTTCTGTAATTCTCCAACTGTGGCCCTTGAACCTTTCTTTGCCTCCCGAACTATTTTCCTCACTTTGCGTAGGGACAAGATACACAAATGCGTCCAATACAAGGCACATTTACCACTATTCCAGTGGTTTTAAACTTCTTACTCGTTGCCCTAATAGTGGTAAGTGGTATATTTGGATTTGTATCCCTTTTTTGTACCTACTCTCTGATTTATGAAGGTCAACAACCATTTGTCTCTTTTACTTTGTGAGTTGTTTGCTCTCAGTAAAACAAGGAATCCATGGAAGGCCATAATACAGTTCCTTAAACTGAGATCATTTTTTTTTTAAGTAGAAAGTTAATGCAGATGAATCATTGTCATCAGCACTGCACATACATAGAAACACAATTGGAACTGAGGCTGATAAATCAGGATTCTGCCTGTTTTAAAACTCTACAGAGCAACTGGCAGGTATTTTCTCTTTCGTTTTTAAATCCTCTTTGGATCAGCAACATGCACCTACGCTCTGGAAAACTTTACCATAGTACCCATCCCCAAATTGACAAACACATCTGTAATAAATTACTACAGGCCAGTGGCATTAACGTCCCTGGTTAAGAAATGTTTTGTGAAGGGGATTAAGATACAGCAGCGTCTTAATTGCCTTCAGTTTGCTTTTGTGACTGGTAGGGGGAAGGGGTTGTTGATGCCATCCTTATGCTACTGAACCTTATTGTATCTACAATCACCTAGAGGGTCAAATGCCATGCTAAGGTCTTATTTGTTGATTTCTCTTTGGCTTTTAATACAATCCATCCCTCCACCTTGGCTCAGAAACTGACAGACAATATATCATTGGATAGAAGCCTGGTGCTGTGGATCCTGGATTTCCAGAGCAATAGGACACAGCAGGTCAAGGTGGGACAGTGGATGTCAGACAAGCGCACCACTAGCATGGACTCTCCTCAATGGTGTGTGCTTTCTCCGCAGCTGTATACCAATGACTGTAAAAGCTCCTACCCTGGTAAACAATTGATTAAGATTGCAGACAACACAGCACTGGTCAGGCTAATCCAGGATGAGGAGAAGGAGCACGGGCCAGTCTTGGAGAACTTTGTTAAGTGGTGTGATGACTCACTTAGTGCTGAACACAAAAAAAGAGAAAAGAAACGCATATTGACTGTAGGGGAAACATAACACCCTCCCCACTAACTGTTGTTCAGGGGCAATACATAGAGGTAGTGTAGGAGTATAAAGATTTGGGTGTTGTACACAGGGTTGGGGTGTAACGGACTACATGTAATCTGTTACATGTAAGGCATTACAAAAAACGGTAAATGTAATCTGTTACATTACCAGCAACAATTGTAATCAGATTACAGATACTTTTGAAAAACTAGATGATTACTTAGAGGATTACTTTTAAATTCAGAAAGGATGTTTTCAAAAAATGTTTTTTGCCACTTCTCTGTTTTCTCAATGACATTCAAATGAGCATTGAAAAATTGCGTAAATTTATGTTTGTTCCACCTGAGCGAGTCTGACCACAAGTTAGAGACCACTATGATGACACACCAAATGTGTTTGATGGATCGAGGGAAAAGAGCAGGAATAGGCTTTTGTAGGCTACAGTCCAAGCTATGTCTTCCAATGGTGCGACTGCTGTCGGGATCCAAAGATTAACCAACTTGAATAAACGCTTGGAGGTAAGGATGACAGCAGTGGTGTAGTCTATGGCGATACGGATCACTTATTATTGATATCTACATTGCACATTGATGTGAAACACACTACTGCTCTCTCATTTAGCTATTTGCCGCTTACGGATTGTGGTTGTTGTGGATGGCTGTTCACAAAATGTTTATTTGAACCCAGGAATGGTTGAATTCAAGAAGTTTAAACTGCATATCAATCATTGTTTTTGAAACCAGTGGACAGCCAGTGAAAAATGTGATCTTGCAACAGCTGCACAGTGCGATCCCAGCCTATAGAATAAAAGTGGGGCTTTTATTGCTCTATCAAATTCATGCTGATAATTTTTTTTATAATTCATAGGTCTAATAGAGACATGCTCAAATGCACACACTGTTGATAAACTTAAAGGGGCAGTCTGTAGTTGCTACATCCATTTTTTAATGTGAAGATATAACTGAATCGTATTATATTATGTAGTAGAAAGCAATAGGTTAGAAGAAGCCTACGTAACCAACCCATAAAGTAAAATGTAACATCCATATATGGCCAGCTATATAAACCTTAACATTGGTTTATCCTGCGATAGATGTCGTTCAGTTGGTAACATACAGTGCCTTGCGAAAGTATTCGGCCCCCTTGAACTTTGCGACCTTTTGCCACATTTCAGGCTTCAAACATAAAGATATAAAACTGTATTTTTTTGTGAAGAATCAACAACAAGTGGGACACAATCATGAAGTGGAACGACATTTATTGGATATTTCAAACCTTTTTAACAAATCAAAAACTGAAAAATTGGGCGTGCAAAATTATTCAGCCCCTTTACTTTCAGTGCAGCAAACTCTCTCCAGAAGTTCAGTGAGGATCTCTGACCTAAATGACAAATGATGATAAATACAATCCACCTGTGTGTAATCAAGTCTCCGTATAAATGCACCTGCACTGTGATAGTCTCAGAGGTCCGTTAAAAGCGCAGAGAGCATCATGAAGAACAAGGAACACACCAGGCAGGTCCGAGATACTGTTGTGAAGAAGTTTAAAGCCGGATTTGGATACAAAAAGATTTCCCAAGCTTTAAACATCCCAAGGAGCACTGTGCAAGCGATAATATTTAAATGGAAGGAGTATCAGACCACTGCAAATCTACCATCTACCTGGCCGTCCCTCTAAACTTTCAGCTCATACAAGGAGAAGACTGATCAGAGATGCAGCCAAGAGGCCCATGATCACTCTGGATGAACTGCAGAGATCTACAGCTGAGGTGGGAGACTCTGTCCATAGGACAACAATCAGTCGTATATTGCACAAATCTGGCCTTTATGGAAGAGTGGCAAGAAGAAAGCCATTTCTTAAAGATATCCATCAAAAGTGTTGGTTAAAGTTTGCCACAAGCCACCTGGGAGACACACCAAACATGTGGAAGAAGGTGCTCTGGTCAGATGAAACCAAAATTTAACTTTTTGGCAACAATGCAAAACATTATGTTTGGCGTAAAAGCAACACCCTGAACACACCATCCCCACTGTCAAACATGGTGGTGGCAGCATCATGGTTTGGGCCTGCTTTTCTTCAGCAGGGACAGGGAAGATGGTTAAAATTGATGGGAAGATGGATGGAGCCAAATACAGGACCATTCTGGAAGAAAACCTGATGGAGTCTGCAAAAGACCTGAGACTGGGACGGAGATTTGTCTTCCAACAAGACAATGATCCAAAACATAAAGCAAAATCTACAATGGAATGGTTCAAAAATAAACATATCCAGGTGTTAGAATGGCCAAGTCAAAGTCCAGACCTGAATCCAATGGAGAATCTGTGGAAAGAACTGAAAACTGCTGTTCACAAATGCTCTCCATCCAACCTCACTGAGCTCGAGCTGTTTTGCAAGGAGGAATGGGAAAAAATGTCAGTCTCTCGATGTGCAAAACTGATAGAGACATACCCCAAGCTACTTACAGCTGTAATCGCAGCAAAAGGTGGCGCTACAAAGTATTAACTTAAGGGGGCTGAATAATTTTGCACGCCCAATTTTTCAGTTTTTGATTTGTTAAAAAAGTTTGAAATATCCAATAAATGTCGTTCCACTTCATGATTGTGTCCCACTTGTTGTTGATTCTTCACAAAAAAATACAGTTTTATATCTTTATGTTTGAAGCCTGAAATGTGGCAAAAGGTCGCAAAGTTCAAGGGGGCCGAATACTTTCGCAAGGCACTGTACATTTTTGTATTTTTCTATTGTCTCTTAAGGGGAAAGTAATCTAAAAGTAACTGAATGTAATCAGATTACGTTGCTGAGTTTGGCTTATCCAAACGTTATGTTACTGATTACAATTTTGGACAGATAACTAGTAACTGTAATGGATTACATTTAGAAAGTAACCTTCCCAACCTTAGCTGTGCATCACCACAAGCTACGTTGGGGAAAATGCACAGCACTGATGAATAAGAAAGGACAGCAAAGGCTCTACTTTTTAAGGAAACTAAGCTCTTTTAATGTTGATCGTGTTTTATTGTCACTGTTTTACATTTACATTGTCACTGTCCTAACATTTTGTGTCATCTGGCTGTGTTTTTTGCCCCTCTTTTTAGCATTTTGCGTCAATATATTTTATTTCAACTAAATAAAAAATGTGGCGCTGCCACACCTGATTAAAGAGTGCTGTGGCAAATGGCGCCTCACCACACATTTTCCGGCAGCCCTGCATCAGCCTTTAAATCACTGACTACCAATCTGCCTACAAGGAGCTTTACCTATGAAACAGCTAACACGGCATAATCCTGATTTATCAGCCTCTGAGGCTGAAATGTAATCTGACCAGCCTGTCAGAAATGAAGCTCATTAGTGAATGATGGGGAAATGCTAGCTAGCTTTTTCCACCCTATGTTTTTACTAATTAAAATAAGTATTGCTTTGAGTCTGAGAATGGTACTAGAGGCAGTAGTGTCCGTTTTACAGGCTCCTGACCAATTGTGCTATTTTGTGTATTTTTGTACATAATGTTTCCACCATCATTTCCTATGACTGAAAAGAGCTTCTGGACATCAGAACTGCTATCACTAACCTCGATTTGGAAGAGGACTTCTACTTCAATGAGTCGGAGGCGAAACCAGGCCCAAATCCTTGACAGTCAAATAAGGAGGAGATGGCGCTGTACAGGCTACCTGACGAGACTACGTCACAGAGAGGAAAAATTGCCAATCACTGGAGAATAAACTGGATGAGTTCCGTATCCTATCAACGTGATCTGAAGAACTGTAATATCCTATGTTTCGCAGAGTCGTGGCTGAACAAGGACATGGTAAATAGATGAGATGTTGCGTGTTGTGTTTGTTAACAACATCTGGCGTGCAATCTTTAATATTAGGGAAATCTCAAGGTTGTGCTAGCCTGAGTTAGAATAACTCATGATAAGCTGTAAATAGTATGGTTTACCAAGATATTTCTCAAACCTGTCTATTTACCACCACAAACATATGCTGGCACTAAGACCGTACTCAACAAGCTGTATAGGGCCAACAAGAAAATGCTTACCCAGAGGCGGCGCTCCTAGAGGCCGGTGACTTTAATCCTTAAGAGTCTATTGACGCACCCCTTCTTCAATCTAAGTAACATAATAAAAAAAATCCCCATCAAAATCGGTAATCTGCAGTGAAAGGTGGCCGAGCTACAGCAGTGTATATATTTTAATATATATATATATATATATAAAGTTTAGACTCACCTACTCATTCAAGGGTTTTCATTATTTTTACTATTTTCTACATTGTAGAATAATAGTGAAGACATCAACACTATGAAATAACACATATGGAATCATGTAGTAACGAAAAAAGTGTGAAACAAATCCAAATATATTTTATATTTGAGATTCTTCAAAGTAGCCACCCTTTGACTTGATGACAGCTTTGCAGACTCTTGGCATTCTCTCAAGAAAAACCCTTGAATGAGTAGGTGTGTCCAAACTTTTGACTGGTCCTGTATATGTTTCAAGCAGAAAACCATAGTTCCTGTTTCCAAGAACACCAAGGAAACCTGTCTAAATCACCCCGTAGCACTCACATCTGTAGCCATTAAATGCTTTGAAAGGCTGGTCATGGCTCACATCAACACCATCATCCCAGACACCCTGGACCCACTCCAATTTGCATACCGGCCCAACAGATCCACAGATGACGCAATCTTTATTGCACTCCACACTGCCCTTTCCCATCTGGACATAAGGGAACCCCTATGTGAGAATACTGTTCATTGATTACAGCTCAGCGTTCCACACCATAGTGCCCTCCAAGCTCATCACTAAACTAAGGACCCTGGGATTAAACACCTCCCTCTGAAATTGGATCATGGATTTCTTGACGGGCTGTCCCCAGGTGGTTTTGGTTATTGAACTACATTAAGTGAAGTGAATTTACAGCCAGTAACAGAATTGTGGAAAAATAATTTCATCATGGGTCCCTGATCTGTACTATACTGTAATGCATAATTATGAATGTCATTATCTTCATGGTGATGTATCCTAATAGGTACAACAAGGTAGAAATATGCAATATCCTCCGTTGCATATTTGGGTATTATTCTACACTCGGGCTATTATTTTAATGAGCTCTGCCACCAAACAAGACCAAATTTGGTTGATCCAAACCGGACCAAATCTGAAACAAACATAGACGTCAATGTTTCAGAAGTTTGGACATCAAAGTACAGCACAATGAATCACAGTACAGTGCAGTATAATACAGAAGAAAGCATTCAAGTAGAGTTCTGTATAGTACAGTCAAGTAGATTAGAGCTCAGTACAGTACAGTACAGTACAATAAAGTACATTATAGTTCAGTACAGTACCATATATTATAGTGTAGTCAATTTAGTGTTCTCTACTGTGCACTGTATTGAACTCTACTGCACTTTATTCCACTCTACTGTACAGGACTTTACTGTACTGTACTCAACTCTACTCTACTTGTCTTTACTTTTCATTCATGTACTGTACTCTACTGTGTTCTACTGTACTGTAATGTACTGTACTGTAAATTTGACATTTTGAGAAATGGAATGATACAGATTAGCAGGAGCAACAAAAACGCTTTGAAATTTGACGTTTGGAGAACATAGATGAACGTTTAATTCTGCAGTGAGACAGTGAGAGCTTGTTGGATATATGTAGTTACCTTGAACATCTTGTGGTACAGTACCTCTTAAACTTTAAGTCCCCTATTTAGGGGAGTTAATAAATATATAAAATAATTTCATAGAATTTAAACAAGACCACTTTCTCTTGATCACAGAGGGACAAAATCAGAGGAAAAGCAATGATTCAGCAGGCATTTGAATGGCGTCTGTGCGTCGCTCAGAGGACGCTGGGCAGAAAATGCTCTGTCGTCAGTTATGTGAAATGTTGCTAATTTTGTACTGTCACTAAGTATAATCATATATATGTCATATATATTTTACAGTTGTAAGAAAGGTGAAATATTATAGCAAGTTGTTTATAATTTGATTGTTACTATATTTATAAAGCATTTCAATAATTTCAAGCCTTAATCCCCCACTTTTGTTGAATAAGAAAAAACTTACTTTTTCATATTTTCATACACTATATATACAAAAGAATGTGGACAACCTTCAAATTAGTTCATTTGTCTATTTCAGCCACACCCGTTGCTGACAGGTGTATACAATTGAGCACACAGCCATGCAATCTCCATAAACAAACATTGGCCTTAGAATGGCCTTACTGCCACCTTTCCAACAAGTCAGTTCATCAAATATCAGCTCTTCCCTGGTCAACTGTAAGTGCTGTTATTGTGATGTGGAAACATCTAGGAGCAACATTGGCTCAGCCGCGAAGTGGTAGGCCACACAAGCTCACAGAACAGGACCGCTGAGTGATGAAACGGGTAGCTTGTAAAAATCATCTGTCATCGGTTGCAACACTCACTACTGAGTTCCAAACTGCCTCTGGAAGCAACGTCAGCACAAGAACTGTTCGTCGGGAGCTTCATGAAATGGGGTTCCAAGGCTGAACAGCTGCACATAAGCCTAAGATCACCATGCGCAATGCCAAGTATTGGCTGGAGTGGTGTAAAGCTCACCGCCATTGGACTCTGGAGCAGTGGAAACGCGTTCTCTGGAGTGATGAATTACGCTGCCCCATCTGGCAATCCTACGGACTAATCTTGTTTTGGTGGATGCCAGGAGAATGCTACCTGCCCCAATGCATAGTGTAAACTGTAAAGTTTTTCATGGTTAGGGCTAGGCCCCTTACTTCCAGTGAAGGGAAATCTTAATGCTACAGCATAAAATAACATTCTAGGCAGTTCTGTGCTTCCAACTTTGTGGCAGCAGTTTGGGAAAGGTCCTTATCGGTTTCAACATGACAATGACCCCGTGTATAAAGCGAGGTCCATCATAAAATGGTTTGTTGAGCCTCCTGAGTGGTGCAGTGGTCTAAGGCACTGCATTGCAGTGCTTGAGGTGTCACTACAAACCCAGGTTCGGTCCCATGCTGTGTCACATCTGGGAATCCCATAGGGTGGTGCACAATTGGTCAGCGTCGTCTGTGTTAGGGTAGGGTTTGGCCGGGGAGGTTTACTCAGCTCACCGCGCTCTAGCGACTCTTTGTGGCAGCCCGGGTGCCAGCAGGCTGATCTCGGTCGTCAGTTGAACAGTGTTTCTTCTGACACATTGGTGTGGCTGGCTTCCGGGTCAAGCGTGCGGGTGTTAAGGAGCGCGGTTTGGCGGGTTATGTCTTGGAGGACGGATGACTCAACTTTTGCCTCTTCCCCATTGGGGAGTTGCAGCGATGAGACAAGATCAACAATGGATATGATGAAAAGGGGGGTAAAAACATATATATGGTTTGTCGAGATTGGTGTGAAAGAACTTGACTGGCCTTCACAGAGCTCTGACCTCAACCCCATCGAATACCTTTGGGATGAATTGGAACGCCAACAGCGAGCCATGCCTAATCGCTCAACATCAGTGCCCGACCTCACTAATGCTCTTGTGGCTGAATGGAAGCACATTCCCGCAGCAATGTTCCAACATCTAGTGGAAAGCCTTCCAAGAAGAGAGTAGGCTGTTATAGCAGCAAAGGGGGGACCAACGCCATATTAATACCCAAGATTTAGGAATGAGATGTTCGACGAGCAGGTGTCCACATACCTTTGTTCATGTACTGTATTTTTTATCACATTAGTATCAGTATCACTCAATCAAGGGAAATATAGTGTTCTTTCTAACGAAGAAGAAACAGGGTCCTGAAAAAGAAATGTCCCTGTCTTTCAAAGATACTTCGTAAAAATTTAAATTACTTCACAGATCTTCATTGTTAAGGGTTTAAACACTGTTTACCATGCTTGTTCAATGAACCACAAACAATTCATGAACATGCACGTGTGGAAAGGTCGTTACGACACTAACAGATTACGGTAGGCAATTAAGGTCACAGTTATGAAACTTAGGACACTAAAGAGGCCTTTCTACTGACTCTGAAAAACACCAAAAGAAGGATGCCCAGGGTCATCTGCATGCATGTGCCTTAGGCATGCTGCAAGGAGGCTTAAGGACTGCAGATGTGGTCAGGGCAATAAATTGCGATGTCCGTACTGTGAGATGCCTAAGACAGCGTGAGTGTAACAACACCTGCACAGGATCGGTACAGCCGAACATCACACCTGCGGGACAGGTACAGGACGGCAACAACAACTGCCTGAGTTACACCAGGAATGCACAATCCCTCCATCAGTGCTCAGACTGTCCACAATAGGCTGAGAGAGGCTGGACTGAGGGCTTGTAGGCCTGTTGTAAGGCAGGTCCTCACCAGACATCACAGGCAACATCGTCGCCTATGGGCACAAACCCACCATCGCTGGACCAGACAGGACTGGCAAAAAGTGCTCTTCACTGACGGGTCGCGGTTTAGTCTCACCAGGGGTGATGGTCGGATTCGCGTTTATCGTCAAAGGAATGAGCGTTACACCGAGGCCTGTACTCTGTAATGGGATCGATTTGGAGGTGGAGGGTCCGTCATGGTCTGGGGCGGTGTGTCACAGCATCATTAGACTGAGCTTGTTGTCAATGCAAGCAAACTCAACGCTGTGCGTGACAGGGAAGACATCCTCCTCCCTCATGTGGTACCCTTCCTGCAGGCTCATCCTGACATGACCCTCCAGCATGACAATGCCACCAGCCATGCTGCTCCTTCTGTGTGTAATTTCCTGCAAAACAGGAATGTCAGTGTTCTACCATGGCCAGCGAGAGCCCGGATCTCAATCCCACTGAGCACGTCTGTGACCTGTTGGATCGGAGGGTAAGGGCCAGGGCCATTCCCACCAGAAATGTCCGGTGAACTTGTAGGTGCCTTGGTGGAGGAGTGGGGTAACATCTCACAGCAAGAACTGGCAAATCTGGTGCAGTCGTTGAGGAGGAGATGCATTGCAGCACCAGATACTGACAGTTACTTTTGATTTTGACCCCCCCCCCCCCCTCTGTTCAGGGACACATTTTTCAATTTCTGTTAGTCACATCTATTAGTCACATGTCTGTGGAACTTGTTCAGTTTATATCTCAGTTGTTGAATCTTGTTATGTTCATACAAATGTTTGCACATATTAAGTTTGCACAATCTTTGGCTCAACTTACCCGATGGCCATTGGCTCAACTTACCCCAAGGCAAACTTTTTGACGATATTAGCCCATGCAGCTACAAGGATGTACTTTCATGTTAGGTTTAGGACTTTATATTGAAGCCTATAGAGACCCCCAACTGATGTATAGAACAATCTACTTTGGTTTAGATTCAAGCATCATTAAACTTCTAACACAAATAAATGAATTTGTCTTTGTGAAAATCACTTTTTCCATGTGGTTTCTCTCATTACAGACTCCTAAATATTTGGTCAAATGATGAATTTTGTGTATGGTTTCCTAGAAACAAGAGGTGTCTCAACTAACCCTTGTAACTCAACTTACCCCACTCTCCCCTATTGTGTACTTCAACTTGTATCCTCGAAAGTGACTATACCTCAGCAATTTATAACTGTTTTTTTTACCAGAAAGGTGAGAATTACTACGTATAGTTTATGATAAATAATTTGGGTATGTCTATTTAGTCAGAAATCTATATTTTCACATTACTTAACTACTGCAAACCTAATGATCATGCATGATCTGATATGTGTTTATGAGCATCTGAGGATTGGAACAGATTTGTATTTTTTAGTTGTAATGCCAATAAATGCTTTCTTTTGAAAATGTGTGTGCTAGTCTGCGCCATGTCTCATCTCAGCGGCCTGTTTCCATGACAACCCCTAGCTGTTACTACCTACAGAAGGTGGCTGGCAGCAGTCTGAAAAAAAAGCCCCAAGGCACAGAGCCTAAAATACCACTGACAAGGTTAACTCCCTGCAGGCAGGGAACTACAACAACACCATGTTCCCTTTCAAAGGTGTGCAGAGATTTTCTGTTGTTGTTGCCTGTATACCACTACTTAATTCTAGGCATCATGCCGCTGTGTAAGCCATGCTTTTGCAGGAGTGTGGAAAAACCTAACATGGGTCAAAGTCAGGACAAGCGTTCACTGAGAGCAGCTGTGATTTCATTGGGTTGGATTTTTCTTGCAATTCATGGCGCAATAGATAAACGCCACAATGCACAGGTTGGCTGTGTCTGTGTTTCTGCAAATACAGTGAATAATTTTCATTTGTCAAATCTGACAGAATGGGGTCACCCTATAACCATGGAGCCAAATGGAGATCAAATTTAAAGAGATTCATTTGGCAAGGTCTCTGGAGCAATAACTGAAACCAGATTAAGCCATCCCAAATGACTGAAACATGAGCCTAATACTGTCTGTTGGCACGGTGTGTGCGAATACAGCGCGAGATTTGTCATATACATGTTTCAGCCCAGAGCATGTTCGAGGTGTCTGGTGTGTCAGTGTTGGTGTCTGGTGTGTCAGTGTTGGTGTCTGGTGTGTCAGTGCTGGTGCCTGGTGTATCAGTGCTGGTGTCTGGTGTGTCAGTGTTGGTGTCTGGTGTGTCAGTGCTGGTGTCTGGTGTGTCAGTGCTGGTGTCTGGTGTGTCAGTGCTGGTGTCTGGTGTGTCAGTGCTGGTGTCTGGTCTCTTTTTACTGCTCCGCTGGAGTGTGAAGCTGGCAGCAGTGCAGCCATCCATAGCTGAGGTGACCTTCCGTTTCCCTCTGACTCCTGACTCACAGCCCAGCCATCAGCTCTCCCCCAACAGGCCCATAGCCTGCGGCCCTCGCTGAGAGAAATTAATCAAAATGTAATCTTTCTGCTCAGCATGAGGAGAAAGCCAAGGCCTGCGCCAGGACCTGACACTTTTTATTAGACCAGCTCACTTAACAGAGGTAGTTCCTTCTTTAAGAGGCAGGAATTAACTTACATTAGGCCCGTATTTGTTCAGCAGCGTTCAGAACATACTAAAGAGAAACAGAGTTCAAATGATGCATACTGTCATAGAGGTACACTTCTACAAATGCCGACTTTGGCCAATTTATTATTATTGGGAAGGGAAGAAGACTGCTGTTGAATACCTTTTTTTTTCATTTTCATTTATCATTTTTTCCCCTCGTTTTTTAAAATGGAATACATTAATTTCAAAGAAGAGGTTGTCAATTTATGAGAGGCGTCTACTGTATGACGATCGCAATAGCCAGGATGGAGGAAGTCACAGCAAGCAGGAGAAATCACTCAGCAACAACTGCCGTGGTATTCTCAAAAGTGAATTTTCAGCCAAGACAAAAGGTTACGCAAATACAACATTGTATGATTGACATGAAACACATTTTCACATAACACATTTTATTACGCTCTTAGTCATTCCATTTGTTTTCGCAATGCCGGCATAAAGTTAGCAATAAAAATGTCAGCACAAATAATGGCTAAGATTTGCCAGAAATTGAATAGTTGTGCTTTATGCTAAAACAAATTGAACTCCATGGAATCTTGAGCGACAGAGCAATTATACTCCTTTATATCTCTATGAGGCTTTTATGCATACCAGATATGAATCATGATTTCTGTCATAATCTAAATAATGTCAATGATTATAAGCCAATACAGGCAGGCACTGTGAATGAATCTTACTCCAGATTCATTGGAAAAGTTATTGATATCTTTATTAGCATCCAAAAATGCCTCACTCTGAGTAAACTGATGACGGCACATTACAAATTCCTAGACACACAATGTCACTTTTAACAGTAAAACTGGTGACATGTTCCTCCATTTAGTTGTAAGCTTCTCTTTCTCAAGTGGCCTGCCTGTCACCACCAGTGCAGGGGGGTTGTTACCACGGCAACATTGACTTCTCTTCATCTCCCTTTGGGGGTTTAGGCAGATTTTATTTACAGGCTGCTGATATTGTTGCTAAAAAAAAGGCCAATAATTCTAATTGAATTACTAATGCCTTGATAAGGAACACAATTACCTTGTCCACGTGAAGAGTTTGTGAAGGAATGGGCTTCGATTTAACACTCTCCAGATTTATGTTCCTGAACAGAACCACGTGGTTTTCTAGAGCTGAGGGATAATGGTGAGGTGTCCTGTAGGCTATTAAAAGAAGGATTCGGAAGCCTTATACTGTAACCGCTTAAGAACTTCGGCTGTCCACATAAGAAGGAACTTTCAAGAACAGCCAAATAACTCTTTTGGAGCCCTTTTTTCTAAAGGTGTATGGCTGGCAGCTTAATTTCAAGTATTTTGGACATTAATAGAGTATGTATACCTTTGTTTTCCCTGCTCACCGTGAAATCTCTGTCATAGAGTAGCATGCTGTCTGTTGGTCAACCAATATAGTCCAAGGACAAACCTCCATAATTGGCATTTCTTTTCATAGGTCTCCCAAGTTAAAGACTTTGTTCTTGTAGTCAGCTTAGATAATAATGATGGATGGATATAGAGTGGAACACAGGAGACAGAGATGAAGGACAACAAAAGACCCAGAAGCTCTGCAGAGCAAAGAGTTGTAGGCAGAGACAGCTAAATTGTCTCTCAAATTGCTGTGATAAGAGAGAAGACTTTGCTGAGAATTGCACTTTGACGTTTTCATGGAAGCATTTAGGGGTCTGCCTGTGTCTACAGCTGGACATGTGATGGGCACTACTCATGCTAGTGTAATGGAGGTTGTTCCAGACTAAAGTTGAATTTTCTTGTTTCCTTCATTTGTATGACATGATTTCACCCCCGACCCAGAGTGCAATGGGATGATCTGCGGAGAGAGAACTTGTCAACTTGTCATCCCTTCCCTCCCCATCTCTCTCCCTCTCTGTCTCTCCTCCTCAATATCAAATCTCTCTCTCTTTAACTCTCTCTCTACTCCTCAATGTCCAATCTCTCTTTCTCTCTCTCTTTCTCTCTTTCTCTCTCTCTCTCACTCCCTCTCTCTGTCTCTTTAGACTTTGTAAAATATAAAATATATAGAAAGTTAATCTTCTCTCAAAAGCAGTTATATAAATGAGCTTAATATAAATGACTGCTTATTCGTATGCCTAAAGTACATTCCCAGGGTAGAAGTGATCTAATCTGAGTGTTCTATATTCTCCTGGGTGTGTCTGTTGACTGATAGTGTTCTAGTTCTGCCCACATATAGGTCTCTGCAGTGATGCACCCTTTGTTGTGTTCATTGGGCGTCAACTAGCTATTGAATTAAGAGCTCAGTGAAAGTACCCAATCTACTTTATTTCAGTATTGTTAATCATCTGTTAAATGCATAGTAAACCGGGTGGACTGATTGTGCTGTTGTTGTGTTTTCTCCCAGGGCCTCATTAAAAGATTCAGTTGGCTTGAAGTGCTGTGTGTGTTAGTCTCACTGTGAGAGTAGCTTTCAATTCATCAACTTTTCATCTGTACGCTGTTTCCAGCTGGCAGGGTGGATCTGGGCCGATTCCACCTGAGATTCGGGGCACTCGGCTGAGAGTCATGTGGCCCGAGTCTGGGCCGCCTTCGGCAGTATTACTTGTATTACTTGTGGCTAGGATGTGAGGATTTAGCTCGGTCCGATTCCGGTAAGAGTTATCTGGCCCAAATGTATTACTTGGGGCTCGGGACGATTGTGGCTACTCTCTGGCAGATGATTACACAGGCTGCTTTATATAATTAACGTTTCATTAGTTATTTATTTTTCCATATTTTCTCATTGTTTCTGTGATCAAAAAATAAAATTAACATTTAAATTAAATTCTTTATGAGTCCTGTTTAAGTAGTATTTTCATATTTTCTATACTTTGTGCAAGGCAATTGATAAGCATTACAAACTTTGTAGATGGGGCCTCCCGAGTGGCGCAGCAGTATAAGGCACTGCATCGCAGTGCAAACTGTGTTGATACAAATGCTGGATCGATACCCATGCTGTCTGCGACTGGGAGACCCATGAGGCGACGCACAATTGGCCCAGCATCGTCTGGGTTAGGGGAGGGTTTTGCTGGCCGGGATGTCCTTGTCCCATCGCGATGTAGAGACTCCTGTGGCAGTGCGGCTTGGTGGGGTTGTGTTTCGTTGGGACGCTCTCCCGAGGCCGTACGGGAGTTGCAGGGATGGGACAAGGCAATTGGATATGACGAAAAGGGGGTAAAAAATAAAATTAAAAAATAAAAAAAAATATTTGTGGATGGGTATAATTTGTATATGTATAATGGATAATAGTAATATTTAAAATGACTAAATCAGGTAATTTTGTATACATTTATTTAAAATTGCATCGGGACGCTTCTGGGGGGATTCTGGTAAGATGCCGGCAAAGTCGTCTGAATTCTGGTAGATGGAAACGGCCCGATGTACTTGGGCCCATTCTGGCCAGTCATTCATTTTAATTCCGGCCCGAGTCCGACCTCCGATTCTAGGCTGATTCAATCATTTCCGGCCCCCAGGAAGAGGGCCGCTTCTGGGTCGATTCCTCATTGCGAGCTGCGTTCTGTTGTAAGTTTGGTTACAATTAATTCCACTCAAAAGAAATGTGATGAGGTGCAACTAAACAAGACATGCAACAGTTTAAATGTGTTGTGTCGATGGCATAATTAAGCAATAAGGCCCGAGAAGGTGTGGTACCGTACATGGCCAATATACCAGTGCTAAGGGCTGTTCTAAAGCATGACGCAATACGGAGTGCCTGGCTACAGCCGTAAGCCGTGGTATATTGGCCATATGCCCCCCAAAAACCTGAGGTGACTGGTATTACTGTATAAACTGGTTACCAATGTAATTAGAACAGTAAAAACATTTTTTTTTCATACCTGTGGTATATTTCTCTGATATACCACAGCTTTCAGCCAGTTTATGATTCATAAATAAACACAGATGAGAGTATGACTGGGAAATATGTGTGTCCACAGGTCTCTACTTGGCTGTAAAACTGTCAGTTCTAGGAGGAAAAGGCTATTAATCCCCCCTCCAATTATACCCTGGACTCCGACTTCATAGGCTGTCTTCCTCTCTTACTGCCTTGCAAAATTTATGGACCTCAAAGATGGTCCCACTCCATCTTCTGATGTCCTAATTTCTGAGAGAAAGGAAGCCTTAAACCAATTGATCTCCCCATTGTGTGTGAAAGTGCAGTGGTCGAAAAAGTACTCAATTGTCATACTTCAGTAAAAATAAAGATACCTTAATAGAAAATCACATAAGTAAAAGTGAAAGTCACCCAGTAAAATCCTATTTGAGTAAAAGTCTAAGAATATTTGGTTTTAAATATACTTCAGTATTAAAAGTAAATGTAATTGCTGAATTATACTTAAGTATCAAGTAAAAGTATAAATAATTTCAAATTCCTCATATGTTTAGTGAGTCCACCAGATCAGCGGCAGTAGGGATGACCAGGTATGTTCTCGTGATAAGTGTGTAACATAGACAATTTTCCTGTTCCGTTAAGCATTCGAAATATAATGAGTACCTTTGAGTGTCAGGGAGAATGTATGGTGTAAAAAGTACATAATTTTCTTCAGGAATGTAGTGAACTAAAAGTAAAAGTTGTCAAATATATAAATAGTAAAGTAAAGTACAGATACCCCAAAAAAACTACTTAAGTAGTACTTTCAAGTAGTTTTACCTAAGTACTTTACATCACTTTGAAAGGGTGTGTGTTTGTGTGTACCTGAATACATGTGCATATGTGTGTGTATGCACTTTCAGGCCCTAGTTTTTGCAACATTAGCCAATATCCTTACTACTGTCAGCATCTTTTTGCCTGACATTATGTCGTTTCTGGGTATTCTGAGCCATAAAAAAAATGGGTCACAAAACATCTTAGAATTTCTAATCCATGTCTTATAATGTAAACGTCTCTATATGCTTAAACTATTAGATATAAGGCACTTTCTAGCTGGACTTCTTGCCCAAGGCACAACAATTAGGTCATTCAAGAGTGAAGATATACCTGACTGGTGAGGAAAGATATCCACAGACACAATGCTGCAGTGTACAGGCCAGGTTACATGTTGAAGGTTGTGACTCTCTCCTCATAGAGATCGTTTTATCATGTGTGAATATTGTCTCCAGTGAGGCTTTGCAGTTTCTTTCTTGTTTATCTGAAAAACAGTTTGGCTTAATTACATTGATTTGAGCCAAGGGGCCATGCTCGTTATGTTTTCAAATTGAATATGGAACAAATGGTAATTGCATTGCTTGTGATAAAAACAGGTCAGAAGCTTTTCTCATTGTGCTCTAAAACGTTTTACAGTACTGTGATGCGATGACATTGAGGATATTCCACAATAATGTCCTATTGTCTGCTGCGGCAATTATTCTGTTTTTGTCATTGGTGTAAATGTACTTCTCCCACAGACAGCCCATTTCATGCATGTATGGTTTCCGTGGGCAGTTGACGGGCTGGTGAGAGAAATATGGAGCCACGGTGATTGTAAGATCATAATTGAAGAACGGCTGGACTTGAGCAATACTCGGTATATATTACAATGTTGCATATCATCACATTACTTAAGTTGTACACTAGACAGGCACTGGTGCAGAAGATGATTAATGGAATATGATATCAAAACTGGGTTTCCTACTCTCTGTAAGTGTTGATAGTCCACAACTGTCGTTTAGATATTGATTCAGCAGACAGCATCCGTGGGTGCTCTTCATGGCCATGTGGCTAACATAGAGCGGTTTCGTGAAAAGGGGTTGCGACGTGTACAGTACAGAGTACAGCAGGGTTATTTCCCTTTGACAGCAAACTGCCTATAACATCTTCACCGATATGGTCTCGGGAACAGTTCATTTTTTGTTGCATTCAGGAACAAGTATGTTGCTTAAATTATAGTCTGTTAATTGTCCAACACTCACTGTTGATTGCTCACTGATCTGACGGTCTTCCATGAATGTCAATTTCTCCACTAAGGGTTTCAGAACCCTGGACAACAGTCCTGCAATTTCCACATACTGTAGGTTTGCTATGTGGGGAGTGGGAAAGTGAAAGAAAGAGAGACTCTCGCTGGGTATTTTCATTGCAGAGCTCAGAAAAGTGGTCTATTACTAATTGCTGTGCTCAAATAGCAGAGCCCTCTACCAGAGCGACAATGTGCACCTATTTTGGTGACTGGGGGGAAAGTTATAGCCCAAACGCACTGAAAGCCAATTCTTATGCTCATGAGGCTTTTCAGTACAGATACAAGGTTCCTAAAACAACAAAATCGTTATTGTTAATTTATATATTTATATATGTTTTTCTTATTATTTCAACTTCCACCACAGGAGTAGACTCTGTACTGAGCTCCTCTGAGGCAGGAAGTATCAGTGGGAAACTAAAAGACCTGAACATGATCGCGGAAAAGCAGCTATTGACCCATTGAGGCCCCTGTGCCGTGAAAGTACTTACTAGCAGAAAATTAATCGTCTGAACATCAAAATTATGTTTTAATAGGAAATAAAAACTTCTCCATCTTTACTGCAAATAAATGAATTAGATCAATGTGACATTAGTGATACACACTGCCCACCAGGGCCGGCTCCAGGCATAAGCAGCATAAAGGGTTGCTTAGGGCCCCACGGCTGCTTGCGGTCCCCCAATTCCCTTTTAGGAATTTAGAGGTCTGAGGTCTGAACTTACTATTGAGAGTAAGAATAGAAGAATGCACCTGGTGCAATTTTGGTTGTGCATCATTCGGCAGTTTTTCCCTTGTTATGTCAGTCATTGACCATCACTCAATTAGCTATGTCAGCAAAAACAAATGTCATTGGTAGTTAGTCTAGGCCAGAGCCCTAACCTCCAGGAGCCCACCACTGATTTTGTTAGTCATTCTCTCTCAGATATCATTAACATGGTAAGTCATGGTAAAATGTGCAGAATTACAGGAAATTTGCTTTATAACTACAAAAATGTCTTTCCACCCTATGGCAAAATGTGTAGAATTGCAGAATATTAACTTTAAAACCCTCCACCAACAAAAGGGGAGGCAATACAATTTTTGCCTTAAGGTGAAACAATTAGATTAATAACAAATATCCCCATCAAAATGTGTCTGTTTAAGCTAGAGACATCTGTTTATTTGCATCCGCCAATTGCAACCGTACGCATCTGCGGTTGACTGCCGAGCTACAGCGGCATTTGTCAGACCATGAGAGATCCCAAAAACCGGTCCGCTCATGAAAATGTCTGTTGTTTCTGTAATGCTCCGGGTGTCGTGGGTGTAGGAGGAGGAGACAGAGAGTGCAATGCTGTGCTTTTTAATGCACCACAGGGTGCTCACAGCAATAACGGCCCCAAACACGGGGGACGAAAAATGTACAACTGAAATACACGACCAGGAACAAACACGTTCCTCTACTACAAAACTGAAGGTCACAATAAACAGGCGGGCCTGTCTAATAAAGCCCAACTAATCATTCACAAACAGGTGCTACCAATAAACATACAAGGAGGGGGAGGAAAGACAATCAGTGGCAGCTAATAGGCCGGTGACGACGACCGCCGAGCGCCACCCGACTGGGAAAGGAAGCCACCCTTGGTCGGACTCGTGACAGTACCCCCCACCCCCCCGACACCGGCCTCGAGGTCGCCCCTGAGGACGAGGTGCAGGGCGATCCGGATGGAGGCGATGGAAATCCCTCAACATGGATGGATCCAAGATGTCCCCCACCGGTACCCAGCACCTCTCCTCCGGACCGTACCCCTCCCAGTCCACGAGGTACTGCAGGCCCCTCACCCGGCGTCTTGAGTCCAGAATGGCCCGTATCGTATACGCCGGGGACCCCTCGATGTCCAGAGGGGGGGGGAGGGACCTCCGGCACCTCACTGTCCTGCAGGGGACCAGCTACCACCGGCCTGAGGAGAGACACATGAAACGAGGGGTTAATACGATAATAGGAAGGGAGTTGTAATCGATAACACACCTCGTTTATTCTCCTCAAGACTTTAAAGGGCCCTACACACTGCGGACCCAGCTTCTGGCAGGGCAAGCGGAGGGGTAGATTTCGGGTCGAGAGCCAGACCCTGTCCCCCGGTACAAACACGGGGGCCTCACTGCGGTGGCGGTCAGCACTCCTCTTCTGCCATCCACTCGCTTGTTGGAGAGATTCCTGGATGGCCCTCCAGGTCTCATTGGAGCGCTGTACCCATTCCTCCACCGCAGGAGCTTCAGTCTGGCTCGGATGCCATGGTGCCAGGACCGGCTGGTACCCCAACACACACTGAAAAGGGAACACGTTAGTAGAGGAGTGGCGTAGTGAATTCTGGGCCATTTCAGCCCAGGGAATATATCGTGCCCACTCCACTGGCCGATCCTGGCAATACGACCGCAGAAACCTACCCACCTCCTGGTTCACTCTCTCCACCTGCCCAATACTCTTGGGGTGATAACTGGAGGTCAGGCTGACAGAGACCCCCAAACGTTCCATGAAGGCCCTCCATACCCGGGACGTGAATTGGGGGCCCCGATCAGAAACGATGTCCTCCGGCACCCCGTAGTGCCGAAAGACATGGGTGAATAATGCCTCCGCAGTCTGTAGGGCTGTAGGGATACCGGGCAACGGGAGGAGACGGCAGGACTTAGAGAACCGGTCCACAATCACTAGAACCGTGGTGTTCCCCTGAGACGGCGGAAGATCGGTCAGGAAATCTACGGATAGATGTGACCATGGCCGTTGTGGAACGGGGAGGGGTTGTAACTTCCCTCTTGGAAGGTGCCTAGGAGCCTTACTCTGGGCGCACACCGAACAGGAGGAGACATAACCCTTAACATGCTTAGCCAAAGTAGGCCACCAATACCCCCCCCGAAGGCTCCCCACTGTCCTCGTCACCCGCGGGTGACCCGCGGAGGGTAGGACGTGAGCCCACCAAATCAGTTGGTCCCGAACACCAAGCGGCACGTACTTTCGCCCCGCCGGACACTGAGGAGGCGCGGGTTCCACCCGTAACGCCCGCTCGATGTCCGAGTCCACCTCCCATACCACTGGTGCTACCAGCTTTGAGGCGGGAAGGATGGGAGTAGGTTCGGTGGACCCATCCTCCGTGTCGTAAAGGCGGGACAGTGCGTCAGCCTTTACGTTCTGGGAGCCCGGTCTATAAGACAATGTAAACCGGAACCGGGTGAAGAATATGGCCCACCTTGCCTGACGTGGGTTAAGTCTCCTAGCTGCCCGAATATACTCCAGATTCTGGTGGTCGGTCCAGATGAGAAAGGGGTGCTTAGCCCCCTCAAGCCAGTGTCTCCACACCTTCAGAGCTCTAACCACCGCTAGCAACTCCCGGTCCCCCACATCATAGTTACGCTCCGCTGGGCTGAGCTTCCTTGAGAAGTGACTCAAGGCCATGGAATGGGAAAAGAACCATACTTATTTAGTTTGATATGATACAAAAAAATCTAGCTGTATTTTAGCATTAATGTCATGTTCATTATTTATCCCCATGTTAGCCTTATGGACTGAATTTCTACCTTATATTTGTAGGTTCTATTGATTGCTTGTCTTTGTTATTGTCTAAGCTGTACTGGCAAATAGCTGTGTTTCTATTTTCTGCAGACGCACCCAGACATATCATCATCCTTCTAGTCTGGCACTCAACCACAGTACCATGAGTCTAAGGTCCTGCCCTCTCTATTACTTCACATTAAGGGTGAAATGTTTTTTAAATCTGCAGAATTTGCTCCATTATCACCTCCACCTTTTCATCTGTCTCTGTGAGAGACATACATCTGTGAAATGGCCGTCTTCTCCCCCCCCCCCCCCCCCCCCCCCCCCCCCCCCTCGGCAAGCAGGCAGCAGTAACCTGCAGAGTCAGAAAAGAAGAGAAGAGAGAAGCAAGGAAAAGGGAGCTGAGTAATAGTTGAGAAGTCACTGATGGCCTGTGCAGTGCTGTGGAGAAAGATCACCATGAAACTATGTGAGTCTCTCACCAGGGGCTTGTTCAGACTTGCAACACAGGGCATACACTATGCTTCTCTTGGTTCCCCCTGTGTTAACATGAAAGACTCCTCAGCGTCCTGTCCTCTACTACTGTATGAAAATCTAGTGTGCTGTTTTGTTGCTGCTGTGATGTTCATCATCAACTATTTTAAGAGTTTATTTTTACTGTGAAGATAAAACTTTTAATTTTGCTCTATACTTGAGCATTTTCGATTTCAGAACAAATGTTTCATATAAGGCGACAGTACAGAATGCCACCTTTTAATTAAGAATATTTTCATACGTACGGTATCTGTTTAACTGTTTAGAAATGAAAGCACTTTACTGTATGTGTCATAAGTATTTGGGTAAATTCACTTATAGTGCATTAAAGTAGTCAAACGTCTTAGAATGAAATCCCATATGCCTAGCACGCAAGCTTGTGACTCTACAACCGTGTTGGATGCATTTGCAGTTTGTTTTTGGTTGTGTTTCGGATTATGTTATGCCCAATAGTAATGAATGGTAAATAATGTATTGTGTCATTTTGGAGTCCCTTTTATTGTTAATAATAATATAATATGTTTTGTAACTTTTCTACATTCATGTGGAGGCTACCACGATTACAAATAATCATGAATGAATCGTAAATAATGAGTGAGAAAGTTGCAGAGGCATTAAATATCATACCCTCCCGAAAATGCTAACCTCCCATATTATTGGTAATGGTGAGAGATTAGCATATCTTTGGGGTATGATCTTCGTGCATCTGTAACTTTCTCACTCATCATCATTGTCACCCCTGATCTGTTTCACCTGTCTTTGTGCTTGTCTCCATCCCCCTCCAGGAGTCGCCCATCGTCCCCATTATCCCCTGTATTTACCTGTGTTTTCTGTTTGTCTGTTGCCAGTTCGTCTTGTTTGTCAAGTTGACCAGCATTTGTCTTGTCAGCTCCTGTCTTTTCCCAGCCTCTCTTTTTCCTCGCCCTCCTGGTTTTTGACCATTGCCTGTCCTTACCCTGTAGCCGCCTGCCTGACCCTGACCCTGAGTCTGCCTGCCGTCCTGTACCTTTGCCTCTGTTGCTGTAATAAACATGGTTACTTCGACACGGTCGTCATCTGGGTCTTAGTCACGATTTATTCATGATTATCCGTCATCATGGTAGCGTCCACATTAATGTAACATCCCTGACTCTTCCTACGTTTTTTGTGAATTTTTGTCATGTGAGTAAATCATGCTGCCCGTCACTGTTGCCAAGCAGCAGAGGAAGTATTCTGATGAGCCTCTGAGGGCGAGGAAATGCAATTTTCAGCCTTTCTACATACACCCATACACACAACCCTTCATGTCACTTCTGTGGAGAGGGAGGGAAAGTTTGTCAATGTGTCATGCTACAGTATGTCTACAGTATGTCTACATCTGTAATGTGTTTACCCACATGAAAAAAGAGCACAGGTTACTATAAAATAGTACTTACTGTAGAATACTATACTATACTCTGTAGTATCCCTTGATCATACTTACCATAGGATTTCGTATTATACTGTAGAATACTATACTACACACTGTAGTATCCCCCTCGATAGTGTAGTTCCTACTATACAATTTTGTAGCATACTGTAGTATACTACAAATCTATACTGGCCTCAATTATGTGTAATACTTACTATAACATTTTGTAGTATACTGTAGAACACTATAGTAATGTCCGCAATAACACTACCGTTTTTTAAAACTATAGTAATACTACAGCATTTCATTTACATATACCCCACCCATTCCTATCACCCATATCCCAGCTCCTGGCTCCATGGCAAACAGATGCTTTTAAAGGAGCCCCATTCTCCATAACAATGGCAAATTGCCATGGAAGGCAGGATGCCAGCGACAGACCACAGAGTCAAATAACAATCAAAGGCCTATCAACCTCCATCACCTCAGAGAAAATCAAAGAACTACAAAATCAAGAAGTTGCCACACAAATATCAACAGGATCATCAGCAGGAGGACCGAACAACCTACCACCTTTGACAGGGACCATCTAACCTGGCCTGAAGACTCCACTCACCTGCTACTTAAAAAAAGGGTTCTTCATGGGTTTCTTTCATTACATGGTAGAAAAAACCTCACATCCCTGTCCATGTTACATAATGTTTTAACTGACAGCTTTTCAAACACACTGCACAGAATTGCACTAACCCCACCAAGTGTGTGAGATGTGGAGTAGAACACTCACACAAAATGTGCACCATAGAACAGCATGATGCCAAATGTGCCAACTGTGGGGGGGATCCCACTCTGCTGCCCTCCAAGCAGTGCCCTACCTACCTGGCCTTGGTAGGCCCCAATTAGCCTCTCAGTCCAGCCTCCGTCCCAGCCCCAAAACCAGGCCCGACCTGTCTAGAGGGCACTGACCAAATGCATTGACCTCCAAATTGAACTCCTTGGCCTATGCAAGGATAACTCATAGGATCATATCCTAAGGAGGGACAGGACCCAGAGTCACAGGGGAGGAGTGGCTCTCCTGATTAAGAGTTTTCTCTCCTTCATCGAAACATCCATCATATTAACCCCAGATCAATTCAAGCTAAACTAATGAATCACAACCAGAGTCAGGTTGACCAACATAACAAGCCTGACTCTGGCCTCCGACTACTGCCCTTCTGGAATCATCCCCTCCTCATCTCTTCCACCACCTGCTCCAGCAAGACAAACTCATAATTATGTGAGATTTCAATTCCAAACACCTGTCTTTCAACAGCAAATCTATCAACCTGGCGGGTAAAACACTCCACTCCATCCTGAATCCAAATGATCTTGTCTTATTAAGCAATGACCAGCCCACCTTCCTACTCAACATCATAGAAAATCACTAACACAACACTGGACCTCTGTTTCTGCACCCACGAGCCTGCTGCCAAGGTAGCCATGTTCTCGGGCATGTGGAGATGTAGGAAGGGACCACTTACTAATACTCCCTTCGCTCTCCCTCCATACCTAACCTGCAGGAAAAACAAAGAAATATGATTACAACACAGCAAACTGGCAAAAATACAGAGACATAGTATACACCAAGAACTCTGACCTACCCCCCCCCCCCCCCCCCCCCCCGTGACCCTAAACGGTGGAGCTGTGCCAGATTCTCTTTTCTGCCAGAGAATCTTCTGTCAAACACCAAAGCCATTCCAAACATCCCAGAACTCTTCCCCCTCACCTCATCCAGTTGAAACGGAAGGCACGTAGAGATTACATGAAGTACAGATCTGAGGAAACAAAAAGAAAAGTAAACCAGCTACAAACCCAAATAAGAACATTACAGGCTAAAGAAAGAGACACCTACTAGGATAGATAAAAAAATAAAAACTAAACACTGATCCAAACCCCAAAACCTTCTGGCAAAAAAGTTGACATGTTAAATGGCAGGGCAAACAGCTCAAAAGTAACAGTGTTGAAACACAATGGGAAGATTGTCAAAGAGGACAGTAAAAGGGCTAACATATAGTATTTAAAGACCACCTACAGCAAGTCCATTCCTGTCCTCCAGGCCCCCTAACCCCATCAACCAGCCAACTAGCCTTCTCTGCAGACTAGGTGAGTTCTTCATGAGGGTCTTGGCCGACAGGCTTCAGAAACATTTTGATCAGTGGTGGTCGGTGACGTTTAAGATGAGGGAGAATAATACTTTTTTATGAGCGTGGTCTTATTTCTATTACAATATTGGACGACTGTCATTCATAGTACATTCACCCAGCTCAATATAACTTCGATAGGTTTAGGCTACTATACGATACTCACATTTTCCTTGTTCCCATCCTGAGGTTACTACGACCTAGCCTATGAATGACCGTTTACAACGTAGGTGCACAGGTCAGAGAATTATGAGTAATCAAGGTGACAGGCTGTTACGCGGAGTGGAACAGGGAAACCCAAGACCAGACTCAGACAAGGAGACTGGGATGAAGTAACCAAGGTATTTTTGGTAACACGGGGAAGATGGAGTGTAGGCCAGGAGAAGCTCGGGCGGGTTGCAGGAAACCAGGTGAGGCGGTTGAGGCTGAAGCGTGAGGGGTTGGGACAGGGTGAGCAGGTCCGGAGGGGAATCCAAGGGAGCAGCAGAGTGGGGAATCTAGGGCAGAGTAGCAGGTTGAGGAGACGTGGAACTGGAGACAGGAACCAGAGTCAGAAAGGGCAGAACTTTCTGCGGGGAGGAAAACCGTGTCAGGCAAGGAAAACAGGCACAGCAGGATAACAGGATCTAAATAGTAACAAACGGCTAGAAACTTAGACTGACTGAGCAGAGATTACGATCTGGCAGTGTGGATGTGGCAGGACTGAGTATTTGTAGAGGTCTTGATTATGGAACAGATTGCAGCTGGTGGAGATCTGCTCTGACTCCAACACACCTGTCTCCACCCACACACACACACACACACACAGAGGGAGAGGGAGTGAGAACTGGGAGAGCGGCGGCAGGTCAAGGAGACACAGGATGAGCAGTAGAGGGCGTGGCAGGAGCAGATGTAACACAGACAGCAACACATTAATTACCGCCTTGCACACTCTTGCCTACATCTAGCTGATCTAGGGAGTAATCATTAGTCCACAATGAGAGTTTCTCTTGGACAAATTCAGCCATGTCTATACCTTTTTCGTTTTGTTTGCTTCCGAGTGGCCCAGCCAGAGCCCGGACTTGAACCCAATCTAACATCTCTGGAGAGACCTGAAAATAGCCATGCAGCAACGCTCCCCATCCAATCTGACAGAACTTGAGAGGCTCTGCATAGAAGAATGGGAGAAACTCCCCAAATCCAGGTGTGCCAAACTTGTCATACCCATGAAGGCTGTAATTACTGCCAAAGGTGCTTCAACAAAGTACAGAGTAAATGGTCTGATTGCACATGTAAATGTGATATACGTATCAGCTTTTCATTTTTCATTAATGAATTCTAAAAACCTGTTTTTGTTTTGTCATTATGGGTTATTGTGGGGAGATTGATGAGGGGAAAAAAACAATTTCATCAATTTCAGAAGGAGGCTGTAACCTACCAAAATGTGTACTTTCCAAAGGCACTGTAAATATAGTAATACTACAGTATTTATACCATAGTATACTATAGTACTTTTTAATGTGGGTACTTATTATTACTTGTTTCACCCTTTTTTTTGTTCTTCTATTTTTACTTTTACTTTCCCAGTTTTGCTTGTTTGGCAACCTCCCTAATGTTTTTTTTTCCTCCACGAGTTGTGCCCCTCTTTGTTTCATCGGCAGTTGGACTGTGGCCTTTGATGAACTGTGAGAACCATGATGGCAGGCCCCTTTGAGAGGCCTGGGGAGTTGGCACAGGGAGAGTCCTAGTAATCAAGCCCTCTCAGGCTAAAGAAGGGAGAAGGGGGAGCCTTTGAAATGTCCTTTGTTCTCCAAAGTCAAATTAAACAGTGAGCAGCAGCATGCCACCGAGCAACTTTCCTTACTAGCTGAGAGCAGCATCACTGGCAATTTGAAGAGAAGCCAATAAACACAGGAGCAGAGAGAGCACTGGGGTGTTGTTGATCATTTCCCCAAAGGACGTGGTCTATCATGCTTTTGGATCATTGGCTGTCCAACCAATTGCATTATGCCCTCAAAGCCCAGGTCTTCTGTGTTGTTGTCTTCTCATTAAATCCAAAAGACAAAGGAGTTAATTAAAGATCCCCCAACAAGCTCTGTCATTAAGAGAACGGGAGGTAAGGGATGTGCTTCATGAGAGCCTCACATTGTCAAGTCATATTAATCATGTAGAGACCCTCATTGAGAAAACCAAGCTGGTACTTCTGGTACATTTTTAGAACCGATTTCCAACTGAGAAATCCAATCAAAAACACATTCCCTCTTACGCATATTTTTCTTCCTCTATTGTATGGGATAGCAAACTTTCAACGGTAAATGTAATATATTTGTCCAGACTTTGTTTCAGTTTACAGCACTGGGGGAATCCAGAGAGATACACTTCAAGCTGTGTGTGGGTTGAATATAATACAGTCTTGCTAAACACTATTTGATCCTGTACCATTTGCTTAATTTCAGCAGACAGGGAGGCAGGAGCAAGCAGTAAAATGACAAAGTGCTGATGGGAGATTTCATTGTGTAATATATTTACATATTGCTGACTGGACAGACTTGGGCTCATCGATTAATTAATCATCATTGCATGACAGCCATCAATACTCTACCCAGAGCTCTACCCATATCTAAAGTTAGTTTCCCTAAAAAGGTCATTTTGTTGGTGAGCATCCAGTGTCCTCGTTAATGCCATAACTGCAATACTTCTGCTTACAGTAGAATCCAGTAGAATTCAAAATAACAAAATGTGTTTTTGCACAAGGACATTGTAAAGGAATTAGGATAGGGGGAGTATTCTCAGAGGAAGATGACACAGGGTCAGTTGTGTGTTCAGCTGAAATGCCAGCCAGCAATGTGACCTCTCCCCATCTGCTTCCTTGCGCCACCTGAGAAAAATATTTTAAAATATATTAAATACCTCAGTAATGTCCGCAAAAACACTGCAGTCCGCAAAAGCACTACTTTATTTAACTATAGTAAATACTACAGTGTTTAATTTGCATATGCCCTGCCCATTCCTCTTCCCATGTCCCAATTTGTGTCACCCATAAGTGAAAAACCTATTGTGTTACATACAAGTTATAGAAAAGAGCAGAAGCTATATCTATCTATATCTATCTATCTATCTATCTATCTATCTATCTATCTATCTATCTATCTATCTATCTATCTATCTACCTACCTACCTACCTACCTACCTACCGGTTATAGAAAAGAGCAGAAGCTTTGAAGCTCCCCAGTCTTACCTACCTACAGGTTATGAAAAATGTGCTCTTTTAGTATTTCTCCAGTAGGTTTCCTCATGGAGAAAGCCTCCACTTCTTTGTCAAAGATAATAAAACAGAAAAACTATAATAAATACTACAGTCATGTCTACAAAAACACTACAGTAAATACTACAGTATACTACAATTCGCAAAAACTACATTGATTACTTAAGCAATATGGCACGAGGGGTGTGGTATATGGACAATATACTAAGTATGGCTGTTCCTGGATACAGCCCTTAGCCATGGTATATTGGCCGTATACCAGAAACCCCCAAGAGGCCTTATTGCTACTATAAACTGGTTACCAACGTAATTAGAACAGTACAAATATTGTCATACCCGTGGTATACGGTCTGATATACCACAGCTGTCAGCCAATCAGAATTCAGGACTCTAACCACCCAGTTGATAATATCCTATATAGCACAGTTTTCTTTTACTTCAGTATTTATACTATTGTTAACAGTAAATACTACAGTATACTCCAATATACTACAATAAATTCTACTCTTTAGTCTGCAAAAACACTACAGTATACTATAGTATTTTTTTGTATACTGTGGTATGATTTCCTTCTCCATTTCCTCTCCCCTCTCCATGGGTCTAAGGAACAGATGGAGCACGGTGCTTCCAAAGCCCCATCATTACAGGATGGATTATGTCACTGGCAGGAGCCCTCCATTGTTGTCTATTTGGTGTATCGTTATCTCCAAGGTAACAGGGGTGGCTTCCAAAGCTACATTGTGCCAGGCGTCCCCCTGTTGGAGTGGAAGAGAGGATCCTCGCTCCTTACTCACAGGCTGCTGTCTCCCTCACTCTCCAGCTGGGTTCCACTTCCAACAATGCGTATTTGTGTTCTTATGATGTGGGAACCAAAGGACACTGTTTCCTCATATGGCCATGTTTTTTATTTGGTCTATATTACCTCTGAATTCTAATGTCTCATACACACACACACTTTTCTTTAATGAGTCAGTGATTCATTACATGATGTTCTGGCTGTAAGTGGGTCTCTTTGTTAAGTCTCATAGCGCCACTTACTGCAAAAATTGCAGCAGTGCGATAGTGTGCTTGTGCTAGAAGGCCGCTAGGTGGCGACAATGTAAAACATTAATCATAGACTTTCCCTAAGTCTCTCCTTGGACTGGTGCAGTGCCCTTTCTATATTGACATTGGGCGTGTTCAAGTGGATCACTTTTGTCAAGACGTTGACCATCGTTACGTTGGACACCGCCTTTGAAAGTGTGTTGCTTTATGGGTATAAAGATTGTCTGACTTGTGACTACATGTCAACTGTATGGCCTTTACAACAACCATGTGATCAAAGGTCATGAACTTTCGACAGCAGTCGACTGGACAGTTGCTCCTCACCAACTGTAACTTGAAGTCGGAACCAAAGCATTGTGGGAGACAACTTTTTTCTGTTTTTTTTCTAAGCAAAAGGCGCTACAGACTCCTAAATTGTTGATGTCGCCACCAATCATTGGTTATTAAATCTGCATGCTTACTGTTTTGGGTGAATTACTATTTAGAGCTTAAATACATCTTCATCCTTACATTCTTGCAATCTAATTACATAGACCTACATGTGATCCAAATGTGGGGGCAACATTGTAAAACAGAGTGCATGTGGGTTGGTTTCTGTATGTTTCGACAGACATTTTTAAAGGACAGACATTTTCCACATGCTTCAGCACTTGGCGGTCCCGTTCTGTGAGCTTGTGTGGCCAACCACTTTTCGATTGAGCCATTGATGCTCCTAGACGTTTCCACTTCACAATAACAGCATTTACAGTTGACCGGAGCAGCTCTAGCAGGGCAGAAATTTGACAAACTGACTTGTTGGAAAGGTGGCATCCCATGACGGTGCCACGTTGAAAGTCACTGAGCTCTTCAGTAAGAGCGGTGTGCTCGATTTTATTCCCCTGTCAGCAATGGGTGTGGCTGAAATAGCTTAATCCAATCATTTGAAGGGCTGTCCACATACTTCGTATATATAGTGTATCTGTTTTTTTTGCATTGTACGCCTCTCATTCCTCCGCCTCCGTCTATGTCGCACTTCCACATCTGTGGTGAATGGTGCCAAGGCTAGAGCCGTGTTTGTCAGACCATCCCTTAAAATGGGACGCCTCACAAAATTGTCTGTAGCATCCGAAACTGTTTTTCAAACCCCTCTACCGGAAAGACGAGACTCTCACGAACACGATCCTGTTCCAGATTTGCTCTACGACCCCTACAGACGTCTTCGAACCCAACTCCTGTCTGTAGCGTCCGAACAGTTTGGGCTACACACTAATATGTGAAAAGGTGAGACTCACAAGAGTATGTACGGCGGGTTGTTTGGCTCTAGGACGCCCACAAGCCTCACAAGACTCGTCTGAGTTCCCCCGGTACCATGTATGGACTGCATGGAGACTGTTTAGTGACAAAGATAAGGCACGTGTAAAAAAAAAATAATTCAATTCCAGATCTATCTTACATCTCTCAGATATAGGACAGACACTTCGTAACAATGTGTTTATATGGGCTAATAGTAGTAAGCCCAAATGCAATGTTTAATCAAATGATTTTAGTATATATTTGTTGATACTTCAAGAGGTCTTAAACTTAATGCATAATGACCCTTGGTATTACCTTCATAAAACAATTCCATATAATAGCCTAGTAGAACCCCCCCAATAACTTATGGTTTACTGTAATAATGGGTTTAAAGGGGGCGTGTGTATGTGTGTGTCTCAGTCACCAGATATCAACCGAATTGAACGCTTACAGGAGATTCTGGAGCGGCACCTAAGACGCCGTTTTCCACCACCATCAACAACACACCAAATTGTGCAATGTCTCGTGGAATAATGGTGTCGCATCCCTTTAATAGAGTTCCAGATGCTTGTAGAATCTATGCCAAGGCGCATTGAAGCTGTTCTGGAGGGTCATGGAAGACACTATGTTGATGTTTCCTTTATTTTGGCAGTTACCTGAAGATACTCATTCAGGCTGTCTAAACTATTTTCTGCCAGCTGGTGGCAGCACAGTATCATCACTAGACATCCTTTAGACATTCTGGACAAAATAGAGAATCCAAAATAGGCTCACTTCTAAAGCTGGTGAACTGCCCCACTATACAATTTTCTTACACGTCTTTCTCTTTGAAGATTTGCACCACTGCTAGCTAAAAGAAGCAGAGCTATGCTGGATTGGATGCTATTAAGGATTAAAAAACTTCTATGTGGGATTGAAAAAACTTTTACTCTGTAACAATCTCCTCTAGCTAAGTTAAATCCTCCAACGCCAATACCTTGACTGGTTGTTTACATTTTTTTTTATTGGCCTGGTTACCTTTGTATCTTATAAAACATCAGTCCCCTTTTCATCTGTCTCTTTGGTTTCAGTATTCTCCAGAGAATGTCCAGGGGCCAGGACGTCACATAGACCCCAGTGAGGTAATTCTTCCAGGATGCTCCTGCTACACCTACTCCTGCCTGAGAGAGAGCTCCTCCTGCCTGCAGACATACGGACAGACATACGACAGGCTGTCACCAGGACCAGAGGAGATACATTCAATTGTTACTGCAGGCCTGTGCTTGAGTGTAACGCCTTGTGTGGCTGTAGTGAGGTCTGCAGGTAACCAGGTGGTCCAGAGAGGCCTGGGGTTCAGGTTGTGTGTCTACCCCACAGAGGACAGGGGCTTGGGGGTGCGAGCTCTGGAGCCCATTTCCTGTGGGACCTTTGTGTGTGAGTATGCTGGGAAAGTGCTCTGCTTTGAGGAGGCCAGGCATAGAAAGCTTGCACAGGGGCCTGAGGACAACAACTACATCATTGCTGTGCGGGAGTATGCTGGACAGGGCCCAGTCAATGAGACCTTTGTGGACCCTATTGTGGTTGGGAATGTGGGGCGATTTCTGAACCACTCCTTCCAGCCCCACCTGTTCATGGTGCCTGTCCAGGTGCACTCCCTGGTGCCCAGGCTGGCCCTGTTCACTGGCAGGGACATCACCCCTCAAGAGCTCACATTTGACTATTCAGCGAGCTATAGAAATACACACTCTATGGGTTGGTTCAGAGTGACCCTGGGACAGAAGCCAATGGGACAGATACCCTCCAGAGGAAACCATACTGCTGTGGTGCACAGAACTGTGCCCAATTCCTGCCACTGGACATACCTGTTCTCAACAATTAGATAGAGGAAGGTGGTTATTTGTTTCATATCTGTAAGTTGATGTTTTGTAACTTGAAGTGATCGTGTTGTACTGGAAAGGAGAGACATTTTGCACAGAACCCTTGCTTTTTATTTTTATTTTGGTCGAATCCAACTCTCCAATTCTAATGCGCGTGTTATTTTATTAAATGTAAATTCTGCACCCAGTGTGTCAGTTGATTGCTAACAGCATCGTCCATCATTGCAGATAAAGATGGTTCTCTATGACACATCAGTTGCTCCACCTACACAGTCTGCTGATGTAGTCATCCTGTCCGTACCAGTGTGCCATCCATCTGGATTAAAGGGGCAATCCGGGATTGCTCCATTTTGGACTCATGTAACCATTGATTCTCGAATAATATAACGGATGGGGTACGACAGCTTCGGCTGTCCCAAAATATAAGCTTGTTATATTGTAAGTCTAAACATGCACTGCTTCAAAACATGGTTAAAATCTCATCGATGGTCAGTCCTTGCAACCATAGCTCTGTCTATGAATTTGCGAGTGGTTACATTTCTCCAGTTCATCCCTCAGCTGTTAACCAGAACAAGTGTCACGGTGACCGCTTTGTTTTTCTAAATCCTGGATTGACCCTTCTATGATGACCCCCCACTGTTCTCTCACGATTGCCAACTGTCTCACTGTCCCCAACTCCTTTCTGTTGGATGGGATCGCTGGTCTGATATAGAGATACAGCATTTCTGTAAAAAAGTATAAACTCCATCTGTGTTGAGCAGACCAACTAAAAGCTCTCTCTGTCAGAGAGTACTTGTGCTATGTGGGGCACGTCCCACCAGACCTAGCAATCGAAACACTTCAGTCCCCAAGTCTCATCATGCCCTGCCTGGACTGTAAGCCCTCGCCCGACCGCAGATGAATCTATCAGATCTTTATGCCAACCGTCTGATATTGACTACAGTAAAAGACGGGTATGGCTTTTTAGTGGTATGTACTATACTAGGGTTTCCCAAACTCATTGTTCTTGCCCTAGCACTACACAGCTGATTCAAATAATCAAAGCTTGATGATTAGTTGGTCATTTCAATCAGCTGTGTAGTGTTGGGGGGGGGACCGAGTTTGTGAAACCCTGTATTATACAAATCATGTGTGCTCCTAGATTGGCTTTTAAATGTTGTGTGCAAAGATATTTCCGTGTCAATAGAGATGATCCCCACATTCATTTAACCTTCAAAGATACAGAGCATAGAAGTTATGGGCATCTAGTCTTCATCCCTCAACTTTACAATTCTCTATGTATTTCTGTATTCTTTCAACACAGTGCCCCCCTTGAAGGTATCTTCAGCTTTTCATTGGAGCCAAATCTCCAGAGGTGTGAGACATTAAGATGGGCCGGAGGGTATTTCAATATAGTAACGGGTCTTATTCCCCTGCCACGGGAGGGGCCACTGTGTCCCACTTTACTGTGACCATTCTTAAATGAGGCCTCTCTCCTCTCAAATGTCCCCACTTCCAGTCTAAACCCGCTTTCATACCAGCTGCTTATTAATATCCACATCTGGGTTAATTAGTACAGATACCATGGCGTGTTCAGTCCAGAAATGAGACCAGCGCTCCAGTCACGTTGTGGGGCTGGGGGTCGAGCAGCGCGGCTCAACCACTAGGTGCACTCATTTTACTTCACCCAGGTTAAAGCGTGGGCGGAATTGGCACATTTTAGACCATCTTATTGGTCCTAAAATGAAATCTCTGCCCAGCCGGGGCACCAGCCAGGCAAGCTTAAAGAACGCACCCATCCTCTCTAGCATGTTGGGGAGATGGTATCAGTGTCAGAGAGAGAGATGAACTATAAAGGATGTTATGCATCAACCTACATTTTCTCAGCTCTATAATGAGGGTTCCCTTTGCTCTATATGTTTAGTTTGTTATGTTTGGTTCTGATTGACCATGGGAACGCTTCTTCTGCCATTCCACTTCTATCAGAGGTGGCACAGTATATCAAACACCTGTGACCAGTGAGATTTGTCTTTCATCAAGGTAGGGTTCAGGTTGGTCTGTGACAGCAATTTTTTCACGAGGAAGCATTTTTCTTTCACCTGAGTAATTCTGTGTCCGAGCGTTCCAGAACATGTCGAAGCAGAGACCTAATCCTGTTTGTAATACTTGATTTATGTAATTTTGTGAGTAAGCAAGCGACCCCTTAAGTCCCTATGGCAACAGGATGTGTGTACAGAAGGCGATTGGACAGCAGGGTTGTGTGCATGGTGCCGGACAAGCAGTCTTCCACACACACTGTTCAGGACTGGAGCTGGAACTGAGTGCCTCATTCCCAGAACAGTCACCTAGCAACCAGCACTTAACCACATGAGGTGAACTTCCTCATGGTGATTGCAGTGGGCAGCTGCTACAGCACAGCCTTGGTCACAGCCACACCAGTCGCAACACTTAAGACGGACAGACATTGATTGTAGACTACAGTATGTTACGCTGTCCTTCTATGCTAAGACTACAACTTGAGTGATACCTGTACCATTTATTTTTGACCTCAAGAAAAATGTCTACGGCCGAATGTTTTGCTCAAAATGTCTTCTAAAATGAGCGTGTCATAGCCTTGAACTTTTTCTTATCCTAGATACATATATAGTGTTAGATACGGGATATTTATTGATCGAATTCATCATGAATCATTTTGAGAGTTTAAATGAGTTTAAACTTTAATACTTCAAATGAGAAAGATGATCAAAAATAATAACTTGACTGGCCATAGTCAGGTCCATACGTATAATCAGAAGAACATTGAAGCCAGTGTGGTGGTACTTTCTTTTGTGTGTGTCCACTGACACAATCTATCGCCCTGCAGCTCTAGGCTACAACTTAACAGTGCCTGTTCCACTCATGCTAGGTTAATAAAAGCATGCTATGATGGAGACATGATAGAGACAACAAGTAGTGGGTGTATAGAGTCTATTTCAGAATGGTCAGTCAGAAATATGGTCTGGCAGCCTGTCATTACCGAAGTGGAGCACCTCTCTAATGAAGAAACAGATGTCATTGCCACCGAACTTGGGGCCCCAAAAAAAGAGATAAAGTCAACACAGATAAAAGAGATCTGTTGGGGCCATATCTAATTTCAAGAAAATTGTTCCAATAATGTTATGGCTTTTTCAGGGCTTTGGAGTTGTTTTGTAGACAATAATCACTGCACTGCTTTCACATAGTTGGGGATGGGTCATGACCTGATTGCGCTGACACGTTACTCCTCCATCTCCACTCCCTCTATGGATGTAAAGTAGTCCGAAAAGGACATGGGCCAATGGAAAAACATAGTATATAGATCATGCGCCAACAGTCTTCCCAGCACAGACCTGACTAACGAGACATGCTGGGCACGGTCAGCAGTATAGACCAAAATGTAATCTATATAAACCACTACGCCCCGTCCCAGCATGTCCCGAAACACTTTTTTTAATAAAGGCCTGGAAGACTGAAGGAACATTAGACAGGCCAAAAGGCATTATAAGATACTAGTAATTGCCCATGGTCGTGGAAAAGGCCATTTTCCATTCATCGCCTGCACGAATGCGCACCAGATTGTAGGAGCCCCTCAAGTCCAGTTTCGGGAAGTACGGCACCCAGTGCATTTGTTCGATGATGGTTGGAATGAGGGTTAAAGGATAGCTGACCTTGACGGTGGCTTTATTCAGAGTTCGATAATCAATGCAGCGGCACAGTCCCCCATCTTTCTTCTTCACAAAAAAAGCTTGAGGAGGCTGGTGACTAGAGGGGAAGATAAAACCCTGCTGGAGGCTCTCCTGTACGTAGGTCTCCATTGTACTCGGTCTCCGTTTAGGTGAGGGAATAGACGTATCCTCTCGGGAGGGCTGCGTCAGTCAGCAGGTCAATGGCACAGTCCCAGGGGTGATGAGGAGGCAGGCGTGTAGCCTGGGTCTTTGAGAAAACCCTGTGCAGATCCTGGTACTCCTCCGGTAAATTCCACTTGAGGGGTGTAGTCCGGACTTTCCACCATAGTGGTGTTAACAGACACTGTGAGACACCTCCCCTGACACTCCTGTGACCAACCCAGCAGTCTCCTCTCAGACCAGTAAATAACAGGGTTAAGCCAACTCAACCAGGGGAGACCTAAAATAACAGGGTGCATGGGGGTGTCTATAATCAAAAAGGTGATCTGTTCTAAATGAGTGTCATGGATCAGCAGAGAAACAGGAACCGTGATGCATGAGCCCTGTCCTTATTGGACAATTATCCAGGGCTCTAACCGGAATGGGTGACTGTAGTGGAACCAAAGGGATGCGTAATGCAGTGTCCAGTGCACTGTCTAACAGATTCCAGGCAGCTCCGGAATCAATCAGAGCTAACAGGAGTGAGGGGCTAGGGTATTCAGGGAATTTGATGAGTTGACAGAAAAGGAGGGGAGATCTTGCATCCTGCCTGGATTGGAGCAGGGGAATTCCCTGGCTTGTCACCTCCTCACCTATTTGTGGATAGAGGGCAGGTCGGGGAAAAATGACCCCTTTCTCCACCAAAGGAGCAGAGGCCCAGATGCCTCCTTCTCCTACGCTTGGGAGGACACCCGTAATAACAAGTGCACAAAAATACACATAGCACCAAAAACCGAATAAAACAGAGCACAGGTATATTCACAAGACCAAAGGACATACTGTAGGACAGTGATCGACAAGGACAATGGGGAACAGAGGGCACACATATACACATACTAATCAGGGGGAATGGGAACCAGGTGTGCATAATGAGACAAGACAGTCCGAGGTTGGTGGTGATGACCCAGTTCAGATGTCAGTGATAGATCTCCAGAAACTGGTGAACAGAATGAGCAGCAGTACCGGGGGGATCCATGACAATATTGTGTATCATTGAACCAAACTACCCACCTGAACCTGCAGACCCATTGGCGTTTTCTATCTAAGCTGTAACAATCCTATTACCAATGTTCTCTCTCACCGCTACAGTCAGTGACAATCTCTGATAGTACAACATGTCTGGTGATTCAATGGAACATCGCTGTCTGATTTTTGCACACATTCATTTGAGTTGAATTGTCCCTTTTTTGTTAAAAGAAGTGTCAACTGTTTATTCATGGGAACATATACAGCGGGAGAGTAAGACAGACACGTACGTGTATAGTATGTATAAACATGGAAGTGAAAGCATGTCAGTAGCTCTGTCTGGTTCGTCACCAGACTGGATCCAAAGAGATTACCTGCTGTTAAAGGGTGTGGGTTAAATAGGTGAGTAACCCTGTGAAACAGGGTTAATAGGGGTTCTGTGGGATAAATAGGTGAGTTCATCATCACCCCTGCATGGCTCTCTGGACGTTCTCCTTGTTCAAGGTAGGTGCTCCTTGGTACAGTCTTCACACTCTTGGATCATTAAACGTAATTGAATCAAACACCACCTGCTAGACAATTTGTTCTGGTACATCTCTATTATGCTGAAATCAAGAGATGAGTTAGTATTTTGGTCTACAAAACACTGAGCAGAACGAATATCCCATGATATCAAGCATGTGATCTCCCCTTCTTGAAGTGATGGGTTGTGTACTTCCTTTGACCAAAGATGCAGCTAAATTCTAAATTCCTGCAAAGAATAATGTGTGGAGAAATACATAAGATGGAAACATCATTTTTCACACTTTGAGAGCAGCAATAGAAGTAATAGCACCAACCACTAGGCCTAATTAGAATGTCTCTGTAGCTGGTTTAATAAGCACATTTCCATAGGGGATTGCAAGGCCATTATAATGGCATAATTGTATTTTATTTTTAGTGAGGAAGAACTCTACCCTGTAGGGCACAGCACCAGTTCCTGTTCTTTTGACAGCAGGACCCAAATGAAACTGAACCAAATAAATACAAAACTTAAATAAAATAACCCTAGGCATGTACTTTGAAGAGAGGAGAGGGCAGTGATCTTCATGAGAACATGACATTAGACATTTTAAAAGCAACCATATGTTGAATCTTCAGGGCATAAAAAAAAATTGTATTCAAGTATTCATCCTACATTTTCTTAACATAAATTATATATTATTTTTTTTTCTCCCAACTTCTTCATAGCAACTTCTGTCCTGTTTCTGTCTCTCGCATCTGCATGGAACTAAATTCAAAACCCAGAAACCTGTCTGTCCGCAGACTGCTGTCCTACAACACACTGGCCAACAGCATTTGAAACATCAGATTTTATCAATGGGTGCATTCTACCTAATCTGGCATTTATTTTTACATTTCCGGCTTGGTTGATGGGATGCAAATGAAGAGAGGACAGGGAGGAGAGGAAGTTGCTATGAGAGTGCTCAGTACTCCCATGCAGGCAAGGCTTAGAGTAGAGTGGGGTACTTCTGAGATAAATAAACCAACCAGCCATGACTGTTCTTCCTCTGTCTCACTGGGATCTGATCCTACAGATGGAAAATATATAGCTGGTTACTTACCTTGAAATGAGATACATTTTGAAAAACAGAACACTTGACCCAGCTTTCCTATACAGTAGCTTACTGTTAAACAGTGGTCACCAACCTTTTATGAGTCAAGATCACTTTCTGAGTCAAAATGCAAGTCGACATCTACAGTACCACTCAATTTTGTTTTTTAAACATGGCTTAAAAAGGCACATAAACCAATTAAAACAGTTCTGGAGATTTGTGCAATGGGCTATAGGCTTAATACATTATAACTGCATATTTGCTAGGCTTGAATTGCCCTGTCAATTGTTCTTTTCAGACCATTTTGAAACTATATTTTCAAAAATCTGACTTGGAATACACTATAAATACACAAGTATGTCGACACCACTTCAAATTAGTGAATTCGGCTATTTCAGCCACACCCGTTGCTGACTAAGTATAAATTTGAGCACACAGCCATGCAATCTCCATAGACAAACACCGGCAGTAGAAAGGCTTTAATAGAAAGCTCAGTGACCTTCAACATGGCACCGTCATAGGATGCCACCACACAATCTCATAGAACTGGACCACCGAGTACTGAAGCATGTAGCGAGTAAAAAATCATTTGTCTACCGGGTTCCAAACTGCCTCTGGAAGCAACGTTAGCACAAAAACTGTTCGTGGGGAGCTTCATGAAATGGGTTTCCATGACCAAGCAGCCACACACAAGCCTAAGATCACCATGCGCAATGCCGAGCTTTCCGATGGTGGTCAGCCTGAGGGGAATGAGCAGCGGTGAGGCTGCCTTTCACGCAACTCACCGTCCCTCCGCTCACTTTCGTTGGGGACACAGACTTTTCTTGCTGTATTCGTTGAGTCTCTAGTCATGGTTTTAAAAGTGTTTAAATCTCACAGTATCCACTTTGCTGTGCGTTTGAGGTTCCTTTTTAAAGTCTGTGGCTCGAGGAAACTGTATAGACACGATCTGAGCTATCTGATTGGCCAGCGGTAGGCCTATAGGTGCGCTTGATTTGCTTTCTGGGCCTGCCGGGTAGGTGGAGTTCTACCTTCAGACACATTAAATGGTTCAAAATAGGAACACTTTGGCTTCACGGTGCTAATACTGCTGAATCAAGTGCACCTACTGCCAACAGCGTGAAAAACATTTAAGAAAAAGGAACGCAAGGCTTTATCGTTTTTTGCAGAGATGTTTTACATGTTTCTCCAGAGATGTTCGATCAGGTTCAAGTCCGGGCTCTGAATGGGCCACTCAAGGACATTGAGACTTGTCCTGAAGCCACTCCTGCGTTGTCTTGGCTGTGTGCTTAGAGTTGTTGTCCTGTTGGAAGGTGAACCTTCGCCCACAGTCTGAGGTCCTGAGCACTCTGGAGCAGGTTTTTAATCAAGGATCTCTCTGTACTGTTCTCTGTTCATCTTTCCCTCAATCCTTACTAGTCTCCCAGCCCCTGCCGCTGAAATACATCCCCACATGGATGGTGCCAGGTTTCCTCCAGATGTGATGCTTGGCATTCAGGCCAAAGAGTTCTTGGTTTCATCAGACCAGAGAATCTTGTTTATCATGGTCTGAGAGTACTTTAGGTGCCTTTTGGCAAACTCCAAGCGGGCTGTCATGTGCTTTTTACTGAGGAGTGGCATCCGTCTGGACACTCTACCATAAAGGCCTAATTAGTCGAGTGCTGCAGAGATGGTTGTCCTTCTGGTAGGTTCTCCCATTTCCACAGAAGAACTCTAGAGCTCGGTCAGAGTGACCATCGGTTTCTTGGTCACCTCCCTGACCAAGGCCCTTTTCCCCAGATTGCTCAGTTCGGCTGGGCGGTCAGCTCTAGGAAGTCTTTGTGGTTCCAAACTTCTTCCAATTAAAAACGATGGAGGACACTGTTCGTAGGGACCTTCAATGCTTCAGAAATGTGTTGGTACCCTTCCCCAGATCTGTGCCTCAATAAAATCCTGTCTCGGAATTCCTTCGATCTCAAGGCTTTGTTTTTGCTCTGGCATGCACTGTCAACTGTGGGACCTTATTATTACTTACATTGTCTTCAGAAAGTATTCATACCCCTTGACTTATTCCATTTTGTTTTGTTACAGCCTGAATTCAAAATGTATTAAATGTATTATTTTTCTCACTCATCTACACACAATACCCCATAATGACGAAGTGCAAACATGTATTTAGAAAATGTTGCAAATTTCTTGAAAATGAAATAAATAAATATCTCATTACACAACATTTGAGGACCTAACAAAACAAAAACGGACAGCTTGAAACAGCTTGAATACAACACCTTAATGACCCGTGAACCATAAAATGCACTAACTAGACTTAAACAGAACTATTACGAACATGGGATAAGGCAGGCAGTTACTTGGCTGGCAAATAAAAAGGAAGGAAGCAAAGAGAGACAGATTCAATTACATTGCCTAGTACTGTTGTAGTCTTGAGCTCTGATGATGTGAACTTGACGTTCAAGATTATTTACGAGAACCTACATGTCTGAAGGAGGTTTGTCAGAAGTGATGCAGGGGTTTCTGGATAGAGTAACATTAAAGTCCTTGACTAATGAGGACAGAGATAATCTGGAAGAGGTAATTACATCTGATGAAATTCGGGAGGCCCTTTTTAGCATTGTGTGGGGGAGGGAGGAAGGCACCTGGGCTGGATGGATTTTCCATTGCATTTTCCAAGGCTTTCCTTCCCAAGTTAATTGAGCCACTCTGTAATATGTCCAGCCATGCTATAGTGACAAGCAAGCTAACAGACACTCTAGCGCTATCCCTCATTACTATATTGCCTAAGCTAAGGAAAGACCCCACCCAATGCAGCTCCTATAGGCCCATATCCCTACTTAATACAGACTATACAATTATTGCTAAACTCATAGCCCATAGACTCGACGGGGTGTCATCAGGCCTGGTTAATATAGATCAGACAGGCTTGGTACGAAACCGATCGTTGTCAGACAATATTACGAGATGATTAAATATTATGTATTGCGTGGAGGGTAAACAGGAGCCTGTAGTGATGGCTGAGTTGGACGCAGTAAAAGCATTTGATCAGAACTTCTGGAATATAGGTTGAAAATATGTTGGGCTTATCAGACTACTATATAACCGTCCTGTTGCCCATATTCTGACTAACACAAATAGCTCTATACACTATTATCGCACATAGAGTGAGTCCATGCAACTTATTATGTGACTTGTTAAGCACATTGAGCACATTTTTACTGCTGAACTTATTTAGGCTTGCCAGAACAAAGAGGTTGAACACGTATTGACTCAAGACATTTCAGCTTTTCATTTTTTATGAATTTGTTAACATTTCTTGAAACATAACTCCACTTTGACATTATGGGGAAATATTGTGTAGGCCAGTGACACAAAATCAAAATTGTATCTATTTTAAATTCAGGCGGTAGCACAACAAAATGTGGAAAAGTCAAGGGATGTGATTGAATACTTTCTGAAGGCACTATATTCATAACGCAAGCATTAGCTGCACAGACAATTCCAGATGTTCTTTGTTTCTTTGGTGGTAATTGAGTTTTCCCCTGCTATCATAATTTTTGTATCAATACTAAGATAAGATTAAAGTCTGGGCCCACACAGAAATAGCAACCCTGAAACTCTGACATGGCTTGTGAATCAAGAAAACCATCTATGGTTACACCCACACAACATTGGCAGAGGAATGGCGTCAGGCCGGAACAGTCAGACACACACACTGGTTTTGAAACCGTAAAGACACACATACACACACACACACACACACACACACACACACACACACACACACACACACACACACACACACACACACACACACACACACACACACACACACACACACACACACACATTTATATTTTACATTTTAATCATTTAGCAGATTGCACATTCACTCAAATCTCTGAAACACACACCCACGCATGGGCAATACATTTTGTTAACCTACTCTCTGTTTAACATTCTGTGCATGAAGAAGATTTGAGGGTGAAATTTCAACCACAGAATTATATCATCATGGTAACCAATTTTCAACATAGACAAACCTTGAATAAAAAATGTTGAATTTGTGCCTTTGAAACAACGTCAGATCTTCAACGTTACATCCACTATCAGAAAACAAAAACAGTAGGCTGGGCAGTATCTCCTACTGGAGTGTTGATCAATCTACATTAGCAATATCCATTTGGTCTCCCATTCAGTGTTTTAACCAAGCTCTGCTTAGCTTTGATATTTGTCACTGACTACTACCAATGTGCTATTGTGAGAATGATTGTTGAGAGATTTTGTAATATCTAAATAGATTCAGTGTTGCTATCGAAGTCATTCCAAAGGGAAGGTTAAACCGAACATATAAGTCACATACATGTATCATCAATGATACTATTTAGGCTTACAACTATTGTTTCAATTCAACCCAGGGTCCAACTAAAAATAAACAACAAATATAGTCCAAGGGTTTCAAACTTTGGTTGATTTCAAATGTAAGTTAATTAATAATTAATATTTTGGATTCACGTCTCCATCTCGAAGAAAAATAGAAGTTAAAGTATAGGACTAAATCAACTAGTCCTATTCTTTAATTTGGATTTTTGGTTGAGATGGAGATATATCAATTATTAATTTGTAGACAAACTGGAATTTAAAAAAGACTAAGTCAGCGGCACAAAAAATACTGTATATCTCCTTCAAATGTTGATATTTGGACAACGTGTGGACAACACTTTGAAATACACTAACACTTTTGAAATACAGTAAATAGCTAATTAACCTTTTGACAACTAAAGAACAGGACTAAGCCAGTGAATCAGATGAAACTATCCAAGCATTAGATACACCTACTTTAAATGTTGATATTTGGTTTTTATTTGGTAGAAATTCCTTATTTACACAAGTTTTCAGACCCTACGAGACTCGAAATTAAGGTCAGGTGCATCCTGCCACTCCTCAGTACAAGGCACATGACAGCCCGTTTGGAGTTTGCCAAAAGGCACCTAAAGGACTCTCAGACCATGAAAAACGATATTATATTCTCTGGTCTGATGAAACCAAGATTGAACTCTTTGGCCTGAATGCCAAGTGTCACGTCTGGAGGAAACCTGGCACCATCCCTACGGTGAAGCATGGTGGTGGCAGAATCATACTGTAGGGGTGATCTTCAGCAGCAGGGACTGGGAGACTAGTCAGGATCGAGGGAAAGATGATCGGAGCAAAGTACAGAGACATCCTTGATGAACACCTGCTCCAGAGCACTCAGGACTTCAGACTGGGGTGAAGGTTCACCTTCCAAGACAACAACCCTAAGCACACAGTCAAGACAATGCAGGAGTGGCTTGGGGACAAGTCTCTGAATGTCCTTGAGTGGCCCAGCCAGAGCCCAGACTTGAACATGATCAAACATCTCTGGAGAGACCTGAAAATAGCTGTGCAGGGGGGGGGGGGGGGGGGTGGGGGGGGGTCTCAATCAGGGACAGCTGTCTATCGTTGTCTCTGATTGAGAACCATACTTAGGTAGCCTTTTTTCCCACCTGTCTTTGTGAGAAGTTGACTTTGTTAGTGGCACTATAGCCCTCTTAAGCTTCACGGTCCTTTTGGATTGTTTATTGTTTTGTTGGCGGCATTAGAAATAAAGAAATGTACGCTCACCACGCTGCGCTTTAGTGAAATTGGTAGATCACACCACCAATCCAGTTCTTCCCCAGCCTTTTAAAGTGAAGGCACATCACATACTTTTTATGTTTATATTATTATATTTCTGTGGGAATTTGCAATCCTAAATAAGTCAAAGCTGAAACCTCTGGGAAAAGGTTTGATTTAAGATTGATCATGGAAAGGAAGTACAGTAGTGGTTAGATTGACTTACTCACAGCTCAGACTTTTAAGAATGAAAGGAACCTCTCAATGACTAAGGTACACTTGCCAGGAATAAATCAAACTGTATTGACATAGGGATAATAGCAATTTATGAAAGTCCCACTCAGCCACTCAGTTTGGTAATGTAGGCATAGAAGAATATGAAGTGAAACCCAGATGGTACTCAGTATACATAACTAACTGACAACTCATGATGATTTTTGTCAGACGTCATTGACCTCTGGACTCCGGATACTGGTAGGGAAGGAAGAGAAAATGCATATTGGAAAACATAGTGGTGTAAGGGATTTTACACAGGGATGTAATCCATTGTAGGCACGGAGTATTATTGTTGACAGACTAAGCTCTCACATGGGGATCACGTCCAACTCCTGTATGATTTAAAAAGGTCATGAGAAATACTTAAGGGGGAAGGATAATAGGTGGACTAAGTGTGACCAACATTGAATATTTCTGCAATGACTAATACATTTTTATTATGCAGTGTAGCAACTCGAGTACAACCTGCAGTGCACGGAGACCGCAGTCCCTTCAGGACTATTACTCTTATCATGCCTTCAGCTGTATCAAAGAGACGTGTTGCATGACACTCCAAATTAATTTGGTGGAGGTAAACACCACTAATACATGTGTCACACTGATCAAAGTGACACTACAGTAAGGTCTACCACAAAGGGTTTAAATTATCTTCAAAGCATCCGCTAAAACGTTTATATATTGTATCGATCTGCAAACGTTTACATCTCAAAGGCCTCCTTATTGAGCACTAAGCGAAAGCGGAGTGTGAGGTGGGTGAATGTGGGAAAGGGAAAGGGAGATACCTGAGGGAACAGCTCTCATATGGTAACAGATACACTGGCACTCTCACAGATGCTGAACCTGAATCATTATCCCTTTAGAACCTACAGTTTTCAAATTAACATGCTCCATGAGCAAGATTTGAAGATACTGAGCCGTGAGTGTGTGTACACATGTGTGTGTGCGTGCATGCGGGAGTGCATACATGCATGTGTGGGTGTGTTTGTGCTTAAATACATGGTAATGATATAGTAATGGAAATATTACAGGCCAGATGAGAAAATGGACTTAAGTGGTGTGATAGCTAATTACATGTCAAAATGCTGACATATATAACTAATGCACCTTATCGTTAAGACAACCATACTAAGAAAACTTGATGGACAATATTAAAAGCATTTCAACAGATACTTTTTGTGGTTTACTGAATTCTAGTGGGAGGTAAAACAATCTCAAAAAGTGGTATTTACTGTTTATTAAGTGATCTTAAAGTTATTTTTATTGGAAAATCAACAGTTGCTTAAGTGGGGTCTGGAAACAGTCAGGGGATCACTTCAATTTATTCAATTCATCTGGGAAGTGTTTTAGTGGCTTCAATGTTTTTTAATGTTTAATCCGGAGTACATTGACGAGTCTGTGTTCCAACTCCAGCAGGAAAAAAAATTGGAAAGACAAGATTTTAATGGGGCAAATGAAAATAAAGTAGATCACTCACACCAAGTCAGAGCTACAAAACTTGAAATCAAAGACAGAGTTTATTCGCTAGTTGAGAGACAGAGAGGACAGAAACTAAATTAGCGTACCATAACCAAATGTACTTTCATGCCTTTGGTTGTTGATGTTCATTGTCCACCTCAGCTGAAGGATCACTTCAGAACACTAGATGCTCTCTAAGTTGCAGTATGTGTACAATACAGTTGCGTCTTCAGGTTACTCCATCCACGGCTAGGAATAATGATATTTTCCTGTGTGAACAACAGCCTAGAGGGAATAAACCATGCAGCCTCAATTGTTGAGGTGTCTGACCCCAGTAAATTGTTGAGGTGTCTGACCCCGGTTGAATTGTTGAGGTGTCTGACCCCGGTTGAATTGTTGAGGTGTCTGACCCGGTTGAATCCTATTCCTATTCTCTTCAATCCTAATTGATTGAAGAGTTTGTGACTGTGGTAATTTTGACAGCAGGTTGTCCACACAACCGCTGGGCTTCTCTCATTTCCCTTCCAAGACTGACATGCACAGCATGAGGCCTCACTATAAGGAAGAGTGTATGTTTTGGACATTTCTGTTTTGAACATGGCAACCAACCTATTAAACACAGTTATATCCTATAAAAACATCACTAAATCTCAGGGATTTTATCCTCCATCGTCATCGTGTGCATGGTAAAAGCAATGTCATGTGACATGTAGGCCCATGTCAGCTGTTTTGTCCATTACTACACTAGCTTATGAGCTAGATCAGGAACAGTTTTTAAGCTATTTTTCTGTTGCTATTCTGATGCTATTTATTCTGATGCTGTACACCCACATACCTTTTATATCTATTTGGACAGTGAAGTTAAAATTTGTACAGTTGGCTCTATACTGTAGGATTTAGAATTTCAGATCAAATGTGATGAGGCGACAGTGCAGAAGGTCAACTTTTATTTGAGGGTATTTTCATACATATCTGTTTAACTATTTAGAAATGAAAGCACTTTATGTATGTAGTCCCCCCATTTGAAGATGGCTAGTCACTTACCATTACCAATCATGGGAATGTATAATTTTTGGGGGGTGTATGATCTTTGTAACTTTCTCACTTATCATTATTCACGATTTCTTCAAGATTATTAATAGTGATGGTAGCATCCACATTCATGTCGAAGTGTTCAGATACATATTCAATTTTTTCTTAAATAAAAGTGAATCATAAATGACAAGATACATTATTCACCATTCAGTTCCTGCTGGGAAAAACATAATCCGAAACAACCAATACAAACTGCAAAAGGATCCAACAAGTTTGTAGAGTCACAAGCATGATGCATTCATTGCATGCTAGGAATATGGGAACAAATGCTAAACTTTTAAGTACTTTAATACACTATAAGTGAATTTGTCCAAATTACTTACAGTTGAGGTCGTACGTTTACATACACCATAGCCAAAAACATTTAAACTCAGTTTTCACAATTCCTGACATTTAATCCTAGTAAAAATTCCCTGTTTTAGGTCGGTTAGGATCATCACATTATTTTAAGAATGTGAAATGTTAGAGTAATAGTAGAGACAATGATTTATTTAATATTTTATTTCTTTCATCACATTCCCAGTGGGTTAGAGGTTTACATACACTCAATTAGTATTTGGTAGCATTGTCTTTAAATTGTTTAACTTGTGTCAAATGTTTCAGGTAGCCTTCCACAAGCTTCCCACAAGTTTTGGCCCATTCCTCCTGGCAGAGTTGGTGTAACTGAGTCAGGTTTGTAGGCCTCCTTGCTTGCACAATCACACATTTTCTATAGGATTGAGGTCAGGGCTTTGTGATCCAATACCTTGACTTTGTTGTCCTTAGGCCATTTTACCACAACTTTGGTTGTATGCCTGGGGTCATTGTCCATTTGGAAGACCCATTTGCAACCAAGCTTTAACTTCCTAACTAATGTCTTGAGATGTTGCTTCAATATATCCACATAATTTTCCTTTCTCATGATGCCATCTATTTTGTGAAGTGCGCCAGTCCTTCCTGCAGCAAATCACTCCCACAACATGATGCTGCCACCCCTGTGCTTCACGGTTGGGATGGTGTTCTTCGGCTTGCAAGCCTCCCCCTTTTTCCAACAAACATAACAATGGTCATTATGGCCAAAGAGTTATATTTTTGTTTCATCAGACCAGAGGACATTTCTCCAACAAGTATGATGCAGTTACAAACCATAGTCTGGCTTTTTTTATGGGGGTTTTGAAGCAGTGGCTTCTTCCTTGCTGCAGGTTTCAATATAGGACTTGTTTTACTGTGGGAATAGATACTTTTGTACCTGTTTCATACAACATCTTCACAACGTCCTTTGCTTTTGTTCTGGGATTCATTTGCATTTTTCGCACCAAAGTATGTTCATCTCTAGGAGACAGAACACGTCTCCTTCCTGAGCGGTATGACGGCTGCGTGGTCCCATGGTGTTTATACTTGCTTACTATTGTTTGTACAGATGAATGTGGTACCTTCAGGCGTTTGGAAATTGCTCCAAGGATGAACCAGACTTGTGGAGGTCTACAATTTCTTTTCTGAGGTCTTGAATGATTTATTTAGATCTTCCAACGATGTCAAGCGAAGAGGCACTGAGTTTGAAGTTAGGCTTTGAAATACATCCACAGGTACACCTCCAATTGACTCAAATGATGTCAATTAGCCTATCAGAAGCTTCTAAAGCCATGATATAATTTTCTGGAATTTTCCAAGCTGTTGAAAGGCACAGTTAACTTAGTGTATGTAAACTTCTGACCCACAGGAATTGTGATACAGTGAATTATAAGTGAAATAATCTGTCTGTATACAATTGTTGGAAAAATTACTTGTGATGCACAAAGTAGATGTCCTAACCGACTTGCCAAAACTGTAGTTTGTTAACAAGAAATGTGTGGAGTGGTTGAAAAATGAGTTTAAATGACTACAACCTAGGTGAATGTAAACTTCAGACTTCAACTGTATAAAAAATAAAACTTCTTCAAATAGGGGGACTAGATACATATAGTAATATCATTTTTAAACGTTAAAAATAAATGTGTGAATATACCCTGAAATAACGATGTCACGCTCTGACCTTAGTATTCTTTGTTTTCTTTATTATTTTGGTTAGGTCAGGGTGTGACAAGGGTGATATATGTGTTTTTGGCCTGTCTAGGGTTTTTGTATGTTTATGGGGTTGTTTCTAGTCTAGGTGTTTTTATGCCCATGGTTGCCTAGATTGGTTCTCAATCAGAGGCAGCTGTTTATCGTTGTCTCTGATTGCGGACCATATTTACGTAGCCATATTCCTTGGGTATTTCGTGGGTTATTGTCTATGTATAGTTGCATGTCAGCACTAGTTGTTTATAGCTTCATGTTTGTTTTATTGTTTTGTATAGTTTGTTTAGTGTTCTTCCTTTTATTAAAGAAGAATGCATTCACATCACGCTGCGCCTTGGTCTCCTCGTTACAACGAACGTGACAAAAGGTGACATTCTGTACTGTCACCTCACATGAAACATTTGGTAAAAATGTCTTTGGACAAATCACTCCCAAATAGAGACTGCACTTTAAATTAATTGTTCATCCATAATGACACACTTTAGCCTACAAAGTTATTCATAGTGTCAAAGTTTATAATAGTAGGCCTAATACACTTTCAAGCAAAAAAATTATCAACACAGCAATTATAAAACAGCTCTAAACATACAGTGCCTTGCGAAAGTATTCGGCCCCCTTGAACTTTGCGACCTTTTGCCACATTTCAGGCTTCAAACATAAAGATATAAAACTGTATTTTTTTGTGAAGAATCAACAACAAGTGGGACACAATCATGAAGTGGAACGACATTTATTGGATATTTCAAACTTTTTTAACAAATCAAAAACTGAAAAATTGGGCGTGCAAAATTATTCAGCCCCTTTACTTTCAGTGCAGCAAACTCTCTCCAGAAGTTTAGTGAGGATCTCTGAATGATCCAATGTTGACCTAAATGACTAATGATGATAAATACAATCCACCTGTGTGTAATCAAGTCTCCGTATAAATGCACCTGCACTGTGATAGTCTCAGAGGTCCGTTAAAAGCGCAGAGAGCATCATGAAGAACAAGGAACACACCAGGCAGGTCCGAGATACTGTTGTGAAGAAGTTTAAAGCCGGATTTGGATACAAAAATATTTCCCGAGCTTTAAACATCCCAAGGAGCACTGTGCAAGCGATAATATTGAAATGGAAGGAGTATCAGACCACTGCAAATCTACCAAGACCTGGCCGTCCCTCTAAACTTTCAGCTCATACAAGGAGAAGACTGATCAGAGATGCAGCCAAGAGGCCCATGATCACTCTGGATGAACTGCAGAGATCTACAGCTGAGGTGGGAGACTCTGTCCATAGGACAACAATCAGTCGTATATTGCACAAATCTGGCCTTTATGGAAGAGTGGCAAGAAGAAAGACATTTCTTAAAGATCTCCATAAAAAGTGTCATTTAAAGTTTGCCACAAGCCACCTGGGAGACACACCAAACATGTGGAAGAATGTGCTCTGGTCAGATGAAACCAAAATTGAACTTTTTGGCAACAATGCAAAACGTTATGTTTGGCGTAAAAGCGACACAGCTGAACACACCATCCCCACTGTCAAACATGGTGGTGGCAGCATCATGGTTTGGGCCTGCTTTTCTTCAGCAGGGACAGGGAAGATGGTTAAAATTGATGGGAAGATGGATGGAGCCAAATACAGGACCATTCTGGAAGAAAACCAAATGGAGTCTGCAAAAGACCTGAGACTGGGACGGAGATTTGTCTTCCAACAAGACAATGATCCAAAACATAAAGCAAAATCTACAATGGAATGGTTCAAAAATAAACATATCCAGGTGTTAGAATGGCCAAGTCAAAGTCCAGACCTGAATCCAATCGAGAATCTGTGGAAAGAACTGAAAACTGCTGTTCACAAATGCTCTCCATCCAACCTCACTGAGCTCGAGCTGTTTTGCAAGGAGGAATGGGAAAAAATGTCAGTCTCTCGATGTGCAAAACTGATAGAGACATACCCCAAGCGACTTACAGCTGTAATCGCAGCAAAAGGTGGCGCTACAAAGTATTAACTTAAGGGGGCTGAATAATATTGCACGCCCAATTTTTCAGTTTTTGATTTGTTAAAAAAGTTTGAAATATCCAATAAATGTCGTTCCACTTCATGATTGTGTCCCACTTGTTGTTGATTCTTCACAAAAAAATACAGTTTTATATCTTTATGTTTGAAGCCTGAAATGCAAAAGGTCGCAAAGTTCAAGGGGGCCGAATACTTTCGCAAGGCACTGTAAGTCTATCTTTATTGGCATGAACTTCAACGTCAATATCATACAATGGCTCCCAGTGCCATAGACTGGAAAGGAATAGGTCAGTGGTGCATAAGAACAGTTTTCTCATTGGAACAACATTCCCCAAACACAACTGCTGCACTATATACATACAGTGCCAGTCAAAAGGTTGGACACACCTACCTAGTCATTCCATGGTTTTTCTTTATTTTTACTTTTTTCTACATTGTAGAATACTTGTGTAGACATCAAAACTATGAAACAACACATATGTCATCATGTAGTAACCAAAAAAGGGTTAAGCAAATGAAAGTATATTTTATATTTCAGATTCTTGAAAGTAGCCACTCTTTGCCTTGAAGAAAGTTTTGCACACTCTTGGCATTCTCTCAACCAGCTTCATGAGGTAGTCACCTGGAACGCATTTCACAGGTGTGCCTTGTTGAAAGTTAATTTGTGGAATTTGTCTTCTTTCTTAATGCGTTTGAGCCAACCAGTTGAGTTGTGACAAGGTAGGGTTGGTATACAGAAGATAGCCCTATTTGGTAAAAGACCAAGTCCATGTTATGGAACAGCTCAAATAAGCAAAGAGAAACAACAGTCCATCATTACTTTAAGACATAAAGGTCAGTCAATACAGAACATTTCAAGAACTTTGAAAGTTTCTTCAAGTGCAGTCACAAAAACTATTAAGAGCTATGATGATACTGGCTCTCATGAGGACTGCCACAGGAAAGGAAGACCCAGAGTTACCTCTGCTGCAGAGGATAAGTTCATTAGTGCTACCAGCCTCAGAAATTGCAGCCCAAATAAATGCTTCACAGAGTTCAAGTAACAGACACATCTCAACATCAACTTTTCAGAGGAGACTGCATGAATCAGGCCTTCATGGTTGAATTGCTGCAAAGAAACCACTACTAAAGGACACCAATAAGAAGATGATACTTGCTTGGGCTAAGAAACACGAGAAATGGACATTAGACCGGTGGAAATCTGAATTTTAGATTTTTGTTTCCAACCACTGTGTCTTTATGGCACGCAGAGTAGGTGAACGGATGATCTCTGCATGTGTAGTTCCCACTGTGAAGCATGGAGGAGGAGGTGTGATGCTGTGGGGGTGCTTTGCTGGTGACACTGTCTGTGATTTATTTAGAATTCAAGGCACACTTAAAACCTCTCAGGGATTGGCGTCCCCCTAGCGGGACAACTTCCGGTGAAACTGGAAGGCGCGCAATTCAATAAATAATCATACAAATTATGGATATTAAACATTTAGGTACACAGAAGAGTTTTATATTGGTTGAAAGCTTACATTCTTGTTAATCTAAATGCACTGTCTGATTTACAGTAGCTATTACATAGAAAACATGCCATGCGATTGTCTGAGGACAATTTTTCCATCGGCACAGGTTTCATAAATTCACAAATAGCAATTAAATATTCACTTACTTTTAAAAAATCTTCCTCTGATTTGTCATCCAAAGGGTCCCAGCTAAAACATGTAGTGTCGTTTTGTTAGATCAAATCCTTTATATCCCAAAAAATGCAGAAAAAATTCATCAGAAAATCTACCCCTAGACTTTGTTTCAACAAGTCAAAATACGTTTCTATTTACTCCTCAGATACCCTAAAATGTAATCAAACTATAATATTTCTTATGGAAAGAAGTATGTTCAATAGGAAACCAATTTTAGCAAGTGCATCTTGTCTTCGTGGCGCGCCCAAACACAAATTTCCAAGAATGTGTCCCTGTACTAAAACTAATATTTCTTATTTGTTTTGGAAGTTACAAGCCTGAAACTTTGAACATAGACTGCTGACACCCTGTGGAAGCCATTGGAATTGCATCCCGGGAGCTACAATTAAGTATGCCCCTATACTTTCCATTGTAAGAGCATAGTCTCTCCCCCCAAAAATTCTGGTTGGTTTTTCTTTGGATTTTCTCCTACCATATCTATTGTGTTATAGTCTCCTACATTATTTTAACATTTCTACAAACTTCAAAGTGTTTTCTTTCCAGTTATATGCATATCCTGGCTTCAGGGCCTGAGCAACAGTCAGTTTACTTTGGGCATGTCAGTCAGGCGGAAATTGAAAAAAAAGGGGCCTAGTCCTAAGAGGTTTTAACCAGTATGGCTACCTAAGCATTCTGCCATCCCATCTGGTTTATGCTTAGTGGGAATATAATGTGTTTTTTAACAGGACAATGAACCAACACACCTACTGTACAGGCTGTGTAAGGGCTATTTGACCAAGAATGAGTGATGAAGTGCTGCATCAGATGACCTGGCCTCCACAATCAACCTACCTCAACCCAATTAAGATGGATTGGGATGAGTTGGACCGCAGAGTGAAGGAAAAGCAGCCAACAAGTGCTCAGCATATGTGGGAACTCCTTCAAGACTGTTGGAAAAGCATTCCAGGTGAAGCTGGTTGAGAGAATGCCAACAGTGTGCAAAGCTGTCATAAAGGCAATGGGTGGCTACTTTGAAGAATCTAAAATCTAAAATATATTTTGATTTATTTAACACTTTTTTGGTTATGACATGATTCCATATGTGTTGTTTTATAGTTTTGATGTTTTCAGTGTTTTTCTACAATGTAGAAAATTGTAAAAAATAAAGAAAAATGAATGAGTAGGTGTGTCCAAATATATATATATATATATATATATATATATATATATATATATATATATATATATATATATATATATATATAGCGAAAGGGGCGTTTCTTCAAAGTGCATGTGGAGGAGGTAAGAAGGGGATTGCCGCTGAGGACAAATTCAGCTGTCAGAGACGTGGTGTTCTCACTGGAGTGTCAGCCGGCTATCATGGAATTAAACGAGGACAGCGCAGTAGAAATTCACGTTTGCTGATCCTTCCTGAATCTCTTCTATTTTCGTCGCATTCTTCCTTTTGTGAAGGTAAAGTCGTATACACATCCTCATCCTGTAGCTTAGTTTTGCGAGGAGCATCCTCATCAAACGTCAATTGTCAACGAAGTACAGTACGGCTAACCCATAAGTTGTGGCTAGCCTACCTCGACATAACGTTAGTAGGCTACGGCTTCTACCGTTTTTATTGCATTGAATTTCAAGTTCACCAAAATGGGCCTGTATAGTAGAATTAAACCTGAAATTTAAGACGTCAACATTTCAGAGTGTTTTAGACTCAAAGTGACATGGCAGCTGTGGGCAATACTGACACAATGTAACCAAGAGGTAAATGTGTGGTTTATGCGACTCCGTTGCATTTGACAGCTTCACTCAGGATGTAACCATGTATCCTAGCAAGCAGGCAAAGACTGGCAACGTAGCCCAACATTGTAATTACAATGTATCAATATAGTCATTGTCAAACAAATCTAATGTTTGGGATTAGTGTTAGTGTAAATGTAGGATTAGTCTAACTTTTTATCTGTATTGATTCATTTTGTTTCATCCTGATGATTCAGAAGCCTATCTCAAGCAATTGTTGCCTACATCAATGACAGCGTAGGTAAACAAGCCATGCAACAGTAAAATATAATTGTTAGATGGTTGTTTCTGATGGAGTCAGATAGACCTATTGCCACATTGTAGATGTCTATAGTATTTGCGTCTGTTTGGATGAGGTTTAAATTGGGGATGTTGATGACGAGGTGCGCTGCCTGTTTACAAACAAGTGTTTTTCACTGGGGATTTGGACAGGAATTATTATTACTAATGGATAGGTCTACAGACATTTCCATTTGGACACTTCTGGGAATTAGAGTTGTAGGATTGTCAATGTTTTCCATAAAGATGAGGGTGCTTGTGAATGTAGAGTTTTAAAATAGGCTTATATTTTCTTTGAGTTTTCGTTCACATAGCCTATGTGGGCTATCACTCACTTCGCAGCTATCTGCATGAGCTGTGTTGGTTGTTGAACACTATCATTTGAAACAATTTATGATCAAGTCAAATTGACCTAAAACAAATGTGATGTACAAGGGGACCTCTGTCCTAAATTACTACTGTAATGGACTATCGTCCCATGCAAAAGCCCAGGGATATGTAAATGTTAAACAGATAATCAATGCAAAGACAATTTAGATTACACCAGCTCTAGTTCAGAGGTTATATGGTGTCTTGTAGTGCATAGTATAACAAATGTCACCTATTAATGCATTTAATCCAATATGTTTTTCTGTTCAGGTTTGTTAATTTGAATGTAGCATCAAATTCTTAACTGTCACTCAGAGGTTCTCAACAGAAGTGGTACAGTGTCACTGCAATCAGTATGCAGTGACTTTGGCCCTGTGCTCTGACCAGTTTTTCTCAGGGCCGCATTCATTGTTACACACTGTTTCCATAATGATTTCAATCACTTTTTGACTGCACCTCTTTTGATTTGTACGAAACCTTACATACATGTTTGCCCATGGTAGAAGTGGTCTGAAAGTTACATTTTGGACCAGAATACCCAAACAATCAGGAGATAGAGGTACCTAAAGTTGACCCATTTTACATACCCTACCCCACAATGAGACATCCATGTCTTCATCACGTCAAATATAAATAAATCAAAATTGTAAACTCAAATTCATCTCATTTTCACATGTTGTAGCTTAGACCCTATTTTACATAATCTGAGGTGTTTGTGTTGTGCCAGCCATGCATGCTCTTGAATACAGGGTGCGTGTCATTTCAATCGTAGAAACAGAATTCTGAGAATGGACCTATCCCTTCAGACCACTGCAATTTAGCTGGTACTCTATTTAAATTTAAATTGAATTGAAATTGCAACTTCCAATTACTACCAGAAAGATGGCTGACTTCCATAGGAATGTCTGTTCTATTATCTATATTTCTATGATTTCAATAGGTTTCCTATGGAAGATTGACAGTTTAATTTAAAACAATAGATATTCCCACTCAAGTCAACATTCTATCATGTGTGGAGCTCCAACCAGCTTTGTGGTAGCACTTGAAAGTTTACATTTGAATTGTATTTACATTTTAGTACAGTTATAAGCCACATGACACCAACCCTGTATTCAATAGTATACTGTGTCTCAACCGATGGTGTGCACATCACAAACACCTCAGACGATGTAAAATCGAGTCTGATCTACATACACTGAGCGTACAAAACATTAAAGACACCTGCTCTTTCCATGACATTGAGTGACCAGATTCATCCAGATGAAAGCTATGATCCGGTATTGATGTCATCTGTTAAATCCACTTCAATCCGTGTAGAAGGGGGGGATACAGGTTAAATAAGGATTTTTAAGCTTTGAGACAATTGAGGCATGGATTGTGTATGTGTGCCATTCAGAGGGTGAATGGGAAAGACAAGATTTAATTGGTTTTGAACGGGGTATGTTGGTAGGTTTGTGTGTGTCAAGAACTGCAACGCTGCTGGGATTTTCACACTCATCAGTTTCTCGTGTGTCAAGAATGGTCCACCATCCAAAGGACATCCAGCCAACTTGACACAACTGTTGGAAGCATTGGAGTCAACATTGGCCAACATCCCTGTGGAATGCTTTCGACACCTTGTAGTGTCCATGCCCAACGAATTGAGACTGTCCAGAGGGCAAAAGAGGGTGAAACTCAATATTAGGAATATGTTCCGTTTTGTGTATATGAACATGAACATGAACAATATCGTTATTCACGTGTTTTGAGTAATTGACGTAAAATATATTTTTTTAATATAGAAATTATGAAATAGTTTACCAACCCTTTTTGTGAGCTTTCAAATAATATACATCTCAACCATTTATATTTTTCAGTGATGTAGACATTGATGTCTCATGTTAGGGTCAACTTTGAGCACCTCCATCTCCTAAATGCTTTGGCATTCAAAAGGTTACTTTCTGACCACGTCTACCATGGGCAATCAATTATGGAAGGTTTTGCTGGAATCAAATGGGGTGCAGTCAGAAAGTGATTGAATTCAAATGGAACAACCCTTATTCAATTCTTGCTCTGTACTGCATTGTGTGTGAGAGATTTGGCTGTGTTGACACTAGAGGTCGACCGATTATGATTTTTCAATGCCTATACCGATTATTGGAGGACCAAAAAAGCGACGATTTTTATTTATTTATTTGTAATAATGACAATTACAACAATACTGAATGAACACTTATTTTAACTTAATATAATAGATCAATAAAATCAATTTAGCCTCAAGTAAATAATGAAACATGTTCAATTTGGTTTAAATAATGCAAAAACAAAGTGTTGGAGAAGAAAGTAAAAGTGCAATATGTGCTATGTAAGAAAGCTAACGTTTCAGTTCCTTGCTCAGAACATGAGAACATATGAAAGCCTGTGGTTCCTTTTAACATGAGTCTTCAATATTCCCAGGTAAGAAGTTTTAGGTTGTAGTTATTATAGGAATTATAGGACTATTTCTCTCTATACCATTTGTTTTTCATTAACCTTTGACTATTGGATGTTCTTAGAGGCACTTTACTATTGCCGGTGTAACAGTATAGCTTCCACCCCTCTCCTCGCTCCTCCCTGGGCTCGAACCAGCAACACAACGACAACAGCCACCATCGAAGCAGCGTTACCCATGCAGAGCAAAGGGAACAACTACTAGAAGGCTCAGAGCGAGTGACGTTTGAAACGCTATTAGCGCGCGCTAACTAGCTAGCCATTTCACTTCGGTTAGACCAGCCTCATCTCGGGAGTTGATAGGCTTGAAGTCATAAACAGCGCAATGCTTGACGCACAACGAAGAGCTGCTGGAAAAACGCACGAAAGTGCTGTTTGAATGAATGTTTACGCGCCTGCTTCTGCCTACCACCGCTCAGTCAGATACTTAGATACTTGTATGCTCAGTCAGATTATATGTAACGCAGGACACGCTAGATAATATCCAGTAATATCATCATCCATGTGTAGTTAACTAGTGATTATGATTGATTATCGATTTTATAAGATAAGTTTAATGCTAGCTAGCAACTTACCTTGGCTTACTGCATTCGCGTAACAGGCAGTCTCCTTGTGGAGTGCAATGAGAGAGAGGCAGGTCGTTATTGCGTTGGACTAGTTAACTGTAAGGTTGCAAGAGTGGATCGTCCGAGCTGACAAGGTGAAAATCTGTCGTTCTGCCCCTGAAGAAGGCAGTTAAACCCACCGTTCCTAGGCCGTCATTGAAAATAAGAACGTGTTCTTAGCCGACTTGCCTAGTTAAATAAAGGTATAAAAAAATAAAATAATAATAAAATAAAAAATCGGCAAATCGGCGCCCAAAAATACCGATTTCCGATTGTTATGAAAACTTGAAATCGGCCCTAATTAATCGGCCATACCGATTACTCTGTCGACCTCTAGTTGACACCCTTCGTTCGCCTATGTCGACACACAAATACACACAGCATGCACCAAACTGTTTGTTTGATTGTTTAATATGTAAACATGGGCCATATCTTGGCATGCATGCAATGCTTACTTCCCATTCTCCACACTGTACAAATCCAATACATATCCATTCGCACACATGTTTGGCAACACTTTACCTTATGTTGCCATTATACCTATGTAACTACACAGTAGTAGTACACGGTAATAGCGGTATAGGTTATTTAATACATAATATGCAATTAAATATGCAGTATTTATCAGTGTAAATGACTGTACATCTGTGTGGTTTATTTGTCATGCTAACTTTTGTCTGTTCCATCTTTTCCAGGCACGGTCCTGGGTGAGGCAACATGTCGGACAAGATGTCCAGTTTCCTCCACATAGGCGACATCTGCTCCCTCTATGCGGAGGGCTCGACCAGTGGATTTATCAGCACTTTAGGGTATGTCTGTCTGCCTACTGTTTTACAGCTGCATATGAATCCCATCCCTCTCAACTTGAATTCTCATTGAAACCCAACTGATATTCATGAAAAACATGATCTTTAATTGAATAGATGCATGCCCATAGATTCATGTCTGTCACAGTACAGTACACAGCCAAGATCAGACACCAGTCTGTGCACATGTACGCATGCAAATACACAGACAGATCCAGGTACCAGTGGAAATATGAACCTTATTGGTGTTTGAAGCCAGGGAGACAGCTGGATCTGCAGCCAAGGTGATAACGTAGAATAATGGAGGGATTTAGTTTATTGCTTAGTCTGAGTCATGGCTTTTACTTCACAAGTTTAATTATGTTTGCTCCCCCAATGTTATTAGCAGAATAAATCCGTGCTAATTCCATTCTTATGGAAGAAACATCGTGGTGGTGAAGTGTATAATAAGAACAGCAAGATTGCAGAATTCTTGTCATTGAGGTGATACTGTTCTATGCCCTTAGAACACACTTTGATAAATGGAAAGGCAGAGAGTGTTTGGAACTGGAGTGTGAGAGGCAGAGAGTGTTTGGGACTGGAGTGTGAGAGTCAGAGAGTGTTTGGAACTGGAGTGTGAGAGGCAGAGAGTGTTTGGAACTGGAGTGTGAGAGGCAGAGAGTGTTTGGAACTGGAGTGTGAGAGGCAGAGAGTGTTTGGAACTGGAGTGTGAGAGGCAGAGAGTGGTCACGTACTTTTGGAGTCCAGCTGATGCAGGATAGCAGTGGAAATGGGGAAAAAGAGAAGTGAGGGTGTTATTAGCAAAAAAGAGAGTGAGATGAAGGAACAAGGGAAAACTATAGGAAAGATGAGTGTCAGGGAAGAGAGGGATGGGGTTGAACGAGAAACATGTTATACTGAATGGGATAGTGTCAATGGGACACGATGCAGGTGATGTCATATTGTGGGAGGTTTATGGGATGTGTTGGCTCTCCTCTTTCTCCCAAGTTGTACCATTAGTAAAACCTGAAATGATGGGCCTAAGTGGCTTCAATTATTTTGCTTCCTGTGTTTGAATTTAAATATTGAGAGCTTATGCAATGAACTGTAAAATTGATAAAATGTAAACTTCAGTTCTTCCTCTAAGTACTGATACCCATTTACCAAAGAGAATTAGAGAGCATTTTTGCACCTCAACTTTCATCACGGCCAAAGTGAGGTTTGAGGGAGATCATTGACTGAACCGTGACTGGATTCACAAAAGGCTGATGGACTTGACAACACTTCTGGAAGGTTATAAATTATTTCAGCCTCTAGTTCTCTGGCGTCAGAGCGGCTTGACTGCCTCCTGTTCCTCCTCCATTTTCTGCTCCTGCCATTTGTTGTTCTTTTCCCTCAGTGAAAATGAACATGGCATCTGTATTGCCCTTTCTACTCTTAGCCTCCTCGTTTAGCAGTCTTAATCATACCTCGTCACTATCTGGCCCTTGAGTCCGTTTCTGCCGTAACATTGACTCTTAATAGCATAATGAAGCCTTCTTGCTCCTTGCTCAAACCAGCAAGGTGTTGTAGCAAACACGTCTTAGTTGCCTAGACACTAGTGGTGGGGAGTTGAAACCAAAAGGATAGATTCCTCGATTCCTTGCCCGTCGACTCCCATTTCCGGGTGTCAAGCTAGGAATTGACTCTTCAGATTCAGTAGTTTTGCAATGGAGGAGACGAGTAGTTGCCATAGGCTACTTCCGAGAACACAAACTTGCATCTTTCACAGCACCTTTTAGCCATGGGGTACACTCGCAATGGCTGCCTGGTATTGTGATGCAATAATTTCCATGATAATGTAGAATATACATTTAAATGATGTTAACTGATGTGGCTCATGCAATGGAATATAATTTTTGTAATGTCAGTTAAGTTGAATCAACAAATCACAGCACGTATTTTACTTCCTGCTTTGCGACACGCAGTTGCCAGAAGCCATCTGTCTAACCAAACTTGGAACTCATGTCTAAAAATCACGATTTTGCTCATCTGCCATTTTTTTTTGTTAATCTGTTTTTAAATCTGAAAATTACAGTAATTTATTAAACTTTTATAGCGCTTTTCATTAGACAGAATCTCAAAGCACTTGTTAAGCAAAATAAACAAGTTGTTCAAAAATAAGTATAGGCTACAACAGTAGCTAGATCAAGTCTGTTTTGAAAGCTTCTTGAATCCAGCAGATGGACAGCCGTGGTCATGAGAGGATCGGGAAGCGTATAGCTAGATGGTCATTCCATCAAAAAAATCACTCTGCTATCCGTAGCTATGATGCACTGGCTACAATGGCAAACCATGTGCGATCATCTGATCAAACTTGCCCCAGCTAGCAGCCTAGTGCTAGCTTGTTTGAATGGCCATTATGGTAGCTAGTTTGCAGTTTGGGTGTCAGTGAAACTTTATGGAGTGAAAAGTACACAATTTCTTGAGGAATGTAGTGAAGTAAAAGTTGTCAAAAATATAAAAAGTAAAGTACAGATACCCCAAAAAACTACTTAAATATTTTTACTTAAGTACTTTACACCCGTTACATTTTGAATGCTTAGCAGGAAAGGAAAATTGTCTAATTCACACACTTATCAAGAGAAAATACCTGGTCATCCCTACAGCCTCTGATCTGGCAGACTAAACACATGCTTTGTTTGTAAATTATGTTGGAGCGTGCCCCTGGCAGTGTTGGAGCGTGCCCCTTGCAATGTTGGTGCTTGCCCCTGGCAATGTTGGAGCGTGCCCCTGGCAATGTTGGAGCGTGCCCCTGGCTATGTTGGAGTGTGCCCATGGCAATGTTGGAGCTTGCCCCTGGCTATGTTGGAGCGTGCCCCTGGCTATGTTGGAGCGTGCCCCTGTCTATGTTGGAGCGTGCCCCTGGCTATGTTGGAGCGTGCCCCTGGCAATGTTGGAGCTTGCCCCTGGCTATATTGGAGCGTGCCCCTGGCTATGTTGGAGCGTGCACCTGGCTATGTTGGGGCGTGCCCCTGGCTATGTTGGAGCGTGCCCCTGGCTATCCGTAGATTTTAAAAACAAAAAAATGGTGCCTAATATAAGGAATTTTAAATGATTTACACTTTTACTTTTGATTCTTAAGTATATTTAAAACCAAATACTTTAAAACTTTTACTCAAGTAGTATTGTACTGGGCAACTTTCACTTTTACTTGAGTTTTTTTCTAATAAGGTTTCTTTACTTTTACTCTAGTATGAAAATTGGGTACTTTTTCCACCTCTGCTAGTTTGTTAGCTTGTTGATGAACTTGTATGATGACACCAAAGTTTTGGGACTATTCTTAGAAATCAGCATGTATCTTACTTGCTACTTTTTAACATTTGGCCAACACGATAATGTTTCAGCTAGAGCGGTCAGCTGTGCTGCAGAACTCTGCACATTAATCATGGCAAAACAAACTGCCTTATTAGGAAAGCTAATTTGTGCTATTAGATACAATTTCACTACGCTAGCTAGCTAGAGGGTGCATTAAGCATTGAATGTGTGAACTTCCGTTTTCATATGGATTGATTTGAGACTGGTTCAGCCAGCATGCAGACACTAGCTAGCACATTTCCATGCACATTTAGAGTTGAATAAATCCTGATTCTAAAACCACAAACACCTTAACTAGATGTAGAATTAAGTAGTGAAGACTTGCTCATTAAAAAACTTTAATATTAGGTGCCGGTTTATAGTTTTTGGAAAGATTAACTCAGATTCTTTTGAGGATGAAAGGGTGTTCAGTGGACGATGTCACCTTGGTAAAAAAAAAGAAGGATGTTAGGGCATATTTATCATATTTATAGCCAAACTTATTTTTAGTGATCCTGTCTGACGTGAGACAATTCCGGTACTCTCGCAATGGCCGCAAGTTCACCCATTATGCCACCATTGACTCGAATGGGGACGCCCGTTCTATTAATTCTATTTCTATGGCAGCACACATGTTCAGGAGCGGAGGAGAGGAGAAAATCTGGGTCTAAAAATGGTTCTTACGTTGACCGCGGTCATTTGGCTGGTCAATTACTGTCTTCCAAAATTCCATGACTGTCAATGCCCTACTTGACAGTGCTTGTTTGTCAAGTTGCCAACGTTGCACTGGTAATCACTTTTTTTATATAGCAACAGCAGGCAGTGTACAGGAGGCTGTGATGCTGTTGGTTGTCTCTGTGTATCATACTGACCACTGAGAGACAGCTGTATAATGAGCCACCTGGTCTGCAGCTGATTTAGAGAGGACTGTTCTGTTTGCTACTGTACCAGGGGCCTATAATCTTTCCTTGGCTGGCTGCATCCTGGAACACAAAGCAAGACTGAAGCCCTCTGGTGATTTTACATATCCGCCATGACACCTCTTTACAGGCTCAAATCAAAGTTTATTGGCTGCATACACAGATTTGCAGATGTTATCACAGGTGCAACGGAATGCTTTTGTTTCTGGCTGCAGCAGTGCAGCCATCCCTAGCAATACAAAACAATACACACATAATCCAGAAGGTCCCCAAAGAATTTGCACAAAGTATCAGGACGAGCAATCAAAACGATCTCTGCATACAAATCCAGTTGAATGACATCTTGCAGGAGTCATTAATGCAGATAGGCCTGAATCTTTCCATTATCGGCACAATGCAGTTCATCCATGTGATACATGAACAAAATATTAGTAATTTGATATGTAAAACAAGTACAACTATCCTAACCCCATTCATTCCCCTTGGGGAGATGCTTACAGTGTATTTAAAAAAAATCTAAACATAAGAATGTCCTACAGTACGATACATAGCCTACACACTGCATGGGCTATAAAAGGAAAATGCTGCCTGGACTGGATCCAGAACCCCATCGAGGTGTCATATTTATATTTCAGACTACCTGCTAAGCATCCTGTGTTTTGCAGCCAGTAGTAAATCTGACTGAGCTATTATGTAAAGGATTTTCATGGGTCTTATAACTGTGTAGTTACACTAATTACTACAGTAACGTTGTAGTTACATATTGTTTTACTAAGTGCATTGTAATTGCAAAATAAGGGAGTTGAGCGTGTCTTGCTATTTTCCAGGTAGTATATGCCTCTTGTGTAATAAAGAAAAAGCAGCCAACTTCGTTATTATTATTATTAGTTACAAAATATTAGCCCATGTAACATGTCAATACAATGTTGTGACTAGTGTAATTACAGCGTAACTACACAGGTATGAGAGCAACACATTTTTATTAAAATGCTAGATCCTAATAGTGTAAATGCTTCAGCAGAATTCTCCAAGAACGAGGATCAGTAACAGGCCTAATTCTGATTCTTGCATTGCTGCACCAACATAGGAATCAAACAGAGAGTGTTCGAGGAATGCCAATCCCAGATGTTCAGGTGTTCAGATTCCAAGTGCCTCCAATATTAATTCAGCTGTGTTGGTTCATAAGGCACAATGGTTTTAGATGTTTAGGAGTTAAGTGTGAATAGGCGTGTATTAAGAACTATTATTTGTAATAATAAGGGGGAAAAATGCTCTTGAAACCGTCCTAAAAGGTTTAACACCCTAAAAGGTTTATTCACAGGCAAAGCCCTAATCCTTTTGATATTTCACCAGCTTCTCCCAAACCAAGTATTTATTTTCATAATAACCCCTCAAATATATATATACATTTAAGCCAGGAATCTCTGCCGAAGCTGTTCTTGCTCTGTTTATTTTTAGCTCAGAAGGTTTGGCTTAGGTCTGAGTGAGCAGACTGGCTTAGCATTGCTGTGAATGCCCTTACAGCAGGTAGCGGGTGAAACACAGCTCACATCCACTGTTTAGGCAGTTTGGTCTCAGGCCTTTATGTCCTTATAGTTTCTCTCAATGTGCAGCCTCCAGAGAGGGCAGCTGGATGCCTCTGCTCTGCTTAGCCAAAATTGGGCATACTGAGTTTGATGGGCAGCTCCCACAGCAATCTGCCCTCTACAATTCTTGACTAATATTCCTTTTGTTGATACAATGAAGTAGTGGTATTATGCACTGTGATGCTGATTGGTGACACATGCAGGATAGCCTGGATCAAAATGACAGTCATGCTTAGGAGTGAAAGAGACGGGTGTAATAATGAAGATGGAGACTAAAGGGGCAATCTGCAGTTGCTACATCCATTTTTTGCAATTCTAAATTATGTATACCCATTGATTCTTAAAGAATATACCCCAGCAGAACCCCAAAATACAAGCTTGTTTTACTCTAATGTTTGTAAACAATGTAAATGTAGGCCTAAACAAACACTATATAGCCTTAAAACATGGTTCAAACTGTCATTTTAATGTCATGCATGATCAGTCCATGGATGGTCAGTCCTAGCCTCCAGTCAATCCTTGCGTTTGTTACCAAATATTGATGAGCCTGTGCGCCAGTGGCAGCAGTGGCATCACTCAAGTGGGTGCTGCAGTAATGGTGGTCCTGTTTGAGCACGGAGTGGCTGTTGGGCACAGCGAGGTGCGCTGCTGAGGCTGCGGCCCTATCTGTCTTTAACCACCTGGCTGTGACTGAGATGCTTCCTCCTCCATCGATGTTTCCTCTACGCTGCTCCGTTCATGATCCAAAGTGCTTGAACAACCCTCCATGACCCATCCATCAGACGTCTGAACTTGCTGGATTAGCTACCTAAGACATTTATTGGTTCACTTTGATTTCTTGGTGTGTATGCAATTCAGCTTTTAGCTGTCATGTATACTGAAATGAAAGTCAACTCAGCATCCATAGCTCTGTCTTAAGAATTTCAATGTGGTAACATTTCTCCTGTCCCATCCCTCAGCCTTTTCCCAAAACAGCAGTGGGGTGCCCAGCTTTGTTATTGTTTCATCTTCAAATTTCCTTTAAAGTATTTAAAAATCCCTTTAAAGTATTGAGTGACTCAACATCATTATTTGTACTGTGTATGCACGTGCATCAGTAGCATCCACTGCTGAGGAGGAAAATTGTAGCTGATGTTATTGTTTGTCTGTTTTTGGAGGCTAGATGGATGTGCAGTCAGAGAAATTAATATTCTGAGTGTTTGACAGCTGTCATTGCTCCTCCTGTCCCCAGGCTTGTGGATGACCGCTGTGTGGTACAGCCAGACACAGGCGACCTTAACAACCCACCCAAGAAATTTCGAGGTAAGGACTATCACTCTGTTCAGTCTGCTGTTCAAGTGCAAGCACTCAACCAATATTGTTTGCTCAAACAATCAGCAAGGAGTTAAGGCATCGCTTCATGTGACCTTTTTTCACTATAGCTTGCTCTCTCAGTCCAAATCAAATAATACTTTTATTTGTCACATGCTTTGTAAACAACAGGTGTAAACTAACAGTGAAATGCTTACTTACGGGCCCTTCCGTAATTTTATAATAGCAAAATATTAACACAGGCAATAAATATACAATGAGTAACGATAACTTGGCTATATACACAGGGTACCAGTACAGAGTCGATGTGCAGGGGTACGGGGTAACTGAGGTAGATAATATGTACATATAGGTAAGGATAAAGTGAATAGGCAACAGGATAGATTTTAAACAGTAGGAGCAACATATGTGATGAATCAAAAGAGTTAGTGCAAAAAGGGTTGATGCTGATAGTTCAGGTAGCTATTTGACCTCTTAAGGATTAGCCCCTTTTTTTTCCCAATTTTAGCCTAAAATGACATACCAAATCTAATTGCCTGTAGCTCAGGCCCTGAAGCAAGGATATGCATATTCTTGGTACTATTTGAAATGAAACACTTTGAAGTTTATGGAAATGTGAAAGGAATGTAGTAGAATATAACACAATACATCTGGTTAAAGATTATTCAAGAATAAAAAAGCAGTTATTTTGTATTTGTTTTGTGTACCATCATCTTTGAAAAAATTTACCATCATCTTTGAAATGCAAGAGAAAGGCCATAATGTATTATTCGCGCATGGCAGGTTGAAATATGATTGCTTGTGTTTGTTTGATGGGGTGTTGTCCTCAGATAATAGCATGGTTTGCTGTCGCTGTAAAGCCTTTTTGAAATCTGACACGGTGGCTAGACTAACAAGAAGTAAAGCTTTAATTTGGTGTATTGCACTTGTGATTGTATGAAAGTTAAATATTTCTAATAATTAAATTTGAATTTGGCGCTCTGCCATTTCACCGGATGTTGTCAAATCAATCCCGTTAACGGGATTAACTGTGCAGCTGTATAACTTTTTGGGGATCTGAGGGCCCATGCCAAATCTTTTCAGCGTCCTGAGGGGGAAGAGGTATTGTCGTGACTTCTTCACAACTGTGTTGGGGTGAGTGGACCATGATCATTCTTTAGTGATGTGGACACCAAGGAACTTGGACCTCTCTGCCCCCTCCATTACATCCCTGTTGAAGTGGATGGGGGCGTCCTCGGCCCCATTCCTGTAGTCCACGATCAGCTCCTGGCACCACACTGCCAGGTCACTGACCTCCTTATATGCTGTCTCATCATCATCGGTGCTCAGGCCAACCAACCTTGTGTCTTAAGCAAACCTAATGATGGTGTTGGAGTTGTCCGTGGCCACACAGTCATGGGTGAACAGGGAGTATAGGATGGGATAAAGCACGCACCCCAGAGGGGTCTCCGTGTTTAGGGTCAGCATGATGGATGTGTTGTTGCCTATCCTCACCACCTGGGGATGGCCTGTCAGGAAGTTCAGGATCCAGTTGCAGAGAGAGGTGTTTAGTCCCAGGGTCCTGAGCTTAGTGATGAGCTTTGGTATTGGATGCTGCAATAGTCAATGAACAGCATTCTCACAGTAGGTGTTCCTCTTGTCCAAGTGGGAAAGGGCAGAATGGAGTGCAATAGTGTGGAGTGGATTTGTTGGGGCAATATGCGAATTGGAGTGGGTCCAGGGTGTCTGGGATGGTGTTGTTAATGTTAGCCATGACCAGCCTTTCAAAGCATTTCATGGCTACAGATGTGCTACAGGGCAATAGTAATTTAAACAGGGTATTTTGGTGATCTTGGACACACTATGGTGGTCTGCTTTAAACGTAGGTATTACAGACTGGGTCAAGGAGAAGTTGAAAATGTTGCCAGCTCGTCAGTGCATATTTTGGGTACGCGTCCTGGTAATCCGTCTGGTCCCGCGCCCTTACTCATGTTGGGTACAGAGAGTGAGATCACATAGTCCTCCGAAACAGCTGGTGCTCTCATGCATAGTTCAGTGTTGCTTGCCCCGAAGTGGGTATAGAAGGAATTTAACTCGTCTGGTAGGCTCGCGTCACTGTGCAGCTCACGTCTGGGTTTCCCTGTGTAATCCGTGATAGTTTGCAAGCCCTGCAAAATATGCTGAGCGTCAGAGCCGGCACAGTAGGATTCGATCTTTGTCCTGTATTGATGTTTTGACTGTTTGATGGGTCATCAGAGTTCATAGCGGGATTCCTTATAATCATCCGGATTAGTTTCCCGCTCCTTGAACACAGCAGCTCCTACCTTTAGTTCTGTGTGGATGTTGCCTGTAATCCATAGCTTCTGGTTGGGATATGTATGTAAGGTCAATGTGGGGACGACTTCATCGATGCGCTTATTAATGAAGCCGGTGACTGATGTGGTAAACTCCTCAATATTATAGGATGAATCCAGGAACATATTCCAGTCTGTGCTATCGAAACAGTCCTGTAGTGTATAATCTGCTTCGTCAGACCACTTCTGTATTGAGCACTGGCACTTTATATTTGAGTTTTCGGACAACTTCCGTATTGAGCACTGGTACTTCCAGCTTGAGTTTTTGCTTGTAAGTAGGAATCAGGATGATAGTTATGGTCAAATCTGCCCTTATGGAGAGCTTTGTATGTGTTTCTGTGCGTGGAGTAAAGGTGATCTAGAGGGTTTTTTTTCACTCTAGTTGCACGGGTGACTTGCTGGTAAAAGTGAGTGTCCCCTGTTCTCTGATAACATTACACTGGACATGATGTCAGCTGGAAAAAGCTGTTTAGATTCTCTTCTCTGAGGCCATCGTCATTACATTGGGATTATAACTAAGTACTGTATGTTTAACCAAGTGGTTTGTGCTCCGTGTAACCATTAGATCAGCAGTAGTTGACACTGAGGAGATATAAAAGGTATTTTGAGACATGGAAGTGGTTTGTGCTCCTTTGTTATGAAATGTGAACTGGTGTCTTTGTGTAAATGAAGCTGTAATGAAGATAATTAACCTTGCGTTCACCTGCCACCCCTCAGCCCCTGACTGAAATGTGGCACTAGGCTACATTACAGTACAGTTAGTACACCACAATGTGTCACCTAGTGAGAGGCCTGTACCCTGTGTTAACTCTGAGGGGAAAGTATGTTTAACTCTGATGCCCTTTGTTCTTTCACCGCTAAAACCTAACGAGAATTTTAATCTATATTATTTTATCTGGCAGTGGCAGCATTTAAGAATTAAGCTTTGTGCAAATGTATCAAATGTCTTTGGACTGTAAAGCATTCTGTAAAGCGATTGATGGCGGAGTGCCATGTTTCTTATAGTTATTGAGGCTGACGTGTAGAACTAGCCAGATGCAGTCCATTTCCTGCAAATGTAAGCAGTGTGGATTACGCTAGGACATCTCTCAGAGCTAAGTGTTCAGAGACTGTCTAGAAGTCTGAAACAGGATTGTGTGTGAGTAAAATGTACTATTTTCTGGCAGTTTCTCAAGGCATTCGGGATTCTTCTACTACAAGTTATGAGTCATGCTTTTGATCAATGTTTGACATTAATGAACACAGCCCAGGGGTTCTTGCATTAGATCAGATTGATCTTCATACATCTTTCATGACAGGTCTGATAGACTTCACTGTTCATTTCCACATTTCCATCAACAGGTGAGCGAGCACTCAGTTAATATAGATTGATGCAGTAGTGCGGATGATGCATCCAACTGGGTGTTAGACTCCAATGTGTTTCCAGGGTTTGGTTTTGCCTGAGTTTTGCTCTCAGTAATGTTGTCTGTGAAGTCGCAAACTGTTTGGTGGTTTTGAGGCCCATTTGTGATAGCCAAAAGCAACCCCTGGTGTCTTGGTTCCAATGCAAACCCTTATTCCCAGCTTGCTGTTATTGGGATTTTGATTTTGATAGGCTGAGACAGCAGCAAAAAAAGTTTGTTTGTTATTTAGTTAACTTTGCTTTCACTGGAACTAGAGCTTCATATCTTCAGAGGCATCTTAATTCATGAACAACAACACTGTCCTGAAATAAAACACGTTGATACATCTACGAGTGTATTTTGACACTGCTGTTTTAAACCCTACCACATTTAATACTTGGATGTTCCGGAATTCACTTTCTATTGCTTTAACATATCAAATCCAAAGTATAGGTTTAGTCATTCAACAACATCAAATAGTCGGAGGACTCGGAAAAATTACTGTGATTAGTGAAGTGAAAGTACATTGGGACTCGTGGGGTTCATCATAAATTGCCAAGGCTGTTTGAACTGGCACTGTGCCAATCTGATTGCCATAGAAATGGTATATTGCCCTTTCCCAGATGGAGATTTCAACGGTGGATGAAGTTATGCTACAAAATTGCTCTTTTTTTAGCTCATGTTGAACACATAGGCTTGTGCGTAATGCAAATGCTGAATTTCATAATTTATTGTATACTGTCAGCCTACATAATAAGATAATAGACTACACTCTCATTTATAGCACTTTGATGAAAACTACATTAGGTTATTTTGGAGAAGCTATGAATTTGTATGATTGGTTGGAAATTATACCAATGCTCTGTTTTTAGCTTTATTCTCAGACTTATTCTCAAACTGTTACTTTCCCCCCCACTAACTAAAAACCATACAGGCTAGATGTTATTGGGACTTTAATACTGATCAGTGATGTGTCAGACAGTAAAGCACCTGGAGTGTTTACAGTAGAAGCCTCCCTGCATCTCAAGGTCAGTGCAGCAGAATGATTCTGGCATCAGCAGGGAGGGCCATCTGGGAGTGGTTGTGAGACTCCTGCTGATGGGCTCCTGGAGGCGCTGGCTGCATACTGTCTCGGTCTCCAATGGAGCCCTTTTCAAATGAGCACAAGGCCTTGGCAGGCCTCCAGAGCAGACCTTTAGTAAATTATTTTTTGAGTGAATTGACGTGATGGCCAATGTGAGTTACATTTACTCGAATCAAGGTCATGTAAATTTAATTGACCTTTTTATTCCTGAAAATTATGAGCCCCACTTTACTTTATATAGATTTCAAGACTAAAGGCTGGTTTATACTGCGTCTATCGACATGTCTGTAGATAGTTGTCGCAGTGAACATTCTATTGCTGTCCTACATCAAACTTGTCATTGTCGCTATGAACATGTATAAACACAAAAACGACAGGCTGCATGACATCAACAGCCTGGTGGTCAGAAACCCATTCGTTTAAAAATGTCAATCTAGCAAATCAGGCAACTAAAAGCAACTTTTTAAACAATGTTTTGACTCGTTTCTAGCTTGTTAGCTAGCTAGATAACGTTGAATTAGCTGGCTAGCCAATTCAAATAATGACCATATATAGCTGACAACATCTTAACTTTAGCTAATTTGTATTCGCTATTACAGGAAAATAAACTCAAAACAAGATCATTATTTACAAGTTAATGGTGAGCTAATTACAGAAAGTGGCTTATTGTTGTGAGTTTGATGAAATAAAAGCAGGCCATTCTAACATAGAATTTTAGAACTTGTACACTGTCTTGTTGGCCTAACGTTATATCCTAATTTGACTTTGGTGCAGGTCATGTTGCTCTTCACATTACCGTCTCTGGTAAACACACACTATATCAAAGTTTATTTGTCACATGCACAGGATACAGAAGGTATAAATGGTACAGTGAAATGGTTACTTGCATAGTGGAGTCTTTTGTTTGGACATGGAGCTAGCTAGCTACCTGAACAATGATTCATAATCCCAACTCATAATGTTCCTACCCTTCATGAATCTGCTGGTAGCTAAAGCTAACCAACTAACTAGGTTCAATGTTAGCTAGCTAGTTAACATCAGGCTATAACTAGCAATGCAAATGTCTCTGAGATACAAATAATATTACTACAAAGCTCATACACGTAACGTTAGCTAGCGAGCAAGCCAGCTAACGTTAGCTAGTTAGCTAACAATACGCTTTAACTTACAATGAAAATGCCTTTCTGACAAAATTAGAAACTTATAGTATCTGAAAATGTAGCAAGCTAGACTCTCTTACCCGTATACATGGATGAACACTTCTCCCTCTCTGTCATGGATGACATGGTTACCCTTAGTTTGAAGATATAATCCAGAGACAGGTATTTTATACAAAGCCTTCTTCTGTGTGTTCTCTTTTTGACTCCCTCTGCATTATTTGCAATGAAACGCCAGAATTCTCTCCATCTGCTTCCACCGGGCATTCCACTGATTTTAAAACACGGTCCACCAGAAAGTGGAGAGCATTAGCAACACTTTGCAAAATCTTTTGAAAATAGCTGTGTTAGAAACGATTACCTACACGTACCGATGTGTCTACGTTGAAATGCCTCTCCTGTAAAGTAGTGATGCTCGACATATGCTTAGTTTCCTGAAGCGAGTCACAGTTTATGTCAACCTTCAGGTTCAATGGTGACAAAATTAAGAGGTGGTGTGTAATGAAACACACCACAGCTACTCTTGTACAGTGCATTTGGAAAGTATGCAAACCACATGACTTTTTCAAAATTTTGGTACGTTACAGCCTTATTCTAAAATGGATTAAAAAAATGTTTACCTCATAAATCTATACACAGCACCCCGTAATGACAAAACACTTTTTTTTTTTTGCAAATGTATTCAAAATAAAAATAGATACCTTATCTACATAAGTATTCAGACCCTTTGCTATGAGACTCAAAAATTAGCTAAGGTGCATCCTGTTTCTATTGATCATACTTGATGTTTCTAAAACTTGATTTGAGTCCACCTGTTGTAAATTGAATTGATTGGACATGATTTGGAAAGGCACACACCTGTCCTTATAAGGTCCCACAGGTGACAGTGCATGTCAGAGAAAAAACCAAGCCATGAGGTCAAAGGAATTGTCGTTTGACCCCCGAGACAGGATTGTGTCGATGCACAGATCTGGGGAAGGTTACTAAAACATTTCTGGAGCTTTGGTCCCCATGAACACAGTGGCTTCTTCCTAGAGCTGGCCGCTCAGCCAGACTGAGCAATCGGGGGAGAAGGGCCTTGGACAGGGAGGTGACCATGAACCTGATGGTCACTCTGACAGAGCTCCAAAGTTCCTCTGTGGAGATGAGAGGCTTCCAGAAGGACAACCATCTCTGAAGCACTCCACCAATCAGGCCTTTATGGTAGACTGGCCAGACGGAAACTACTCCTCAGTAAAAGGCACGACAGACCGCTTGGCGATTGCAAAAAGGCACCTAAAGGACTCTCAGACCATGATAAACAAAATTCTCGGGTCTGATGAAACGAAAATTGAACTTTTTGGCCTGAATGCCATGTGTCACATCTGGAGGAAACCTGGCACCATCCCTACGGTGAAGCATGGTGGTGGCAGCATTATGCTGTGGTGTTGTTTTTCAGCGGCAGGGACTGGGAGTCTAGTCAGGATCGAGGGAAAGGTGAACGGAGCAAAGTACAGAGGGATCCTTTATGAAAATCTGCTCCAGAGCGCTCAGGACCTCAGACTGGGGCAAAGGTTCACCTTCCAACAGGACATGTCTCTGAATGAACAATCTTAAGCACACAGTCAAGACAACGCAGGAGTTGCTTCAGGAACAATCTCTGAATGTCCTTGAGTGACCCAGCCATAGCTCAGACCTGATCTAACATCTCTGGAGAGACCTGAAAATAACTATGCAGCGACGCTCCCCATCCAACCTGAAAGAGCTTGAGAGGATCTGCAGAGAAGAATGGGAGAAACTCCCCAAATACAGGTGTGCCAAGCTTGTAGTGTCATACCTAAGAAGACTGGAGGCTATAATCGATGCCAAAGGTACTTCAACAAAGTACTGAGTAAGGGGTCTGAATACTTATGTAAATGTGATATTTCATTTTCTTATTTTCAAAATGTTGCTAAAAAACACTTTTTGCTTTGTCATTATGGACTACTGTGGGTAGATTGAGGGGAAAAAACGTAACAAAATGTGAAAGTTAAGAGGTCTGAATACTTTCCGAATACACTATATTGCACTCTTCATCCGGATATCGACGATCACCTGCACTGTAGCACAATGGAAGATGGTAAAGAGTCAATTTATTGCCTCTGGTTAGTTTGATGTCAGTTGTATGTTTTGCCGAATGGATGTTTTTGTGTTTTTTTTTAGTGCAGGAGCTCAAGATAATTTGATGGACAGTGTCAATTCCTTCCTCTAAAGCAGCTGTCCAGCCTCCTGCTAGAGATTGAACCATCCATGCATCAGGCTTCAGGCATCTAACAGGACTCACCCAGATATGTCACTGCTTAGTATTGAGATAAAAGAGGAATCAATAGCTAGTAGCAGAGTACATTTTAGTTGTCTTTGTAGAGTCTTACTATACAGTTGAAGTCAGAAGTTTACATACACCTTAGCCAAATACATTTAAACTCAATTTTTCACAATTCCTGACATTTAATCCTAGTAAAAAATTCCCTGTCTTAGGTCAGTTAGGATCACCACTTTATTTTAAGAATGTGACATGTCAGAATAATAGAGAGAGAATTATTTATTTCAGCTTTTATTTCTTTAATCACAATCCCAGAGTGTCAGAAGTTTACATACACTCAATTAGTATTTGGTTGCATTGCCTTTAAATTGTTTAACTTCGGTCAAACGTTTCGGGTAGCCTTCCACAAGCTTCCCACAATGAGTTGGGTGAATTTTGGCCCATTCCTCCTGACAGAGCTGGTGTAACTGAGTCAGGTTTGTAGGTCACCTTGCTTGCACACACTTTTTCAGTTCTGCCCACAAATCTTCTATAGGATTGAGGTCAGGGCTTTGTGGTGGCCACTCCAATACCTTGACTGTGTTGTCCTTAAGCCATTTTGCCACAACTTTGGAAGTATGCTTGGGACCATTGTCCATTTGGAAGACCCATTTGCGACCAAGCTTTAACTTCCTGACTGATGTTTTGAGATGTTGCTTCAATATATCCACATAATTTTCCTTTCTCATGAGGCCATCAATTTTGTGAAGTGCACCAGTCTTTCCTGCAGCAAAGCAGCCCCACAACATGATGCTGCCACCCCTGTGCTTCACGGTTGGGATGGTGTTCTTCAGTTTGCAAGCCTCCCCCTTTTTCCTCCAAACATAACGATAGTCATTATGGCGAAACAGTTCTATTTTGGTTTCATCAGACCAGAGGACTTTTTTCCAAAAAGTACGAACTTTGTCCCCATGTGCAGTTGCAAACCGTAGTCTGGCTTTTTTATGGAGGTTTTGGAGCAGTGGCTTCTTCCTTGCTGAGCGGCCTTTCAGGTTATGTCGATATAGGACTTGTTTTACTGTGGATGTAGATACTTTTGTACCTCTTCCTCCAGCATCTTCACAATGTCCTTTGCTGTTATTCTGGGATTGATTTGCACTTTTCTTACCAAAGTAAGTTAATCTCTAGAAGACAGAACGAGTATCCTTCCTGAGCGGTATGATGGCTACATGGTCCCATGGTGTTTATCCTTGCGTACTATTTTTTGTACAGATGAACGTGGTACCTTCAGGCATTTGGAAATTGCTCCCCAGGATGAACCAGACTTGTGGAGGTCTACAATTTTTTTTCTGAGGTCTTGGCTGATTTCTTTTGATTTTCCCATGATGTCAAGCAAAGAGGCACTGAGTTTGAAGGTAGGCCTTGTAATACATCCACAGGAACACCTCCAATTGACTCAAATTATGTCAATTAGCCTATCAGAAGCTTCTAAAGCCATGACATAATTTTATGGAATTTTCCAAGCTGTTTAAAGGCACAGTCAACTTAGTGTATGTAAACTTCTGACCCACAGGAATTGTGATACAGTGAATTATAAGTGAAATAATCTGTCTGTAAACAATTTTTGGAAAATTACTTGTGTCATGCACAAAGTAGATACCCAAACCGACTTGCCCAAACTATAGTTTGTTAACTGCACATTTGTGGAGTGGTTGAAAAACTAGTTTTAATGACTCCAACCTAAGTGTATGTAAACTTCCGACTTCAACTGTATGTTTTCGTGCCGCTGTTGTTTATTTTCTGGCCTTACCATTCTCATTTTGGATTGAGAATAGACCTACATGACGTCTTTAGCCACATTCGGAATTGTGTTTCTGCTAAATGGCTTGCATTGTCAAGATGGTGAGCTGTTTTTGTTGTGGTTTGCACAACTGCTGTTTCGGTTCCCCAAATAGCTATAGTAGACATGACCACTACTGGACATTCGTTTATTTAGTCATCTAGGCTCGAATGGATGAACCTTAGTTGCAGCAATGGGAGTGACTAAAGTTATCTGGACTGATGTTGTATTGGGCGGTTATACTGTAGGGCGGTTATACTGTATACTGAGTATTGGTAGACATTGGCAGCAGGGTCCATTCCTATCTCCAGCTCCTTTTCCCACTGACCTCCCTGCCTTATTTGGCAATGTTGTCTAACTGGCGAAAAATGAAGAGGAAGGAAGAGTTCTGCTTTTAGGAAAGAGAGCAAATCTCAGATGCACTTAATTAGAGACTAGGCTACCTAGGAACTTTTTAGTTGTCTTGATCCTGTCCTCCCTGCTAAACATCTGTCCTAAATGTTAATATTTTTTCTCATAGTCAGAAATAGAGCACAAGGTCCTGCACGGGTTAACCCCCTTGACTTTTCCCACCATGTCCAGCCCTGTCTTGTGCTTTTGTATTATAATAATACATCATGGTGTTTGATTAGATGCAAGACCAGGCAGTTCATTTTAGCAAGACAAGTGCAAAGTGTGTTCATGCCACAGTACAGAAGGAAAACCATATGCTGATTTCCTGGAACCAAACCAGACCTTAACTCTCTGACATACAGAAACATACTCACTCAGGGAGCAGCATTCTGTGCTTGGTTGGAGATTGATCAATACTCAACTGTGATACTAAACTCAGCAAAAAAAGAAACGTCCTCTCACTGTCAATTGCATTTATTTTCAGCAAACTTAACATGCATAAATATTAGTATGAACATAACAAGATTCAACAACTGAGACATAAACTGAACAAGTTCCACAGACATGTGACTAACAGAAATTGAATAATGTGTCCCTGAAAAAAAGGGGGGGTTCAATATCAAAAGTAACAGTCGGTATCTGGTGTGGCCACCAGCTGCATTAAGTACTGCAGTGCATCTCCTCTTCATGGACTGTACCAGATTTGCCAGTTCTTGCTGTGAGATGTTACCCTGCTCTTCCACCAAGGCACCTGCAAGTTCCCGGACATTTCTGGGGTGAATGGCCCTAGCCCTCACCTTCCGATCCAACAGGTCCCAGATGTGCTCAATGGGATTGAGATCCGGGCTCTTTTCTGGCCATGGCAGAACACTGACATTCCGGTCTTGCAGGAAATCACGCACAGAACGAGCAGTATTGCTCGTGACATTGTCATGCTGGAGGGTTATGTCAGGATTAGCCTGCAGGAAGGGTACCACATGAGGGAGGAGGATGTCTTCCCTGTAACGCACAGCCTTGAGATTGCCTGCAATGACAACAAGCTCAGTCTGATGATGCTGTGACACACCGCCCCAGACCATGACTGACCATCTAACACCAAATCGATCCCGCTCTAGAGTACAGGCCTTGGTGTAATGCTCATTCCTTCAACGAAAAATGAAAATCCGACCATCACCCCTGACCAAATCACCATCACCCCACCGCGACTCGTCAGTGAAGAGCACCTTTGCGAGTCCTGTCTGGTTCAGTGACAGTGGGCTTGTGCCCATAGGCGACGTTGTTGCCGGTGATGTCTGGTGAGGACCTGCCTTACACAGGCCTACAAGCTCTCAGTCCAGCCTCTCTCAGCCTATTGCGGACAGTCTGAGCACTGATGGAGGGATTGTGCGTTCCTGGTGTAACTTGGATAGTTGTTGTTGCCATCCTGTACCTGTCCCGCCGGTGTGATGTTCAGATGTACCGATCCTGTGCAGGTGTTGTTACACGTGGTCTGCCATTGCGAGGATGATCAGCTGTTCATCCTGTCTCCCTGTAGTGCTGTCTTAGGCGTCTCACAGTAAGGACATTGCAATTTATTGCCCTGGCCACATCTGCAGTCCGCATGCCTTCTTGCAGCATGCCTAAGGCACGTTCACACAGATGAGCAGGGACCCTGGGCATCTTTCTTTTGGTGTTTTTCAGAGTCAGTAGAAAGGCCTCTTTAGTGTCCTAAGTTTTCATAACTGTGACTTTAATTGCCTACCGTCTGTAAGCTGTTTGTGTCTTAACGACTGTTCCACAGGTGCATGTTCACTAATTGTTTATGGTTCATTGAACAAGCGTGGGAAACAGTGTTTTAACATTTTAAAATGAAGATCTGTGAAGTTATTTGGATTTTTACAAATGATCTTTGAAGGACAGTCCTAGTGTTTGTAGAGTGAGCTCATCCTTCTTGAAACTGTCATCATTGGCCAGTGGAATGAGAACTTCCATAAACATGGCTAACCTGATGTACCATATCTCTTTTTGAAATAGCAAAATATCAGGGACATTATCCTGTGAATTTATAAGCAAAGCCCTGCTCTATACCTTACATGTCATGAACAAAAATGTGATTCCGCATTCTATAGGTTCTCCACATGAAGGCATGCTACCTAACAGTACACTGCTTCAATCAATTCATCATGCGCCTGAGAAAATGGGCACCCCACTTTGCAGGCAGCTTGTCACTCACACACTCGCTGCACGGCTGCTTGACAGTTCCATTCAGTTTGTTCTACCTATCTAGCTAGCTAAATGAAGTGACAAGGGTGCGTTCTGAGCTCGCTCCTGTCCTCCCTGTTCACCCACGACTGCGTGGCCATGCACGCCTCCAACACAATCATCAAGTTTGCGGATTACACTACAGTAGTAGGCTTGATTTACCGACAACGACGAGACGGCCTACAGGGAGGAGGTGAGGTCCCTCGGAGTGTGGTGTCAGGAAAATAATCTCACACTCAACGTCAACAAAACAAAGGAGATGATCGTGGACTTCAGGAAACAGCAGAGGGAGCACCCCCCTATCCACATTGACGGGACAGTCGTGGAGAGGGTAGTAAGTTTTAAGTTCCTGCTGCTGCGTATACATCACGGACAAACTGAATTGGTCCACCCACACAGACAGCGTTGTGAAGAAGGCGCAGCAGCGCCTCTTCAACCTCAGGAGGCTGAAGAAATTTGTCTTGTCACCAAAAGCACTCACAAACTTTTACAGATGCACAATCGAGAGCATCCTGTTGGGCTGTATCACCGCCTGGTACGGCAACTGCTCCGCGCACAACCGCAAGGCTCTCCAGAGGGTAGTGAGGTCTGCACAACGCATCACCGGGGGCAAACTACCTGCCCTCTAGGACACCTACACCACCGATGTCACAGGAAGGCCATAAAGATCATCAAGGACAACAACCACCCGAGCCACTGCCTGTTCACACCGCTATCATCCAGAAGGCGAGGTCAGTACAGGTGCATTAAAGCAGGGACCGAGAGACTGAAAAACAGCTTCTATCTCAAGGCCATCAGACTGTTAAACAGCAACCACTAACATTGAGTGGCTGCTGCCAACGTACTGACTCAACTCCAGCTCACTTTAATAATGGAAATTGATGTAAAAAATGTATCACTAGCCACTTTAAACAATGCCACTTAATATAATGTTTACATATTCTACATTACTCATCTCATATGTATATGTATATACTGTACTGTATATCATCTACTGCATCTTGCCATCTTTATGTAATACATGTATCACTAGCCACTTTAAACTATGCCACTTTTATGTTTAGATACCCTACATTACTCATCTCATATGTATATACTGTACTCGATACCATCTACTGCATCTTGCCTATGCCGCCGTTCTGTACCATCACTCATTCATATATCTTTATGTACATATTCTTTATCCTTTTACACGTGTGTGTATAAGGTAGTAGTTGTGGAATTGTTAGGTTAGATTACTCATTGGTTAAAACTGCATTGTCGGAACTAGAAGCACAAGCATTTCACTACGCTCGCATTAACATCTGCTAACCATGTGAATGTGACAAATAAAATTTGATTTGATTTAAAGAAATAACTGAACTTTAGTTTAGCGAAAATATACAAAACACTTAAAGACCGCTAGGTATAGGCCTACTGATGTTGTTTTTTAAGCCTGATGACCTACAAGTGTCCAAACAAATGTGGAAAGATGAAAGTCTGATTCAGCAGATAGCATTAGTTAGCTGGCTAGCTAGTTTTTTTTCACTGCGCTTGCAGGCTCAGTAATATTATATTGAAGCCAGTCACTTAATAAAATTGGGAAATAGTCTATTAGCAAAGTACAGTTGTTCCTGGAGTGCTTAAGAACTTTTGAAGCTGTCATTTCTCCAAAACACGAAATAAACGCCTGTTAAGCAGCAGTTTGTTTCCTGCCATACTAGCTCTGGGCCTGGTTTTCCGATAGCTATGGGCGAGTGTTTTAAATCAAATGTATTTATAAAGCCCTTTTTACATCAGCAGGTGTCATAAAGTGCTTAAACAGAAACCCAGCCTAAAACCCCAAAAAGCAAGCAATGCAGATGTAGAACGGTGGCTAGGAAAAACTCCCTAGAAAGGCAGGAGCTTAGGAAGAAACCTAGAGAGTAACCAGGCTCTGAGGGGTGGCCAGTCCTTTTCTAACTGTGCCGGGTGGAGACCAGGTTGACTGTGGACAGCCAGGAATCATCAGGCCAATTAGTCCTGAGGCATGGTCCTAGAGCTCAGGTCCTGAGGGAGGGCAGGGAGAGAGGGAGAATTCACCAGATAAAACAGGAGAATTACACCATATATAATATACTGACCCTAGCCCCCCTGCACATAGACTATTGCAGCATAGATGTTGGAGTTTTGGGGGGGGGGGGGGGGGGGGGGGGGGGGCGGACGACACGGTTTCCCTGTCCAACAATACCCCTGGACAGGGCCAACCAGGCAGGATATAACCCCACCCAGTTTGCCAAAGCACCTCCCCACACCACTAGAGGGATATCAACAGACCACCAACTTACTACCCTGAGACAAGGCGGAGTATAGCCCACAAACATCTCCGACACCACATGAACCAGAGGGGGCGCAAAACCGGACAGGAAGATCACGTCAGTGACTCAACCCATTCAATTGACGCACACCTCCTAGGGACGGCATGGAAGAGCACTAGTGAGCACTAGTAAGCCAGTGACTCAGCCCCCGTAATATGGTTAGAGGCAGATAATCCCAATGGAGTGAGGGGAGCCGGCCAGGCAGAGACTGCAAGGGCGGTTTGTTGCTCCAGTGCCTTGTCGTTCACCTTCGCACCCCTGGGCCAGACTACACTTAATCATTTGACCTACTGAAGAGATGAGTTTTCAGTAAAGACTTTACGAAGATGGAAAAAAGCTGCCCTTGAAGTATTCATGAAATGTTCGCCAAAAGAGAGATCAGGGTCCAGAGTAATGCAGAGGTTCCTTCACAGTTTTATTTGAGACGACTGTACAACCATCAAGATTAATTGTCAGATCCAACAGCAGATCTCTTTGTTTCTTGGGACCTAGAACTAGCATCTCTGTTTTGTTTGAGTTTAAAAGTCAAAACATTTGTCGCCATCCACTTCCTTATGTCTGAAACACATGCTTTCAGGGTAGGCAATGTTGACATTGTGCTTCCGAATGACATCACCAAGAGGTAGAATATATATAGTGAAAACAATAGTGGTTCTAAAACGGAACCTTGAGGAACAACGAAACGTACAAATTAAATCAAATTTTACTGGTCACATACACATGGTTAGCAGATGTTAATGAGAGTGTAGCGAAATGCTTGTACAAATGATTTGTCAGAGTTTAATTCATCACTGCTGAAGTGAAAGCCATCCTCTCTTGGGGAATGCTGATTTTTACTTAGTTTTGCGACAGTATCGAAAAATAAATTCTCCTCAATTAGGTTGGAAAAATAGGCTGATCGAGCAGCATTGAGGGCTCTTTAATATTGTACGGTACTGACTTTCCAAGCTATTTTATGGTTCTGTCTTTCCGTTCCAATTTTCTGGAAACGTAGTATTTTCTGTATACCAGGGAGCTCATTTCTTGTGACAAATGTTTTTAGGGGTGAGACTCTATCTAGGGTATTACGAAAGGTTAAATTTAAATCCCCAATTAGGTGGTAACCGATTTTTATACTCTGATGTCCTTGGGTAGGTGGAGGGGGTCTGGAAGGACATCTAGGAATCTTTGGGTTGTCCGAGAATTTAGAGCGCGGCTTTTGATGATCCTTGGTTGGGGTCTGATCAGATTATATGTTGCGATTGGAAATGTAATAAAATGGTCGTCCGATAGTCCAGGATTATGAGGAAAACATTTAGATCCGCAATACTTGTTACACAGGACCTTAATTAGATCTAGGGTATGACTGTGGCAATGCGTGGGTCTGGAGACATGTTGGACAAAACCAACTGAGTCGATGACCAAAATAAACTGAGCCGAAAGCCTTTCGGAGTGGGTCTGTGGACTTTTCCATGTGGATATTGAAGTCACCAAAAATGTGAATATTATCTGCCATGACTACAAGGTCCAATAGGAATTCAGGGAACTCAGTGACGAATGCTGTATACGGCTCAGGAAGCCCGTAAACAGTAACTATGGATATCAATATCCCTATACTTTCTACATTCGCCAGTTTTGGCCTTAGCCACCACCCTCTTCAGATTAGCTTTTACTTCTGTAGCCCTGCCCCCTGGTAAACAGTGTTTGATCGCTGGATTATTATTTTAAAATCTAATATTGCGGGTAATGGAGTAGCCAATGACAAGGATTTTAAATTTGTCAGAGCTAATGGTAGGAGGCTTCGGTGGCTCAGACCCCATTGTTACGGGTGGAGGAGAGACCTTAGAAGGCTCGGCATCTGACTCTGACTCTTCGCTTAATGGGGAGAACCTGTTTAAAAGTTTATGTTGTCTGAATTAGCGACACCGGTTGAGCATGCCGACAGCATTTCTTACCAGAAGCCTTGAAAAAATTGTCCATCTGCGGGGACTGTCTGGGTCAGGGGGGGGGGGGGGGGGGATTTATACCACTACCTGTACTTACTGGTGACAAATGCTGTTTCATCCTTTCCTACACTTAAATTGCCCTTGCATATGAAGCTGGGCTTGCAACTTGGCTGTCCTCACCATGAGGCGATAGCTCTCCTGTAGATTATGAGTACAGCGACTGAAATTAGACGGTATAGAGTTAATGTTACTACTTAGCTTTTTGGCTGGTGGAGATCCAGTAGAAACATGTTCAGATAAAGCGTCCTGGGTGGAAAAAGTAGGGGAAAAATTATAAAGTTCAGCGAGGAAAAAAGTTAAACGTTGGTAAATGGGTTAAATGCATCATTTTAATTAAACGGTTATTAAAAGTTTTAAAAAATACGTTTGGCAGGTAGCAACAAGCAGCACGGAGGCAACGCAGAGATGTGTTCGTCACAGTTCATTTTAAAGATGCATCGTTCTTATAACGGCCAAACAACTCACATCACATAGGGAGAACTTTCAATAAGTGAGTTGTTGGAGCATGTGTTGATACTGATAGGATCGAAAGACATGCAGGGCTCAGCTTTTCTTCATTCAAATCTTACCTTAACATTAGAATTATTCTACAATACTGGAGACGGATCAGCTCTTAGAAAGATATTATTGCCTATTTGGCTGGCTGCAAACTTTGCTGCTTATTCTAATGCTTACCCTATAATGATGCACTAAATCACAGATTTGGCACATCATTGCCCACATGTTGTTACACATTATGAAATATATTGAGGGGAAAATTACAGACAGTAGCATACAATAAGTAAAATAGAACTCAATTGATTGAACATGAAATGTATTTCAATATTATCTAAAAACGGTATATGTATGTAGCCTATACTGTATTTAGATTTTATTTGCAGTCATCTGTTTTCATTCATCTTTTTATTCTTTGCTTGTTTGTAACCATTTCAAAGACAGTTTGGAGATTCTAAAAATTAGGTTCTAAAAATGTATTTAGCCTTAAAATGATTTTGGGAAACTGGGCCCAGAACAAAAATTCAGCCTACATTGAATGCATGAAATGAATACTGTGCTGGTAGTGAACTACTTTCTTAAAGGCAATGTCAGAAGTTCCTTCTGGAACTGAAGATCTAGTGTATTGTGGGCATCTATTGCAAATTTCGGTTCCAGAGTTATTGGGATTCCAGAGAAATTACTCTGAGATTGGTCAGTAATGGATATGGATGTAGAACAATGTAGCTCTTGTGCGGTTCTGAAAGTCCTATCAGCCATGGCTACAGATCCCCCTGCACAGTGAGAGGATAGCATTCTCTCGCAGTGTTTTACAGGCTTTGCATTTGAATTATAGCAGAGTCTATTGAGGGCAATTCAAGCGATGACCTCAAGTGATGACATGACCAAGTGCAATGGCATCAGCATGTTTCAACCTTATTTGCCTAAGTTTCCTCATGGGGCTTGGGGCAAGGTTGGTTTGCGATGGAGCAGTGTACTCGTCTTCACCCCACCTCTCCAGCCTCTCACAGGCCTCATCACTCCTCCAGGTAGCCACAGCAACAGGACTGAGACTCCATGCAAGACTCCGCGTGCCTGAGCACTGAACAGAGGGAAAGTGTACCTGGCTAAATCCTAAGATCCCTGTTGAGTATTAATAGCCCTGTTAAGCTATTTAAAAGGACTGGTTTCCATGGAGCTTTAACCCAGCGTTTTAAACCTCACTTCTTCCTCTCTGATGTGGGATTGGTACATTGCAACAGTAATTGCTTGGGTGACATGTCTGACACTTAGGTATGTTTCTCTAGGAAATATTACCCGCTACTAGGACAACTCATTCCTGTCAGTGATAGACTGTCTCTGATTGTATTCATACACTTCTCAGAGAGCTGTGATAACATGGATGAAAGGAGAAGGCGATGGTATTTGAAGAATGTCACCTGTTGACCCTTTTATCATTGGATCATCACAGTCTGGCAGAGTATGCTGTATTTAATGTGACTGTGACAATTCTGTACTAAGTATTATATATAGTAGTATATTATTTTTTTAATATTTTTTTTTGTACAGTGGGCCTGCTGTGTAAACTTCAATTTATTTGATCTAAAGCAGCATTGTTTAAGCATTTCAATGGCCTGTTTTATGTTGATTCCTGTCTGTTCCTCAATGTTTGCACTGTGGGTTGTGTCATACTGTATCCTGCCATTTCCTGCACAGTTTGCCAACTGTTGTTAAAAAAAAGAAAAAAACACAACCCTTCCTTCGTACTGTGTGTCATTTGCTTACACTCCTCCCAATTCTGTCCTCCTATCCTAATTCCCCTAACATGGCCTTCTTTAGTCCATAAACCCACTTCCTCTCCCTCGCTCATTTACCTAACCCTCTCTCCTATTGTCCCTGGCTGTCCCTGTGCTTATCCATCCCGCTCTTCCCTCTCCCCCACCATGCATCCCCATGACAGCTAATCCCTGTACTGTGGCGTTCGTTGGACAAGTTTTGTGGTGGCGCTTGGCGCTCACTGGAACGGCAATTTTGTACACCTGTCACAGATAATCAGGTCCCCCATTGTGCCTTGCCGGTAGCCAGCCTCGGGGACTGGAGGAGGAACTAGGGTTTTCTGTCAGGACTCACCATCATCCTGTTGTATTGATTTAGAGATATTCATGTTGTTATACTGACAACCAATTACTCCTCCATGCCCTTTTGGTAAATATTCCCACCACTTTATTCATCATGCACTCAATGTTATGGATTTGATGATAAATCAGCACATCTTTTCTCTGACTCTCCTTCTCTGTTCTTCTTTCCAGACTGCCTTTTCAAGCTGTGCCCCATGAACAGGTACTCTGCACAGAAACAGTTCTGGAAGGCAGCAAAACCAGGGGGAAACAGCACCACTGACACAGTACTACTGAACAAACTCCACGTGAGTACCCTCATCCCACTGGTTTCTATTCATTGTTCTCTAACACAATTGCTTCCCATTCTGCTTTCTGGTTCTAATCTGCATGTGTTGCCGTGTTGTTGAGGTCGAGAAAATCATTACAAGTGAGACACTCTCCACTTTTATTACACGCCATAAAGCCAGATCGGTATTTCATAAAGTACTGCATCTTATTCTTAATGTGTTTTTGGAGCACTAAATCTAAAGGCATGGACAGACCGGTAGGATTGTCGAGCGTCTCTGGCCCAAGAGTACTTCGCACCTCTGAACAGAGTACTGGCCGTAATTTGCATACCAAGTGCAAACCGATTCTACATGTAGAAACAAGTGAAAATGACGGCAATCACCAACGGTGGGTGGTCCCATTTAAACACACCGCGTAGACAGCAAGCGAATGAACAGCGAACATCCGGCCCCGAACTGTGCAGACCGACAATCGGTCTGTTGAGTTTTCTCTTTCGTTTGTGGCTATTGTATTGTCTGACATAATATTTTATCCCTATGTTTCAGCATGCTGCTGATCTGGAGAAGAAACAGAATGAATCTGAGAACCGAAAGCTGCTAGGAACTGTAATCCAATACGGAAATGTCATTCAGGTATGACCAGGAAGAGTAAGGGTAACGTGGTAACAAGGTGATTGAGTTTGGTATAGCCATATCGTGACAGTGTCATTAAGGTTAGTGAAGAGCCTGGAGCAGGAAGGCAATACAGCTCCTCCATTAATGCAGACAATTATCATCCAGGCCTTATCATCCTCTGCATATTTGACCAGTGAAAGTTTACGACACAGAAGTGAGATTATCAGGTCACAGGGAAACCGGTCTAAAGAACCACTAGAAGTAGATGTGCTCTATAGTAGGGGAGAGTGGGTTAAGTTGAGGGCCCTTGTTTCTAGGAAACCATACAGAAAACCAGTAATTTGATCAAATATTTAGGGAGGGGTCATAATTTTGTGGAGTCTGTGAAGGAAGAAACCACATGGAAAAAGTGGAAAGCAAGTTTGGTCCCAAAAATGTATGAATGCATTGTGTTAGAGGTTTAATGATGCTTGTATCTAAACCAAAGTAGATATTTATTTATATTTTTCTATTCATCAGTTGGGGTATCTATAAGCTTCAGTATGAGTTCCTAAACCTAGCATGGAAGTGTATCGTTGTAGCTGTGGGGGCTAACATAGTCAAAATGTTTGCCTTGGGGTAAGTTGAGCCAATGGAAGTTCAGCAAATTGAAGTGTTTTCTTCCCAGGTGTAATGCAAGGCATTATAGCTGAGATATGAGGTAAGAACAGGGCCTGGAATATGTTAAAAGTTAGGTGTTAAGCCTGTGTTAAAAGATGCTTAAAATGTTTAATATACAAAAAAAGCGATTGTGTTGAAAACTGTAATGTTCACATAAATTCAGATTTTTTGGGGGGGATACACAACATCCTGAAATATATGTAGATATCTTTGTTAGAAAGAACAAACATTTTTCCTTGAAGGAGTGATGCCGAATGTAAAAATGGCTCAACTTACCCAACTCTCCCCTGTCAAGTGACAGACCCATTGTATTAGCGATATCTATCATCTAAAAAGGCAAAACACCTGCATATATTTTAGGACAGCTATCTCCGGAAAAATGGTGCTCATGCTTTCAGAACTGTATTTGAGGAAGTTGTACAGTAGGCCTATGGGGTTTATGTGTTTTAGTGGTGTGATGACAGGAAAGGTATTGAGGGCAGTAGGGTACAGCCGTGCTCCTCTGCCAGTGTTTTATATTTAACACAGTCTTACTACACTAGTAAGTGGGTAGCTCAACACTTGACAGAATGCATTGTAAATGCATATATCTGTAATTGTCTGAGACTTTTTGAACTACTAGTTTTTTCAGTCGCTGCTTTCTCCCTCAAAACAAACAACCACAATCAGAAAGGTTGGTTAAGGTCTAGTCTCACAGTACCAATCAAATGTATTTATAAAGCCCTTTTTACATCAGCCGATGTCACAAAGTGCTATACAGAAACCCAGCCTAAAACCCCAAACAGCAAGCAATGCAGATGTAGAATACCTGCTTGAGGCGGTGAGGCTGGTTGAGGTCAATAGAGTAAACATGCCTGATTTATTTATTGGTTGAAATTATGGAGCAATGAAGGTCCATGAGAAATAAATTCAGCAACAAAATAAACGTCCTCTTCTCTGTCAACTGCATTTATTTTCAGCAAACTTAACATGCGTAAATATTTGTATGAACATAGCAAGATTCAACAACTGAGACATAAACTGAACAAGTTCCACAGACATGTGACTAACAGAAGTTGAATAATGTGTCTCTGAAAAAAGGGGGGGTCAAAATCAAAAGTAACAGTCAGTATTTGGTGTGGCCACCAGCTGCATTAAGTACTGCAGTGCATCTCCTCCTCATGGACTGTACCAGATTTGCCAGTTCTGCTGTGAGATGTTACCCCGCTCTTCCACCAAGGCACCTGCAAGTTCCCGGACATTTCTAGGGGGAATGGCACTAGCCCTCACCCTCCTATCCAACAGGTCCCAGACGTGCTCAATGGGATTGAGATCCGGGTTCTTCACTGGCCATGGCAGGACACTGACATCCCTGTCTTGCAGGAAATCACGCACAGAACGAGCAGTATGGCTGGGGTACCACATGAGGGAGGAGAATGTCTTCCCTGAAAAGCACAGCATTGAGATTGCCTGCTATGACAACAAGCTCAGTCCGATGATGCTGTGACACACTACCCCAGACCATGACTGAACCTTCACCTCCAATCAAATCAAATCAAATTTATTTATTTAGCCCTTCGTACATCAGCTGATATCTCAAAGTGCTGTACAGAAACCCAGCCTAAAACCCCAAAACAGCAAGCAGTGCAGGTGTAGAAGCATGGTGGCTAGGAAAAACTCCCTAGAAAGGCCAAAACCTAGAGAGGAACCAGTGGGGTGGCCATTCCTCTTCTGGCTGTGCCGGGTGGAGATTATAACAGAACATGGCCAAGATGTTCAAATGTTCATAAATGACCAGCAGCGCCAACCCAGACAGGAAGATCGCATCAGTGAATCAACCCACTCAAGTGACGCACCCCTCCTAGGGACGGCATGAAAGAGCACCAGTAAGCCAGTGACTCAGCCCCTGTAATAGGGTTAGAGGCAGAGAATCCCAGTGGAGAGAGGAGAACCGGCCAGGCAGAGACAGCAAGGGCGGTTCGTTGCTCCAGAGCCTTTCCGTTCACCTTCACACTCCTGGGCCAGACAACACTCAATCATATGACCCACTGAAGAGATGAGTCTTCAGTAAAGACTTAAAGGTTGAGACTGAGTCTGCGTCTCTCACAATGGTAGGCAGACCATTCCATAAAAATGAGGCTCTTTTGGAGAAAGCCCTGCCTCCAACTGTTTGCTTAGAAATTCTAGGGAGAATTAGGAGGCCTGCGTCTTGTGACCGTAGCGTACGTGTAGGTATGTACTGCAGGACCAAATCAGAAAGATAGGTAAGAGCAAGCCCATGTAATGCTTTTTAGGTTAGCAGTAAAACCTTGAAATAAGCCCTTGCCTTAACAGGAAGCCAGTGTAGGGAGGCTAGCACTGGAGTAATATGATCCAATTTTGGGGTTCTAGTCAGGATTCTAGCAGCCGTATTTAGCACTAACTGAAGTATATTTAGTGCTAGCCGGAAAGTAGAGCATTGCAGTTGTCTAACCTAGACGTAACAAAAGCATGGATTAATTTTTCTGCATAATTTTTGGACAGAAAGTTTCTGATTTTTGCAATATTACTTAGATGGAAAAAAGCTGTCCTTGAAACAGTCTTGATATGTTCGTCAAAAGAGAGATCAGGGTCCAGAGTAAGGTCCTTCACAGTTTTATTTGAGACGACTGTACAACCATCAAGATTTATTGTCAGATTCAACAGATCTCTTTGTTTCTTGGGACCTAGAACAAGTTGTCCGAGTTTAAAAGTAGAAATAATGGCAGAGAAATAAGTCAATCTCATTCCAGAGTACAGGCCTCGGTGTAACGCTGATTCCTTCGACGATAAACGTTAATCCGACCATCACCCCTGGTGAGACAAAACCGCAACTCGTCAGTGAAGAGCACCCTTTGCCAGTCCTGTCTGGTCCGGCAATGGTGGGTTTGTGCCCATAGACGACGCTGTTGCCGGTGATCTCTGGTGAGGACCTGCCTTACAACAGGCCTTACAAGCCTGCCTTACAAGCCTTCAGTCCAGCCTCTTTCAGCCTATTGCAGACAGTCTGAGCACTGATGGATGGACTGTGCGTTCCTGGTGTAACTCAGGCAGTTGTTGTTGCCATCCTGTACCTGTCCCGCAGATGTGATGTTCGGATGCACCGATCCTGTGCAGGTGTTGTTACACATAGTCTGCGATGATCAGCTGTCCGTCCTGTCACCCTGTAGCGCTGTCTTAGGACTCTCACAGGACGGACATTGCAATTTATTGCCCTGGCCACATCTACAGTCCTCATGCCTCAGGCACGTTCATGCAGATGAGCAGGGACCCTGGGCATCTTTCTTTTGTTATTTTTCAGAGTCAGTAGAAAGGCCTCTTTAGTGTCCTAAGTTTTCATAACTGTGACCTTAATCGCCTATCGTCTGTAAGCTGTTAGTGTCTTAACGACCATTCCACAGGTGCATGTTCATTAATTGTTTATGGTTGATTAAACAAGCATGGGAAACGGTGTTTAAACCTTTATGTTTCTTTAGGGATATCTACGAATGGCCACTGTGTCAATATTTGATATCTAACTCCAACTTTCCTTGTAGATACACTCCATGATAGACTCAGACTGTGACATGCATCTGTACATTTATTATGTTTACATGCATGGATGAGTTTATAACTGTGTCTGTTGTTTACCACTGTTTCAGCTGTTGCACTTGAAAAGTAATAAGTACCTGACGGTGAATAAGCGACTCCCTGCCCTGTTGGAGAAGAATGCTATGAGGGTGACGCTGGACTCTGCAGGCAACGAGGGCTCCTGGTTTTACATTCAGCCCTTCTACAAACTGCGCTCCCTGGGAGACAGTGTGAGTGTCTAGCCCAGGGTTGGCTGTAGTGTGGGTCAAAGGTCAGATAGGAAGTCTTGTCATGTCTCTCTATAGAACAATGATAAAGCCTAGACAACAGCCTTTATTCTCAAGAGCAAGACGTGATGCTCATTGATTGTTCTGATTCATAGCTATCGGTATTGTTCTCTTCAGGTTTAAATTTCTTAATTGGTGGATATGCCTAGCATTTTAACATTCAGGCTAGCTGGTCAAAGTTGTATTGTCAGTAGGCGTCTAGATTAAGAGTGATTAAGAGCTTAACATGTAAAGATCTCACTGAAAGTTCACATGGTGAGTCTGGCACACAAGATTCTTAAAGCTCCTGGCGTCAGTGGCCACAGCAAAAATCATTAATACAGGGATCTCTCTGACAGCACTCCTCTGTTAACGCCTGATGCTACTTAAGCTTACCTGCTTTATAAATAGAATCAGGGGTGTATAGAATTGACAAGTTGTACGAATACATGAATATATCATTACCTATTTTGACATTGTGATGGATTCAGGGTGTGTACTAGTTCAATTGCAAGTAGGCTACCGTAGGTAAGTTCATTAGCTTTAGCCATTAGGGTATTTCTGGCTGAATGATTCCTGTGCTGATGAGATGGTCCACTGTGGCCACCTAGTGCTTGGTAGCCAACATGGTCTGATGTGAACAAGTCAACCAATGTGTTATCATTATTTGCCTGGTGTTAGATAGCACCAAGCACTAGTTATATACATTAAGAGGATAGTGGATGTTGACAGGAATTAATTATGCGGTGGTAGTGCTCAGACATCTCAGACCTGTGTGGCAGGACATCCTGTGCGGCAGCAGGATTCCACCTGGCTGTTATAAGACCACAGCTGTTGTCACGTTCGTCATATGAAGGAGACCAAGGTGTAGCGCGTTATGCGTACATTCTCTTTATTAAAATAATGAACACCGAACAAACTAACAAAATAACAAACAAAGTGTGAAGCTATACAATAGAGTGCTGACATGCAACTACACATAGTCAAGATCCCACACCAGATAGTGGGAAAAAGGCCTGCCTAAATATGATCCCCAATCAGAGACAATGATAAACAGCTGTCTCTGATTGGGAACCATATCAGGCCAACATAGACATACAAAAGCCCTAGACATACAAAAAACCCGAGACATACAAAAACGTACCCACCCTAGTCACACGCTGACCTAACCAAAATATATAGAAAAAATAGATATCTAAGGTCAGGGCGTGACAGTACCCCCCCCCCCCCCCCCCCCCCGGCCACAAATATGAACCTATAGGGGAGGGTCCGGGTGGGCGGGCATCTACCTTTGGTGGCGGCTCCGGTTCTGGACGCAGTCCCCACTCCCTACACTGATCCCTCCGCTTCTGTGGAACCAGACTATGGATCGTTGTCGGAGGAACCGGACCGTGGATCATCGCCGGAGGCTCAGAACTGGGAACCACCGCTGGAGGATCTGGACTGCAGTTCGTCGTTGGAGGTTCCGGACTGTGGCCCGTCATTGGAGGTTCCGGACTGGGAACCGTCTCGGGAAGCTCCGGACTGGGAACCGACCCCGGAAGCTCCGGACTGGGAACCGACCCCGGAAGCTCCGGACTGGGAACCGACCCCGGAAGCTACGGACTGTGGAGGTGCACTGGAGGCCTGATGCGTGGGACCGGTACCGGTGGCACCAGGCTGATGACACGCACCTCAGGGCGAGTGCTGGGAAGAGGCACAGGACGTACTTGACTGTGGATGCGCACTGGAGACCTGATGCATGGGACTGGTACCGGTGGCACCGGGCTGATGACATGCACCTCAGGGCGAGTGAGGAGAGGAGGCACAGGACGTACTGGACTGTGGAGGCGCACTGGAGACCTGATGAGTGGGACCGGTACAGGTGACACCGGGCTGATGACACGCACCTCAGCATGCCCGCTCTGCAGCACTCTCAATGCTAGCACCTCTCTCCGGAATCTTGCGTCGAGCTCCTCATCCGACTCCCTGACTGGCTCCGGTTCGCTCCATGTGCCCCCATGGAGCCAGTCAGGGAGTCGGATGAGGAGCTCGACGCAAGATTCCGGAGAGAGGTGCTAGCATTGAGAGTGCTGCAGAGCGGGCATGCTGAGGAGGAGGCTCTCGGCTGGTGTGAGCACATGCGCAGCTAAAATACACCGCTGGAACGCAGATTCTGAAGGTGTTTACATGTCCTAATAATTTCAAAATAATGCTCAGAAAAGCAGGGTATGCTTACCAAGAATTTGACCTCACTCCAATTAGGATATGCAGAGTAAGGTGTTTATATGACTATTGCAAAATCTACCTACTGCCATAATCAGTTTAATATTGAATTATTAGTGTGCATGTAAAATACTCAATGACACACAATCAGACTGTCTCTCTGTTTGTTGTGTCTCGGTGTCCATGTCTCTGTATGTACATGTGGGTTTGTGTGTGAGCATGTGTGGCCGTGATATTCTGTGTAGTTGATTATACTGTGTGTGTATAATAATGCTATTGATTGCTCCCCGGTCTGTCTAGGTGGTGATTGGAGACAAGGTGGTCCTTAACCCTGTGAACGCTGGACAGCCCCTTCACGCCAGCAGCCATCAGCTGGTCGACAACCCAGGATGCAATGAGGTAGAGTACATGTTTCATCTTGTGGAACAGAATCCATATTGGGAAAGTCTCTATTGTTTTATTAACCAAGGTGTCCCTGCACATTTCACTTCCTTGAGTAGTGCAGGTTTTAACTATGCTGAGAACTGTGCTTTGTTATTGTTCATTCTGTCCTCTCAAAGATGAGGAAACGCATTCATTAGTTCCTGTTTTATTTTTGTTGCGTACTAATCATCCTTGCTATATGTGAAGAATGGAATGTAAAACGGCCATATTGTCTTGAATTAATGAAGTGATGGTTGTTTATGCTAGTACATACACCATTCTTAAAGCTCAACAGCCATAAAGACAAATTACATTTGCCCTCAGAACAGCCTTAATTCGTCAGAGTGTGGACTCTACAAGATGTCAAAAGCGTTCCACAGGGATGCTGGCCCATTTTGACTCTCATGCTTCCCACAGTTATGTCCAGTTGGCTGGATATCCTTTGGGTGGTGGACCATTCTTCATACACACGGGAAACCCAGCAGCGTTACAGTTCTTGACACTCAAACCGGTGCTCCTGGCACCTACTACCATACTCCGTTCAAAGGCACTTAAATCTTTTGTCTTGCCCATTTACCCTCTGAATGGCACACATACACAATCCATGTCCAAGGCTTAAAAATCCTTCTTTAACCTGTCTCCTCCCCATCATCTACACTGATGGAAGTAGATTTAACAAGTGACATCAATAAGGGATCATAGCTTTCACCTGGCTTCACCTGGTTAATCTGTCATGGAACGAGCAGATGTTCCCAATGTTTTGTACACACAGTGCATATTTACAGAGCTTCTCCATTCCTGCAAGCCTGTACAATTCCTGCAAACCCACATGCACAAAAAGGTGCAGGCTCATTTGTTTTGATGTCACTTTTTTAAGACAAACTTGATGATGTGAATCAAAGTCTATCCCAACCGTATAACTGAGAATTAAACCAAGTATTTCCTGACACAACTCACACATGCTTATCATTTTGTTTTTCAGGTGAACTCTGTAAACTGCAACACAAGTTGGAAAGTAGTTTTGTTCATGAAATGGAGTGACAACAAGGAGACTATTCTTAAAGGGGTAGGTACTCTGATTAGTTGATTGAAATGTATTGGACACGATAACACAAACAGGGTAGATGGCTCTCCTGCCCTCATTTTACTGACTGGTGTCTGTGTTTGTGTTGCCAGGGGGATGTTGTTCGGCTGTTCCATGCAGAGCAGGAGAAGTTCCTGACATGTGACGACTTCAAGAAGAAGGAGTACGTCTTTCTCAGGACTACAGGACGCCAGTCCGCCACCTCCGCCACTAGCAGCAAGGCATTGTGGGAAGTGGAGGTGAGCATAGGACAATGAGATATTAGATACATGGTGAAATTCATGGTACACAATCACATATGACGCTGATATTTAAGGATATGGCTTTTACGATAACTTTGCATTGCCATGACATTCTGTAGGTTGTTCCAAAGCTATTTTGCGGTGAAACTATTCTAAAATGCTACTTAGAAACAGAATTTACAATGTCCGTTTGCAAAGAAAGTGTGATTTATCAAACCATCATACGGACATCATAGGCACACCGGTATTAACCAATATTGTTCTCAGCCTCAGTGCTCGTGCACAACCTTATCTATTTGCATAGCGAAACGACCCTAATTAACCATATATGGTCAAAATCATCCCTTTAAAGCCTGTGGGAAATATACAACGCCGTACCATGATATACAGTACAATGGTGCGACCCAAAAAAGCTAAGAAGCATAAAACTTTTCCGAGACCTGAAATAATGGTGTTGGTGTCAGAGGTTGAATACAACCAAAAGGTTTTAATTTGGCTCGCTCAGTTGTGGCTTGACCAGTAAACATTTGAACAAACAGAGAGGCCCATTAGGATAATTCAAGTTGCTTTATCAATGGCAAATATACTTCAAATGAGTAGGCAACACTCACCAATAAGCCATCGATCCTCAACAGCTCTCTCCTATAGGCGTAGAGGCCAACATTGCTGTTGTGCAGAATGAATGAGCCACACGTTGCACCTGGCCACCTTGCCACCACATTCAGCAGCGTATTTTGTGCGTCACATAACCTATCACCTTCACATTAATTGAGTTGAAGCCTTTTCCATAGTTGAACTCGTTTTGGGATGGGGCTTTTATTGCTCCGTTGGTATCTGGGAACCCATTAATTGCAAAGAAACCCCTCTTGACCGCAAACTGTTGTGCGATGGTGTGTACCTGTGGCCAAAAAACAGAGGGTCTTTGCAAAAAAAACGATATCTGATATGGCAATCTGTACTTTCTGTAAATAGGTCCCACCTGTAAAAAAAAAAAAGTGCTCTCTGTGAAATGCAACCTGTGTCAAACAGAGCAAGATCAGTTATCTCGCATTCAATTTCCCATTAACTTCAACAATGGTTTCACTTTCACACGTGCCTTTTCATTTAATAATTACTGTACTTTATATTGATTATTATCATAACAAAATGCACTGATGTGGTCAAATTACACTACATGACCAAGAGTATGTGGTCACCTGCTTGTTGAACATCTTATTCCAAAATCATGGGCATATTTGGAGTTGGTCCCCCCTTTGCTGCTATAACAGCCTCCACTCTTCTGGGAAGGCTGTCCACTACATGTTGGAACATTGCTGCGGGAACATGCTTCCATTTAGGCACGAGCAATAGTGAGGTCGGGCACTGATGTTGGGCAATGAGGCCTGGCTTGCAGTTGGCACTCCAATTCATCCCAAAGGTGTTTGATGGGGTTGAGGTCAGGGCTCTGTGCAGACCAGTCAAGTTCTTCCACACTGATCTTGACAAACCATTTGTATATGGACCTCGCTTTGTGCACAGGGGCATTGCCATGCTGAAACTTGAAAGGGCCTTCCCCAAACTGTTGCCACAAAGTTGGAAGCACTGAATCGTCTAGAATTTCATTCTATACTGTAGCGTTAAGATTTCCCTTCACTGGAACTTAGGGGCCTAGCCCGAACCATGAAAAACAGCCCCAGCCCAATATTCCTCCTCCACCAAACTTTACAGTTGGCACTATGCATTTGGGCAGGTAGTGTTCCCCTGGCATCCACCAAACCCAGAATAATCCGTTGGACTGCCAGATTCATCACTCCAGAGAACGTGTTTCCACTGCTGCAGAGTCCAATGGTGGTGAACTTTACACCACTCCAGCCGACGCTTGACATTAAGCTTGTGTGCGGCTGCTCGGCCATGGAAACTCATTTCATGAAGCTCCCGACAAACTGTTATTATGCTGACGTGGCTTCCGGGAGACAGTTTTGAAATCGGTAGTGAGTTGCAACCGAGGACAGATAATTTTTACGACCTTCAGCACCCGGTGGTCCCGTTCTGTGAGCTTGCGTGGCATTCCACTTTGCGGCTGAGCCGTTGTTGCTCCTAGATGTTTCCACAATAACATCACTTAAGATGTCTGTGGCAGCTCTAACGAGGCAGAACTTTGACGAACTGACTTGATGGAAAGGTGACATCCTATGACGGTGCCACGTTGAAAGTCACTGAGCTCGACAATAAGGCCTATCTACTGCCAATGTTTGTCTATGGAGATTGCATGGCTGTGAGCTCAATTTTATACAGTTGTCAGCAACGGTTGTGGCTGAAATAACCAAATCCACTAATTTGAGGGGGTGTCCACATGCTTTGTATATGTATGTATATGATATAGCCTGTTAAGGTACTATGTTCCCATGCCTGGTTTACGCACATGTTTTTTTTGCCTACACATGATTGATAAATGAGGCCCCTGGGATAGAGAGAACCAGGTGAAACCATGTGGGTCGTCCTGCATCTTATAGGATGTTTTTACTCGTATGTTATCAGTCCAGACAGCTGTTTCTCATGCTGTCAGGTTTTGCATTATTTTATCAGGTGGTCCACCATGACCCTTGTCGGGGCGGAGCTGGCTACTGGAACAGCCTGTTCCGGTTCAAACACCTTGCAACAGGCTCATACCTGGCTGCTGAGGTGAGTCCTCTCACACCCGACTGTAGTCATATTACATGATAGTCTACCAAACAACCACTTGCATGGCTCAATTGATTAATACCTGTTATTATAATGTGTACCATCATCTTGCAGTGCTTCAGCATGCGATCTGAAAGTCTTAACAACGGGGCTTGATTTAGTTGGACCTGATCTACTTTCTATTCACTTATAAGAGGACTATGTATTGCCTCTTGCTTCCTCACATGTTGGAGTTAAGTATCCCATTCTGGTTCTTGATATCTTTTCAGGTGAACCCCGACTATAAGGAAGAATGTCCTGAGCCCAGATCCTCAGTAAGTCAACCAGAGACTACTCTATGTCTGTGTTTCATGTCTGAGCTGTGTTTGCTCTGACTTGCCCTATCTACCGCTGATCTACACTTCCAACTCTGTGTTGGACCTTGTTTTTCTTTCCAGGTGGTGGATTCTGTTCCCTTTAACTTCCAGGTACTGTGTCTGTCCTGGTGTGTTTCATCCTCTGAAATACTTCATTGATGAATTGAGATATTCTTTAATCATGATTTAATAGCGAATTCACCCTCTTGAAGAGAACTCAACTAAATCTTGGTCTGACTTCCTTAATTCGGGTCTCTCCATACAAGCCACTGTTTGTGTGTAGTGTGTTTTGAGTAGTTCTTATGAAAACCATTTTCTATCATCACATTTTGAAGATTTTTCTGCATATTCTGAAAGGAGAGCGTCCACTTGTAATAGGTTTACAAATTAAATGGCATTGGCAGTTGTAGTAGATCTCCACTGGATATCATCATACCATTTTCTCTGTATGGTACTGGAGCTCAGCCATAGATGGCAGTAGAACACCATATATTACTCTGTGTGGAGTGTGGCTATGGAGGGAATATGCCAAAGAAATATGATCTTCTGGGGTAGAATCCAGGGTCTGTCTGTCTTTCCATAGTTTGATTCAGTTTCCTTCTTATTGAATTGCATTCATAAAAACTTACTTATTATATAAACCCTTAGCCTAGATTAGTGGTTCCCAAACTGGGGGGAGGGGGCTCCTTCCATCATTGGGGAACATCCCGCAAATGTTTTTATTTATAGATTTATATATCATATACATCTAAATGCATTCTGAATTGAATTAGCCTTTAGATCAGTCAACTTGACAGGATGCGTCACCAACACATTAGCTCTTCTAAAATTGGAAAAGGTCTCTGAGTTGGCGTAACTCCCATCTCAAAGTAACTTATTGCTCAGTCCTCATCTGAGTGGTACTGATGAGTACTCAAGGAGAGATGTGTTGGTTGGTGTATTTGTCTTGGGGGATGGAGGAAAAGAGGGAGTTATGTTAGTCAATTATCCCAATATCAGAATAATGATTAACTTGCCTTACTGTACTGTAAAGCTGGAAATTAGAACATCTCTGACTGCAGTAACCCGAACAGTGTTGCAATGCTTTAACTTCTTAGTGTGATCCATTGATATAGCACTGATTTAAGTTATTGTTGCCATGCATAAGTCTTAACTAGGAACAGATTAGAGGAAACATATCTTCATTCCTCATTTGTGTTACACACAGTAACAGTAATATTGAAATGATGAACTGGACTGCTGTGTTGGGACTTCTATATGAACTAACAGTGTCCTCTTTATACTGTACCTCCAGTTGGACTCGGACCATGATGCCCTGAGAGCGCGTTTGCGAACCCCCCAGGAAAGGGTAATGTACCAACTGGTGTCTGTTCCTGATGGCATGGACATCTCCTCCATCTTTGAGCTGGACCCTACCACCCTGAGAGGTGGGGACTCCCTAGTGCCCAGGTACACAGTTAAATACCACACCCTGATATTTTTTTTAAATTGTACCTTTATTTAACTAGGCAAGTCAGTTAAGAACAAATTCTTATTTTCAATGATGGCCTAAGAACAGTTAACTGCCTTTTTCAGGGGCAGAACATCAGATTTTTACCTTGTCAGCTCGGGGATTCGATCTTACAACCTTTCGGTTACTAGTCCAACGCTCTAACCACTAGGCTACTTGCCGCTGTGATCTGTCTTTCATCACATCTTCAAACAACCTGGTCTAAATAGCACGGGTGACGCATGATGCAAATCTGTCTGGTGCCCTTTTTATCCCCATGTTATCCCCACGTGAACCTGTACCGTCAGGTTATTAGGGAGTGGTCCAGGGTTACTTGGGGTCAAGGGGAAGTAGTGGGCAGGACTCTATTTCCTCCTGTAGGGGCCGTGTTACAGGCTGCTGCTGACAGTCACGTGTTGACTGGATGGGGCACCCACCCGTGACGCATAGAGATGGAGAAGGGACCTCAGGGGTGTCTAATCATGCAGCCTAGTTAGTCTGAGAAACCAAGGAGCAGAGTTTACAATTTCAGAGAGGACCATTTCAGGGCTATTGTGGGATAGCTAAAGAAATGTTCAGTTGTTTGTTCTTTGATGTGAATAGAAGGTTTGCGGGACAGCATAGCTCAGTGGTGCACATGATTCAATTTTAGAACTTTTGTTTTCAAAGTGATCCTTAGTTCTAAGATGTCTCACCATCTTCCACAAGAATGTGCTGTTATGTTTTCTCAAAATCAGTCAGAACTCTGACCTTGCTGAGGTGATACCGGACATTGGCCATTCATTCCACTTTCTGTGTGTGCGTGTTTGTAGGAGGGAGTCCAGTTTGTTTTCTACTATCTAATAATAGTCAGGAAAGTCCCGGTATGGTTTGAAGCAGGAAACCATGGTGATGAGGCAGACTGCAGCACTGCAGGCTTGTTCAGGAGAACCAGAAGATGTTGCAACATGTCTTAATCTAGCCACCTCCCGGTCCCCTAACTAAACACAGAAGCCAGATGTTGAATAACCATCCATCTGCCCCCACACAGAAAACACACCGTCATATTTCTCATGAAGTAAACTGCTCTTTCAGACGGCTACTTCCAAATACATAGGAATGATCAGGTTCTGTCCATATATTACCGCAAATATGGACATCAGACAATGTGATATTAAGGTGTGCTCGATCCAATGTATTTATAAAGCCCTTTTTACATCAGCAGATGTCACAAAGTGCTCTATAGAAACCCAGCCTCAAACCACATGTTTTCTCAACATAAAGTGTCTTAATAGGACATTGGGCCACCACAAGCCAGAACAGCTTCAATGCACCTTGACATAGATTCTACAAGTGTCTGAAACTCTATTGACTGACACACACACACACACACACACACACACACACACACACTAGTGTGAGTAAAATGACTAGCTCTCTCATGTGCGCAACAGGGCGTAGATTTCTGACATACCATATGTCTATATTTACCTTTGCTGTGTTCCTTCTTCTTCACCCTTATTGACTGTATCATGTGCAATGGCGGTGTTTGCTAAAATAACAATAGTGTGGTTGTTTCTGTCACCAGCATCACATCAGATAAGGCCAGCGCCTCTCACTGATGTGTCAAAGACTGTATTGTGTAACGTTGTCAGGTGCGTGCTTGCCTTCTGGCTACTATTGGCTGCACCCTCCCTCTCGGCTCCTCCTCCCCTCCCTTCCTACCTGAAATAACCCATGTTCTTCAGGACACGAGTAGGCAGGCTGGGCTTTAGGTATGAGTCATTAGAGTGAGCATGGTGGATGGTCTACACAAAGGTAAGCCTGTTAGCCTAATGGGTCATTACGCAACCAGGCCAAGAATACAGCCAGTGTCTGGTGTACTGTCTGTGCCTACGGCCAGTGAAGGTGGACACCAGAGTATGTGAGCGAGGAGCGGCGAGTGCTCAATTTGACTGGAGCACGGAGCGAGATTCCCAAAGGCTGGAGTGTCGGCCTTCTTGCCCCTGCTCCAATTTCGCTCCAATAGCGCTCCAGTAGCGCTAATTTCACGAGCTCAGGGCATGCCAGGCCCAATATGCATTTGTAGTCTACTTGTGTGCCGCTATATTTTATGTATACAATAAGCCATAATTGATTTTGGCCCAATAGGTCATATTCCAACTTTCAAGAAGCTTTCCATTTTGATTGGGTTATTTTGCCTAAAAACCTTTAGGCCTGGCCTTCTTTAGACTAGTTGAGTATCTGGAGCAACAGCATTTGTGCGTTCGATTACAGGCTCAAAATGGCCAGAAACAAAGACCTTTCTTCCGAAACTCGTCAGTCTGTTTTTGTTCTGAGAATTGAAGGCTATTCCATGCGAGAAATTGCCAAGAAACTGAAGATCTGGTACAATGCTGTGTACTACTCCCTTCACAGAACAGCGCAAACTGGCTCTACCAGAATAGAAAGAGGAGTGGGAGGCCCCAGTGCACAACTGAGCAAGAGGACAAGTTCATTAGAGTGTCTAGTTTGAGAAACAGATGCCTCACAAGTCCTCAACTGGCAGCTTCATTAAATAGTACCCGCAAAACACCAGCCTCAACATAAACAGTGAAGAGTAAACTCCGGGATGCTTGCCTTCTAGGCAGAGTTCCTCTGTCTAGTGTCTGTGTTCTTTTGCCCTTCTTAATATTTATTTTTTATTGGCCAGTCTGAGATATGGCTTTTTCTTTGCAACTCTGCCTAGAAGGCCAGCATCCCGGAGTCGCTTCTTCACTGTTGACGTTGAGACGGGTGTTTTGAGGACTTGTGAGCCAGTCAGTAGTTTATTGACAAGTTTTTCCAACACCTTTGATAAACAGGGAAAAATCTTTTAAAAAAAACATAGTTTTGATGTCTTCACTATTATTCTTCGATGTAGAAAATATTAAAAATAAAGAAAAGCCTTGAATGAGTATGTGTTATAAAACTTTTGACCGGTAGTGTGAGTATATGTATGTGTATGTGTGTATATATATATCAGCCTGGTAAGAGTGGCCAAAAAGGTGTTTAACATCTCCAGTGGCTCTGCAAGCGTGGAGATGATATTTTCCGCTGTTGGTCTGCTCTCCCTGCAGCGTCAGAATAAGCCTTAAGCCACAGACTCTGGACGAACTGCTGTTTCTAAAAATGAATTCAAAGGCACTGTAGACTGAGTCTAATAAGGCATTTTTTTCATTGAATTTGTATTTAATTCTAAGTAAGTCACAGGGCTATATGTGCAATTTATAGACTAAAATGAGTTAACACAATGAAATGTTGTTTAAATGCTGAGCGCCTAATGACCCTGACTCCTACCAGACTAGTGTGTCGTACTCGCAAATACTTCACAATGTATTTCTTTGTAGGCTATAGCCTTGAGATAATTGAAATAATATAGCCTAAATAATTCATTTCTTTTTTAGGCTCCCTGTCTGCCTCCTGACCTATTTAGAGTGTTTATATGCAGTTTAATATGACATGTAGCCTATCCAAAATTTTGAGCGTCTCTTACGTTCACCTTTTTCATGTTTATTAAAATACTTTTTATTCAATTCTTATGGTTTGGTTTCAGTAATTCAAAACCAATTGGTAGGTCCAGTTAGCCACAAAAATAGATGGGTGTTGGTTAAATTGTGTTTACAATGTAAACATTGTAAATAAGAATTTGTTCTTAACTGACTTGCCTTGTTAAAGAAAAATAAAAAATATAGATATAGGGATATGCCTCTGTACTCCAAATGTTACCTTTATCCAAACCGATACATTGGGAAGATTGAAATACTGCAATTTTTTTTCCAGAAAACTGCCCTTTTTGTCCTCATGCTAGGTAGCAGTAGCTACAGCAGCCATTATAAATGGCACATCGCGTTGAACAACAAAGAAGCTGATTTGCTGACACTGCTGTTTTGGCACACAAAACATCAAAGTATTTGTATTTTGGAACTAGATTTTCATACATCTTGTTTGAGGATGTTACAGAAAGTCATCACACCCACTAGTGGTGAGAGCCCACTCTAAACGTTATTACCATTATCAATAACTAAGTTGGTTTTAGGTGGTTTGAACAACCAATTGATATACAGGACCAGTCAAAAGTTTGGACACACCTACTCATTCAACGGTTTTTCTTTATTTGTATTATTTTCTACATTGTAGAATAATAGTGACGACAAAACTATGAAATAACCATGGAATCATGTAGGAACCAAAAAAGGGTTAAACAAATCAAAATAAATGTTATATTTGAGATTCATCAAAGTAGCCACCCTTTGCCTTGATGATAGACTTGCACACTGTTGTCATTCTCTCAACCAGCTTCACCTGGAATGCTTTTTCAACAGCCTTGGAGGAGTTTCCACATATGATGAGCACTTGTTAGCTGCTTTTCCTTCAATCTGTGGTCCAACTCATCCCAAACCATCTCAATTGGGTTGAGGTCGGGTGATTCTGGAGGCCAGGTCATCTGATGCAGCACTCCATCACTCTCCTCCTCCTTGGTCAAATAGCCCTTACACAGTCTGGAGGTGTGTTGGGTCATTGTCCTGTTGAAAAACAAATGATAGTCCCACGAAGCGCAAACCAGATGGGATGGCGTATCGCTGCAGAATGCTGTGGTAGCCATGCTGGTTAGTGCGCCTTGAATTCTAAATAATCACAGACAGTGTCACCAGCAAAGCACCCCCACACCATCACACCTCCTCCTCCATGTTTCACGGTGGGAACCACACATGCAGAGATCAACCGTTCATCTTCTCTGCGTCTCACAAAGACACAGCGGTTGGAAACAAAAATCTCAAATTTGGACTCATCAGACCAAAGGACAGATTTCCACCGCTCTAATGTCAATTGCTTGTGTTTCTTGGCCCAATCAAGTCTCTTATTTTTATTGGTGTCCTTTCGTAGTGTTTTCTTTGCAGCAAATCAACCATGAAAACCTGATTCACACAGTCTCCTCTGAACAGTTGATGTTGAGATTTGTCTGTTACTTGAACTCTATGAAGCATTTTTTTGAACTGCAATTTCTGAGGTCAGTAACTCTAATGAACGTATCCTCTGCAGCAGAGGTAACTCTGGGTCTTCCTTTCCTGTGGTGGTCCTCATGAGAGACAGTTTCATCATAGCACGTGATGGTTTTGCGACTGCACTTTCAAAGTTCTTGAAATATTCTGGATTGACTGACCTTCATGTTTTCCACTATAGTAATGAAGTAAGTCCATAATATGGACTTGGTCTTATACCATATAGGGCTATCTTCTGTATACCAATTCTACCTTGTCACAACACAACTGATTGGCTCAAACGCGTTAAGAAGGAAAAAAATTCCACTAATGAAGTATTAACAAGGCACGCCTGTTAATTGAAATGCATTTCAGGGGACTACCTCATGAAGCTGGTTGAGAGAATGCCAAGAGTGTACAAAGCTGTCATCAAGGCAAAAGGTGGCTACTTTGAAGAATCTCCTGTCCTGACTCAGCCATCTATATCCATGCAGAGTCACCATGCACGGTTGTCTACAGTTGAGCTCTTGCATCAAGAGCAGATTCTGAGAAATTGAGTGACGTACGTTATTGAGCGTCCCATTCTGTCCTCACAGGGCTTGGTTTAATAAGACAGCATTTTTTCCCCATCCAAGTTGAAAGAGCATTACAGACGGTTGGTATTCCCTAGTAATCCCAAATACTTCTGCAAACAATATAAATGTTTAAACAAAGTTCACTTTTCAAGGCTACTGTAAGGTTGACACCGGAAAAAATAATCACCTGAAGAATTACTATCCACAAACATAATTTTGCATATAAAGGCCTCTTAGTAGAATTATCATAGAGAGGTTGACTAGTTTAGTGGACTGTTGTTGTTTTTTGTGTTGGTGCGGTCCTCTGAGTTGCTCTGTCCTGTTCCCTCAGGAACTCTTTTGTGAGACTCAGACACCTCTGCACCAACACATGGGTCCACAGCACCAACAACCCCATTGACAAGGAGGAGGAGAAGCCTGTCATGTTACGGGTAAGTGGCTGGGAAGGATACTAGTGTGTGACCTTTGATCGGACTTGTAAAATCTATTTATTCAAAGTATGTTTTTACACATCGTTCTTTTAGATTGGCACATCAGCGGTTAAAGAAGACAAAGAGGCCTTTGCCATAGTGCCTGTCCCCCCAGCGGAAGTCAGAGACTTAGACTTGGCCAACGATGCCAGTAAAGTGTTGGCATCCATTGCTGGGAAACTGGAGAAGGGCACTATAACACAGAATGAGAGGAGGTAAAGTGTGTGTTTGAAACAGATGTTGTACAACATTGTTGTAAATATCTGGTAGGTTGAAAGTCATTTTAGAAATTGCTGTTGGCCTTTTAACATTTGGTAGAAGTATTATTTTTCACGTTGAGATGTGTCATCATTTAAGGTCCACTGGGTATTCCATAGTTTTTCTCTTTTAGCTATTGTCCGTGGCTCCTCTCTCTAGAGAGGCTGGCTGTAGGAGTGGGTGTTATTTGGGTTCCTGGTGGAACCATTCATTCCTCCCTGGCCCTGTCTCTCTGGTCTCCAGGTTTGTCACTAAGCTTCTGGAGGACCTGGTCTTCTTCGTGTGTGACATCCCCAACACTGGCCAGGACGTGCTGGAGATCATGGTCAACAAGCCCAACAGAGAGAGACAGAAACTCATGAGGGAGCAGAACATCCTCAAACAGGTACAGCTCATTGTACTCTGTGGTAGTATCATCTACTTTGGGCTTGGGGTACTTATGACAATGAGTCAATGTTAAGGTGACCTCTCCACATTGTCAATTTGAGTGTCACAATTTAAATGACATATGGAATCCATATCCCTCTTTAGATTTTCAAACTTCTCCAAGCCCCGTTCACGGACAGTGGGGATGGTCCTATGCTGCGATTGGAAGAGCTTGGTGACCAGCGCCACGCCCCCTTCAGGCACATCTGCAGGCTCTGTTACCGGGTATTACGACACTCCCAACAAGACTACAGGAAGAACCAGGTCGGTGGGCAGAACTGGTTGATTGCATCAATCAACTCCGACACACAGCAGAAATGTGCTAGCTAAAAGGCTAAATATACTTAACCTGTTAGTTGTGCATTAGAATGGTCCTGACCCTCACTGACTCCCCCTCTACAGGAGTACATAGCCAAGCAGTTCCGCTTCATGCAGAAGCAGATAGGCTACGACGTTCTGGCTGAGGACACGATAACTGCCCTGCTCCACAACAACCGCAAGCTTCTGGAAAAACACATCACGGCCGCAGAGATCGACACCTTTGTCACCCTGGTCAGGAAGAACCGGGAGCCCAGGTGAGCCCAAGAGGACGGGGCGATAGAATGGGGGCATGCCATGGGCCTGATTCAGAAGGTTGTCTGTGGGGGGAAGTTTGTTTGTACAGCACCAGCCAGGGAATGTAGTAGATGTAGATATATTCAAATGTATGCATGAGGGTATCAGAGGATGGGATTGTTTTGGACCCTGGCACTGGAGGTAATTGCTGTCATTAGTGCTGTCGAGCTCCAGTCTTGTGCTGCTGGCGACATGAGAACCATGCTGATCCAAGGGTCTGGATAAAGGGGGCTTTTATTGGGGTCTGATGGAGCTGGGAGGGGGACTGTGTCGGGACTGGAGCCTTCTGTTTCCAGCAGCACAGGGCTGTAGCAGGTCATAGAGCCTGAATAAGCCTACTCTGGGAGCCTGTACTGTGGATACTGGCTAGTGCACTGTTGTAGACTAGTGCACTGTTGTAGTTTTCAAGTTTTAATGTCACATGCCTTTCAAAACCCAACAATGCAAGCATCAATAACAATGTATTATTAGAAAAAAAACACAAGAATATCAAGACTACCACCATCGTGTTATCAGTCAACTTGATAATTGTGTTGGAATCATGCGTGGCTACACTTTCGTGGGTGAACAGGGAGTATAGGAAGGGACTAAGCACACACCCCTGTGGGGCCCCTGTGTTAAGGGTCAGCGTGGTGGAGGAGAGGTTGCCTACCCTTACCACCTGGGGTCGGCCCGTCAGGAGGTCCAGGTTCTAGTTGCAGAGGGAGGTGTTCAGACCCAGAGTCCTAAGCTTGGTGACGAGCTTGGAGGGGACAATAGTGTGTAGTCCATGAACAGCAATCTCACATAGTTATTGATCTTATCTAGGTGAATGAGGGCGGTGTGGACAAATTGAGATTGCGTCATCTATGGATCTGTTGGGGTGGTATGCAAATTGGAGTGGGTCTAGGGTGGCTGAGATGATGAAGTTAATGTGTGCCATAACCAGCCTCTCAAAGCACTTCATGATTACAGAAGTGAGTGCTACAGGGCTAGAGTCATTGTGGCATGAAGCCTTAGAATTCTTTGGAACAGGAAGGATTGTGGTCATTTTGAAACATGGGAATTACAGACTGGGGCAAGAAGAAGTTGAAAATAACTGTGAATATGCTTGCCAGCTGTTCTGCGCATGCCCCTAGAGCGCACCCTGGAGTACCATCAGCAGCCCTGCGGGTGTTGACCTGATTAAAGACCCTTCTCACGTCGGCCTCAGAGAGTGAGATCACCCAATTCTCACACCCGGCTCAATGTTGTTGTCAAAGCGTGCATTGAGTTTGTCTGCTAGAGAGGCATCGTTGGGCAGGGTTGGGTCTTCCTTTGTTATCAGTAATGGAATGCAGCCCCTGCCACATGAGGCGGGCGTCTGTGTATTATGATTCGACCTTATTCCCATATTGTCCTTTTGCTCGTTTGTTGTCTCTGCGGAGGTCATAGCGGGTGTACTTCTTCTTGTCTTCGGCCAAGGTTGTCTACGGTAGCTCTGTGTACGGTAGCCCTGTTCTTCAGTTTAGCACCAACGTGAGTTTTAATCCAGTGCAGTGGTGTATGCCTCCTCCTAGGCAGCTGGACCTGTATGTTGACCATCCCCTTCTCTTTGACCTTCATCTCCAGGTTTCTGGACTACCTGTCTGATCTGTGTGTGTCCATGAACAAGTCCATCCCAGTGACACAGGAGCTCATCTGTAACGCTGTGCTGGACCCATCCAACGCAGACATCCTCATCGAGACTAAGTAAACCCCACTAAAAACATGAGCGTGGGTGTGTGCATGCTTGAACATTATACTGATGCTTTCTAATTAGATTGTCTCCAATATAGTGTTATTAGTAATGCTATTGATTATGGAAACAAAGACCAATGTGTGTTTCAGTATTCATTGTTTTCTGCAGTTACTTTGCACTATGTTGACTGTCTGTTTTATTTGCCGCCAACCAGGCTAGTTCTGTCGCGCTTTGAGATTGAGGCTGTAACAATGGGGGAGAATCCCATAGAGACGGAGGAGGACGAGGAGGAGGTGTGGCTCTTCTGGAGGGACAACTGCAAGGAGATCAGGAGCAAGAGTGTCAGAGAGTTGGCCCAGGACGCCAAGGAGGGCCAGAAGGAGGACCAGGAGGTGGTCAGCTACTACAGGTCGGGGTTTAGCACCTTACAGGGTTCAGAAGGATTTAAGGTTGGATTATGGGTGCAATGACATTTTTGGATGTAGAGTATGTACATAGCCTGCTTTCAGACTAATACCCCGACCAGATGTTAAAGTATGCTCCTCTCCCCCCTGCAGGTACCAGCTGAATCTGTTTGCGCGGATGTGTCTGGACCGTCAGTACCTGGCCATCAATAAGATCTCTGGCCAGCTAGACGTGGACCTGATCCTGCGCTGCATGTCTGACGAGGACCTGCCCTATGACCTTAGGGCATCCTTCTGCCGCATGATGCTGCACATGCACGTGGACCGCGACCCCCAGGAACAGGTCACGCCAGTCAAGTACGCACGCCTCTGGTCCGAGATCCCCTCCAAGATCGCCATTGACAAGTGAGTGGGGTTTATGAACGTGTTATTAGGGTCCTATCAGTGGTATTCTGCATTTTACCTGAGCTCCTCTATAGGCTACCTCTGAGCCTTTACACAAGAATGTTCTCTCACTTTCTAAGCTACGACAATGATGGGACCACCAGAGATGAGATCAAGGAAAGGTTCTGCCTGACCATGGAGTTTGTGGAGAACTACCTGATGTCTGTGGTGTCTCAGAACATCCCTTTTGACGACAGAGAGAAAAACAAGCTCACCTTCGAGGTAGTTTTCTCTGGAAACATCACAAAGTGTCAACCAGAGAGAATGTTTAATATGGGGAATTATCTCACTTCCATTTTCACTTTTCTCTGTTAAAAGGTAGTGAACCTGGCAAGGAACCTCATTTACTTTGGCTTCTATAACTTCAGTGACCTGCTGCGACTGACTAAGATCTTATTGAACATCTTGGATTGTGTTCATGTCAGCACCATTTACCCCATTACCAAGCTGGAGAAGGGAGAGGAAAAACAAGGTGAACACCCGACTTCTTTTGTCTGTCAATTGGTATTGGCTGTTACTGATGTAGTGTAATTGAGGTGCACTCTCTCGCTCTCAATACCCTTCCCTTATATGAGGAATCATGTGGGAGTTAATTAGGTTTGGTTATTGTGTTGTGTGTGAGTAAGCACCCCAGTTCAACTCTGAGTGTGTGTTTTTGTGTGTATGTGTGTCCCCACAGGCAGTAATGTGATGAAGTCTATCCATGGGGTGGGGGAGCTGATGACCCAGGTGGTCCTTCGAGGGGGGGGCTTCCTCCCCATCACCCCCACCCACCAGCCGGAGGAGGGTGTGGTCAAGACCCAGACAGAGCCGGAGAGGGAGGACATCATGGTGATGGACACCAAGCTCAAGATCATCGAGATCCTGCAGGTAACGTCTGCCCCGTCATCTGGTCTTTTATATAGATTTTCTGATGTTGTTTCCAAATATCTTGGCTTTGATTTCCCATAGTATCATATGCAAATGTGTACAAAATCTAGATGAAGGACCTATTTTTCTCCGTATGATTATTCTTAGTGGTGTGCTCCAAAGCCTGGTGTTTTAACCAACTGATGTGCTCTGTTCCTGCCCACCAGTTCATTCTGAATGTGCGGCTGGACTACAGGATCTCCTGCCTGCTCTGCATCTTCAAGCGAGAGTTTGATGAGAGTAACCCTCAGGGTGATAATACATTGTCTAGTGCTAGTCAAGATGGAAATAATATGACAGGTCAGCATACTGAGAACCATAGCCTTGCCTTTTCTTTCTTACTGCTTTTACCCTCAAGCTACAGACACTACAGACATAACAGATGCCACATGTCCTTACACCCTTAGTATTTGTATTACATTTTTATATTCAGATATTTTTCAAGTTCATTTGTGTAGTCGATGGTTTCTAAAGTGAAGTATAGCCTTCAAACGGGTTTCACAAGAATGTAAATGCTTCATTTGTTTTGTTAGGGGCTCTAGATTTTGAGAACATACAAGAGCAGGCAGAGGCAATCTTTGGAGGAAGGTAAACCCTCTAATTTTAAAGCAAAAGGACTGTTTTTAAGACTGGGATACTCAGTCCTCAGTGTCTGAGCCTGGTGTGTTGCTCTGCAGTGAGGAGAACACCCCCCTGGACCTGGATGACCATGGAGGGAGGACCTTCCTAAGGGTGCTACTGCACCTCACCATGCATGACTACCCTCCCCTGGTGTCTGGGGCCCTCCAGCTTCTCTTCAGACACTTCAGCCAGAGACAGGAAGTCCTCATGGCTTTCAAACAGGTAGGCCTCCGACCAAACCCACAGGTGCCACAGCCACAAGAACTCACAGGTCCACTGTATCAGTTTTCCGCACACTCATCAAGAATCGTATCTTTAGTTAGAAAGGCATCATATGAATGAGCATTAAAGTAATTTGATTACAAGGCTATTAAAGGCCTAGCTTGCTGTGGAGATTAAACTTAAGTCTAAACTGAGTTATAGCGCTTCCTCTTCCCTTAGGTCCAGCTCTTGGTGACCAGTCAAGATGTGGACAACTACAAACAGATCAAGTCCGACTTGGACCAGCTGCGCTCCATCGTGGAGAAGTCGGAGCTGTGGGTGTACAAGAGGCAGGGGGACGATGACGGAGGGGACGGACCCTCAGAGTCCGACCATAAAAAGAAGGTATTTGGTCAAAACTTCCCAACGATTATTGTACATCTCAATTCTTTTTTTTTGGAATGCTTCACATGAATATGAACAAGCTCTCATTCTAACTCTGTCCATGTGCAGGGGGATTCAGGCGGCTCTGACAAAAAGAAGGAGGAAAGCAACAGCAGTTACAACTACAGGGTTATGAAGGAGGTACCATCTTCTTCATTTTCTCTCATCTCTGAGTTGGTGGTGTAAGGAGTCAGTGCCTTCACTCTTTTAAGATGTTGTCAGTCATTAGAGATGTATGAGGCAGACAGTCTCTGAGCCCCTTCTCTCTTCCCCTGTGTTCAGATCCTGCTGCGGCTCAGTAAGCTGTGTGTCCAGGAGGGAGCATCGGGGAAGAAGAGTAAGAAGCAGCAACAGAGACTATTGAGGAACATGGGGGCCCACAGTGTGGTGCTGGAGCTACTGCAGATCCCCTATGAGAAGGTACTGGAGAATATGATGAGCCAGACCTATACTCTCAACACATCCTGACCAAAAAGGCATGAAGAAAACACTAGAGCATTTATGCCATAGAGTTGTACAGTACATAAGCTTGGTAAATTATTTCATTTGTGGAAGGTTTGAATGATAGCTGCAGCTCTTTGGATGTGTGTCTGCCTGTACTTATGATGAACACTCCAGGGCGAGGACGTCCGTATGCAGGAGATCATGAAGCAGGCTCATGAGTTCCTCCAGAACTTCTGTGCAGGGAACCAGCAGAACCAGATCCTGCTGCATAAGCACATCAACCTATTCCTCAACCCAGGGGTGAGTGGACTTTCCTGGGGAAAGGCTTAGGGCTGGGAGGAACCAGTGATACCCCATCCTTCCCATACCAATAAGTCCACTAGTTTGATGCTTCTATTTCACCTTCTCTTTAGATTCTGGAGGCAGTCACCATGCAGCACGTTTTCATGAATAACTTCCAGCTGTGCAGTGAGATCAACGAGCGCGTGGTGCAGCACTTTATCCACTGCACCGAGACGCATGGCCGCCATGTCCAGTACCTCAAATTCCTTCAAACCATTGTCAAAGCCGAAAACAAGTTCATCAAGAAGTGTCAGGACACCGTCATGGCTGAGGTGGGACACCATAATTACAGTGCACACATGATTCTAATGCAAATGTAACACATTATGCATTTTAGCAATATAAACCTGTAATACTACCCAAACAGAAATTTGTTCAAATCTATATCATGTGTCAGCAGCATCTGATAACTACAGTCTCTGTCTTCCTCCTGCTCAGCTGGTGAACTCGGGCGAGGACGTCCTGGTGTTCTACAACGACCGTGCGTCCTTCCAGACCCTGGTCACGATGATGCGGTCGGAGCGGGATCGTATGGATGAGAACAGCGCTCTGAGGTACCACATCCACCTGGTAGAGCTGCTGGCTGTCTGCACCGAGGGAAAAAAACGTCTACACTGAGATTAAGTGTAACTCTCTGCTGCCTTTGGATGACATAGTGAGGGTGGTCACCCATGAGGACTGCATCCCTGAGGTGAGTGATTGACGAAGAGTTAAAAGGCATGCATTGGTAGTCTACTGAAAAAGTAAAGAGCCTGGTGTACATGTTGTATTCATGTGACTCATTTGAACATTTGCTTCTTGCAGCAAGTTAAATGACCATTCTGGGCTCTTGGGATAATTATGTACTTAGGCACCTATGAAGTTGTTCATTCTTAACTTTTTCTCCAGGTGAAGATAGCCTACATCAACTTCCTGAACCACTGCTACGTGGACACAGAGGTGGAGATGAAGGAGATCTACACCAGCAACCACATGTGGAAGCTCTTTGAGAACTTCCTGGTGGACATATGCAGGGTAAACAAACACACATCACCTCTCTTCCATATCTGATGGCTAGTCAACAGGCATGCTGGTGACATGTTACTGAGACCTGGTTGATAGTCTGCTGAGCATTCTACAGGGAGACTCTCAAAAATAAAGTTAGCCTTATATGTTCTCCTGGGAGTGTTCTGCTGAGAGGCACTGTGAGATCACAGCGTGGAGTAACAATATTCTATCCTCCTTCCTGTGAGGATCCAGGAAATGTGATCCAGTGAATGCTCACCCATTACCCACGTCTGTCTGGTGAGTGAGTCAGGTTGACCTTGGTTGTCCGTTGTCTGCTGTCTGTAGGTGTGCAACAACACCAGTGACAGGAAGCATGCAGACACGGTTCTGGAGGGTTACGTGACAGAGACCGTCATGAGCATCGTCACCACCTTCTTCAGCTCGCCCTTCTCTGACCAGAGCACCAGTCTGCAGGTATCCATGACCACCGTAACATATAACACTAAATAAAAGCAGTTGAATGGTGGATATTCTACGCTGTTGGGAGAAATCTGGTCATCAATCATTTTCTGTTAACTTCCTCGTCTGTGTGTAAGAAACATTATCCCCAAAGGCTCTACACTGACAGTTAACATGTAATATATGACATTTTGCTTCAAATAGCTGGCACGTCAGGTGTATGTAAGTATGAGTAAAAGTCCCATTGTAATTGGTTTTCCATCCCCTGGGTGTGTTCCTTACCAGCAGTCATAGAGCAGCCAGACGTTTCCTCAATGACTGGTCTTCACAGAACTGAGTCAGCAGCACCTTCCAAGAATTCTCTACAGATGGCGTGTGCAAATGCTTTAGAATCCTCCCCTCAGTTCCTTCACAGATCTTTAGGCTTGTTTTCACAAGATAACTGGGATGTGTTTGCTGGGATATAATTGCAAATGTCACGTAACGAATGGTAAATCACTCTGTGGCCTACTATAAATGGTTGGGATGTATGACATGTGTAGGAGAAGATTTGTCCACTTCACTCTAAGGGTTTTGCAATCCCTCCTGGAGTTGTCTAGTAATACCAATTCCTGTAAGGAACTATGTGTTTGTTTAGATTGTATTAGGTTTAGTTTCTCTTATAGTCATTTCCACATCCTTTCCAACCCATTTCCTCCACCATCCCACATCCTATTAGACTCAATACACCAGTTGATGTGAACCGCCATAATGATATCCATTCCCTTCTCTCCCATGACAGGCAAGCATTCTGGGAAAGATAACTGAGGTATACAGTATATTGTACCGTAGGTTTGTGTGCAGCTGGTTCACAGGGTGTTGTTTGGTCCTGGTGGTAGCGGTGATACTGTATGTATTAGACATTGGTCTAGTAGTAGTTGGGACCTGAGCTGATCCTGGTGATAACCAACAGACATACTAGAAGTGTTAGACCCTCTTACATACTGTGTGTTATAGCACATTTACAGTACATACTGTTCAAGGTTTGAGAATTGTACGGGCAAACAGGAGAAAACGCTTTGAAACGTAAATAAACGTTCAGGTAATGCTTTCTCGGTTTCAAAGGTTTTCTCTGATTTCTTCCTGCTGAACATGACTCAATTTGTGTCTGATGGCACCCTCACGTTGGGGAAACTGGGTTCTAGATATATGGTCTGTGATAAACCACAAAAGCCTTTGTTGATCACTGCTGGGGATTTTAGCTTTGTTTAATGTGCAGCTTCTGACTTGTCTTTTGATGTCTTTTCTCCTCTCATATCTACTGTCTTTACTTCCTGTCTGTCTGTCTGTCTGTCTGTCTGTCTGTCTGTCTGTCTGTCTGTCTGTCTGTCTGTCTGTCTGTCTGTCTGTCTGTCTGTCTGTCTGTGTCTCTCTCTCTCTCTCTCTCTCGCGCTTTCTCTTAGACTCGTCAGCCGGTGTTTGTACAGCTCCTGCAGGGGGTGTTCAGGGTATACCACTGCAACTGGCTCAACCCCACTCAGAAGGCCTCCGTTGAGGCCTGTATCAAGGTGCTCTCTGACGTGGGTAAGATACCTGCAATTGGCCTCCACCTGTTACCCAAACACTATCTTGATAAAGTCAAAGAAGTACATCTCTTAATAGTCAAGCCAATGAGCTCATTTTATCTGTCATCTAGAAGAAAAAAATACATATTTTAAAAAGTAAAAAAAAAACGAGCATCCCTCTTAAGTTTGCGTCCTACTGTTTCATTTCACACAGCCAAGAGCAGAGCCATCGCGATCCCAGTGGACCTGGACAGCCAGGTGAACAACCTGTTTGTCAAGTCCAACAACGTGGTCACCAAGTCCATCTTGAGCTGGAGACTCTCCGCCAAGAACGCCCCCAGGAGGGACTCCAACGCCACTGCGTCCGTTAGCTACAGGAACATCATAGAAAGGCTGCAGGTGAGGATTCAGGAATACAGTGCCTTCAGAAAGTATTCACACCCCTTGACTTTTTCCACATTTTGTTATGTTACAGCCTCAATTTAAAATGGATTACATTTAGATTGTATGTCACTGGCCTACACACAATATTCCATAACGTCAAAGTGGAATTATGTTTTTAGAACATTTTACAAATGAATAAAAAATGTAAAGCTGAAATGTCTTGAGTCAATATGTATTCAAGCCCTTTGTAATGGCAAGCCTAAAGTTCAGTCGGAAAAATCTGCTTAACTAGTCACACAATAATTTGCATGGAGTCACTCTGTGTGTAATAATAGTGTTTAACATGATGAATACCACCTCTCTTTACCCTACACATACAATTATCTGTACATTTCAAACACAGATTAAACCACAAAAAACAGAGAAGTTTTCCAATGCCTTGCAAAGAAGGGCACCTATTGGTAGATGGGTAAAAAACAAACAGACATTGAATATCCATTTGAGCATGGTGAAGTCATTAATTACACTTTGGAAGGTGTATCAATACACCCAGTCACTACAAAGATACAAGTGTCCTTCATAACTGAGTTGCCGGATAGGAAGGAAACTGCTCACACCAATGGTGACTTTAAAACAGTTACAGAGTTTAATGGATGTGATAGGATAAAATTGAGGATGGATCAACAACAATTGTAGTTACTCCACAGTACTAACCTAAATGAGAGAGTGAAAAGAAGGAAGCCTGTACAGAATAAACATATTCCAAAACATGTATCCTGTTTGAAATAAGGCACTAAAGTAATACTGCAAAAAATGTGTCAAAGAAATTAACTTCATGTCCTAAATACAAAATGTTATGTTTGGGGCAAATCAAAAGCAACACATCACAGCATACCGCACTTCATATTTTCAAGCATGGTGGTGGATGCATCATGTTATGGGTATGGTTGTCATCGGCAAGGAGTAGGGACCTTTTTTTGGGATAAAAATAAACGGAATAGAGCTAGACACATACAAAATCCTAGAAGAAAATCTGTTTCTGTCTGCTTTCCAGCAGACACTGGGAGAACAATCCCGCTATGCCCTCAGATGAACTATCAAACAAGCAAAGCGTCAATACGGGACTAAGATTGACTCCTACTACACCAGCTCTGTCACTCGTCAGATGTGTCAGGGCTTGCAAACTATTACGGACTACAAAGGGAAACTCAGCCGTGAGCTGCACAGTGACGTGAGCCTACCAGACGAGCTAAATGCCTTTTATGCTCACTTCAAGGCAACAAAAACTGAAGCATGCATGAGAGCACCAGCTGTTCCCGGACGACTGTGTGATCATGCTTTCCGTAGCCAATGTAAGCAAGACCTTTAAACAGGTGACCATTCAGACAGATTATCAGGGCATGTACTCAGAGCATGCGCGGACCAACTGGCAAGTGTCTTCACTGACATTTTCAACGTCTCCCTTACCGAGTCTGTAATACCCACATGTTTATAGCACCATAGTCCCTGTGCCCAAGAATGCGAAGATAACCTGCCTAAATGACTAGCACTCACGTCGGTAGCCATGAAGTGCTTTGAAAGGCTGGTCATGGCTCACATCAACACCTTCATCCTGGAAACCCTAGACCCACACCAATTTGCATACTGCCCCAACAGATCTACAGATGACGGAATCTCAATCGCACTCCACACGGCCCTTTTTCACCTGGACAAAAGGAACACCTACGGTATGCGAGAATGCTGTTCATTGACTACAGCTCAGTGTTCAACACCATAGTGCACACAAAGCTCATTAAGTAAGCTAAGGACCCTGGGACTAAACCTCTCCCTCTGCAACTGGATCCTGGACTTCCTGCAGGGCCGCCCCCAGGTGGTAAGGTTAGGCAACAACATATCTGCCACGCTGATCCTCAACACCCGGGCCCCTCAGGTGCATGCTTGGTCCCCTCCTGTACTCCCTGTTCACCCACGACTGCGTGGCCAGGCACAACTCCAACACCAACATTAAGTTTGCTGACGACACAACAGTGGTAGGCCTGATCACCGACAACGATGAGACCTGGCAGTGTGGTGCCAGGACAACAACCTCTCCGTCAGGGTGAGCAAGACAAATGAGATGATTGTGGACTACAGGAAATGGATGGCCGAACAGACCCCCATTCATATCGATGGGGCTGTAGTGGAACCTGTCGAGAGTTTCAAGTTCCTTGGTGTCCACATCACCAACATGGTCCAAACACAAGAGAGCATGACAACACATTTTCCCCCTCAGGAGACTGAAAAGATTTGGCATGGGTCCCCAGATCCTCAAAAATGTCTACAGCTGCACCATCGAGAGCATCCTAACCAGTTGCATCACCGCCTGGTATGGCAACTGCTTGGCATGCGACTGTAAGGTGCTACAGAGGGTAGTGCGTACGGCCCAGTACATCACTGGGGCCAAGCTTCCTGCCATCAAGGACCTAGATATTAGGCGGTGTCAGAGGAAGGTACAAAAAATTGTCAAAGACTCCAGTCACCCAGGTCAAAGACTGTTCTCTCTGCTACCGCACGGCAAGCGGTACCAGAGCGCCAAGTCTAGGTCCAAAAGGCTCCTTAACAGCTTCTAATAAGCTATAATATTGCTAAACAATTAATCAAATGCCACCCATGGCTATTTACATTGACCCCCCCTCCTTTATTTTTACACTACTGATACTCGTTGTTTATTATCTATGCATAGTCACTTTACCCCTACCTACATGTACAAACTACCTCAACTAATCTGTACCCCCACACATTGACTCGCTACCGGTACCCCCTGTATATAGCCTCGTTATTGGTGTGTCATTTTGTGCTACTTTTTATTGTGTTACTTTAGTTTATTTAGTAAATATTTTCTTAACTCTATTTCTTGAACTGCATTGTTGGTTAAAGGCTTGTAAGTAAGCATTTCACAGTAAGGAATACCTGTTGTATTCTGCCATGTGACAAATAAAATGTGATTTTATTTGAAATTCCCCTTTCACCAGGACAATAACCTAAAACACAAAGCCAAATATTCACTAGAGTTGCTTACCAAGACAACGTTGAATGTTCCTAAGTGGCCTAGTTTCAGTTTTGACTTAAATCGTCTTGTAAAACTATGGCAATAATTGAAAATGGCTGTGATGAATTGACCAGTTCCCAGAAACAGAATTAATGAAACTGCGTTAGTAAGGAATGACCTGTAATCCCCCAGAAAGCTAATCTAGTGTGTGTGTTGCAATTTCTTTGTACCCGTCACACTGTATACAGTAACTCTACCAGAACCCCTCCCGCCTTCCCTCCCACCTACGCAAGACAATGTCTACATCAACACACAGTGTGACGCAACTGTAACAGTTTTCTTATTTCCATGGAGTTTATCATGACTCTGACTCATGGGGATATAGAGCGGGGTGAGGGGAGTTGGATTGGGCTTGTCTGTTTTCGAGGTTTTTGGTAAACCGTGGTCTACTTCTGCTTTTATAAATTTTTTCCAGTGTGCAGTCTGAGACAATAAGGTCACAAAGTTCACCATGGTGTTTTTCAGTTTTGTCAGCTTCCCTGTATCTTGTTTGGTCACGACTTCAAATGTAGGGGCTGGAATCCAGGCCCCAATCTCATACAGTTCGGTTGGGCCTCATCTAGACCTACCACTGGTGTAACACTCAGTGTGCCAATGCCCTGAGTGTGCCTGTGCCCTGTCTGTGTCCTATTTCTGTTCTGTTACCACTCTAACCATGCCTGTCTTCTACATTGCTCTGTGTTTAAGGACATAGTGTCGGCTCTAGAGGACCGTCTGCGTCCTTTGGTCCAGGCTGAGCTATCTGTCCTGGTGGATGTGTTGCATCGCCCAGAGCTACTCTTTCCTGAGAACACAGATGCCCGCAGGAAGTGTGAAAGCGGTGGCTTCATTTCCAAGTAAGACTCATGTACCCACTAACCACTGCAAGCCACCCACCTCCTTGACATGCTGACTAACAATGGACATGCCTCTTGCCATGTCCAGTGATAAACCACAGTCTGCAATCTTCTTAGAAATTGCGACATTGTTTTCCACAGCAGTTGTAAACCAACTGAGGTTTTAGCCACTAGAAATTGATCTAGCTGTGGTTTAACTGGGAAGTCTGTCTCAGTGTTGAGGAATGCGTTGTGCTCTTTCATACTGTACCTGCTGTACTGTAACTAGAGTTGGGACACTTATCATGTACAAGTGTACAGTAACTGAATCCGTCATTGATCAGGGCGTGCTGCTCCAAACATGCTACTGTAATGACCCAGAGCTTTGTTTTCACGTGTCCTGCCCTGAACCTACTGGAGCTCTGTCTCCCTCACACAGGGCTCCCTCCCTCCCTGCCTTACACAGGCCAGGCCATTCCTGTGTCTCTTGTGTTTGATAAGGGCTGAGATTGGATTACTGGGCATGAGGGCGGGCGTCTGGGCTTTTTGAACAGGTGCCGGCTCAGGGGTTAGCCTACTGTAAAGGGCCGCAGGCAGGGGGGATTAATGTGTGGAGTAGCACGTGAGATACCACATGTTCACACTGATTCAGAACAATGACTTACATTTCAAAGGTAATGCAGTACAGTACTAACCGTAATATGTACAGTAGAATACAATGGGACCTTTAGGAAAGCTTGTATGCCGGGAAGAAATTGGGTCTAATGATTTTCATTGAAGTGTTCATACACATGATTGATCATTTGGACTGAAACACTCCTATCAATGAATACAAGTCACACAGCACCTGATCTGATTGACAGCACCTCTAAGACCCACGTGAGGTCAATCTCTACCTTTAGCATTTATGACCAATAATGAATTAAGCCAATCAATTACGATATGTCAAGCAAACATAATATTATCTCTTAATTACTCAAGCTTAACAGTAAATACTATAGGGGTGACTCTCTGAAATCAGGGTTTGTTATCACTGAAGTGTTTTTTTGGGGGAGGGGAGTGCAGTTCTGTACAGTGCAGTATGTGTGATACACCTCTCCTCCTGTCCCTGTCTCTGTCCCTGTCCCTGTCCCTGTCTTCTGCCCAGGCTGATCAAACACACCAAGCAGCTACTGGAGGAGAACGAGGAGCGGCTGTGTATCAAGGTGCTGCAGACTCTGAGGGAGATGATGACCAAAGACCGTGGATATGGGGAGAAGGTAAATGGCCGTCTTCACCACCATCTCACAATACTTTCCTTGTTCTCTCTACACTGGGTTTTATCATGAGCGGAAACTGAGTGCTTTCTAAGAGGCCTGGTATTCTGTAGCTCTTTACAGAGGTCAGTGCAAAGGTCAGAGGTTAACAACAAAGCTGGAGGTTAAGTTTTCCTCTGCTGCCCTCTGCCTTCCCCCCAGATGATACTGGTAGTACATTATGTCTGTGTTGGTTGGGATGAGTCTTTTGGTTTGGTTTAAAACCTACAGTAGCAGCTGCCCTTCTGTAGGAATAAGATGCCAAGGGTGTGTATATATGGTATCCTCAGTGCTTTTCCTATTGGCACAGTCAGACTCACACATAAACCACAATGGATTAGTGTCCATCTGAAAATGACTTCTATGTTTGGTGGTTGGCGACAGTTCCAGTATACTTTAACAGCACCAGCATGCTGTAATTGAACTTTAACTCTAATACACCATTAACACTAATACAGCATTTACTGTATGGGCTGTAAATGACTCTCTGTACTAATCTCTGATTAATGACCTTGGTTCACTCTGCTTTCTGTTCTGTTGAGCGAGGGCAATCCATTGCTTTGAAATGCAGTAACCTGTGTGTTTTTACTAACTGACTGACTGACTGACATGGTGTGGGGTTTCTTACCTACTGTTTGTCTGTTTTCAGCTGCCACCCCTCCTCCTAACCCAGCTCTACTAACTCTGCCTGTATACTCTTCTCTTCCAGCACATTGCCTTTGATGATGAGATGGATGTGGCTGAGGTTGATCATTTTCCTTCTTTCGTTAGGTTTCTGTCTCGTACTAGTCGTGTGGTGTAGATAGATGTGCCTGTGCTGGTGGTTTTTCTGTCTTGTTATGTGCTGCTGACTTCAGAGTAGCTGCTTGTTTCCGTGTGTGTTACCGTGCCACTAGCATGCTAAGCACTTTTTGGTGTTGCCAACTTGCTATACTCCAATGTGTCTGTATTGTAGTCAGACCTGGGTTCAAAATACTCCGACTCAAATTCACTCCCACGCATTTAACCCAGGTATCGGAAAATAATATTTCAAACAAGTATTCGAAAATACTGTCAAATACAATTTGGCAGACTATTTGGTTTTTACATTTAGCCATTCAAATACTCCAATAAAAGTGTTTGTTTTGGGCTGTGTGTTTGAGAATACTCAAATACACCCAAAAAGTATTTTAAATGCCAGATGGTTTGTTCCAAGAAAAAAGTGCCTTCAATATTTCAAGTAGAAATTGCGCACCAATATTGCAATTTCAAAGCCTTTTATATTAAATGACGTGCCCTTTTAATATAGACCACATGGAGATTTCAATAAATCTGATAGTTAATATGAATAAAGATTTTCTAAAGTGCCAAAATTCTACATTTTGACATGTCCCTCTGCACACCCTCTGTGACTTCTAGGACTTTAACCCACTTAACCCCAAAATGTCTCCAAGTTTTCACCATCATTGTAAAGCCCTAGTTATTTTGTTGCTTGAACTTAACTTGCTTTAGCTTCAGGTGTTGAAGATGATTATTTATTTCATGTGATTAGTTATTCATTTCATCTCATTTTAAGGTCAACCCTGTCACATGAACTGAACTCTCCTTTTAATATGATGAAAACTCTTCTTTTTTTGTACTTTTTTCTTTTTTTTTTACAAAAGAAACACAACATCTAACAATCACATCATAGTGTAGAAGCAGGTGAGCAGCTGGTTCTACTATTTTGGGCAATTTTCTGGTGTTTTGAGGTGGAAAAGTGAGTGGGGTCGAGCAGAACACATCAACCAGTAGACAAGCTACAAATGTTTTAACAATAATTTTTTTCTGTACAGTTTGCGTTCAACTGCCTTTCCCTGTTGTACGCAACAAGCTTCCATTCACCCTGACACAAGGGGATTGATGGATGATTTATGATGAAATTATCAACCCTGTTACTGTCAACCCAGTTACGGTCAACCCTGTTACTTTATTTGGCACTTATTATAGTAGTATTTTTATTTAACCTCTTGAGATGGAAAACACTTTTTTTATATTAAGGTTAACATATACACATTAGGATATGTACAAATGAGGTGAAATCACATATATATATATATATATATATATATATATATATATATATTTTTTTTTTTACCAAGTTACACTACTCAAAAGGCATCCAATTGGTGGAACGGCCCAGATACAGAAGTCCATATATTTGAACGCAGGTCTGATTGTAGTCGTCTGCTTGAAGTTGAATTATGGTCGTTGTGTACATAGATCCACAGGTCTCTATACATTTTTTTTCAGACTGGAATTGCATGTTAGGAATCTGGTATTTTTGGAAACAGTGCACACAGACCATAATGGCAGACCCTGAGGGGGGGGGGGGGGTTGATCATACCCAGACTCTCTTTGGATGGTGGTCAGAGGGACAGGGTGGTTCCCCCTAAATTCCTCACCACCATTACCACAGCAGGTGTGTGAGTATTTATACACGTGAAGCTATCCCTTAAATGCAGTGGCGGAAACCAGAGCATACCAACATCCATAGAGGGTAAGGGGGTTGGTGTGTGCAGGTGTGCTTGCTACTGTATATGCACATTCAGGTCTGTGTTTCTGTGTCTGTGTCTGCCTTAAAGACAGTGGAGATATCCTTTTTTCATTTTTTTAACCTTTCATCTGGTACTGTATCTGTCTGTTTAGGGACTTTCAGAGAGGCTGGGACCAGTGCCATATGGGAGGGTCTAACTTCTTACTTAGAAGTGTTTATAGTTCCTGGATGTTACGCAACAGTTAATATTACCCTTGTCAATGGCAAAGCACCAGACTACAGTACACCCCATTCCAAAGCATACATTGAGAGGGTATGGCATATAAGAGCACAGCTTTCAACCATAGATTGTATTGTTTGTTTGTTTTTTACCTTTGGAAGATATCATTTAGTATAAGTTGCAGTATTACTGTAGTTTAACTTTTTGGTCACAACAACATTTTCTACTCACAACTTCAAGCACTTAATTTATTGTACTGTAAATGAGCACAAGATTGGAATGAGTTACTTTAGGGTGTGAATCTTCATTTCTGAAAAAAGGAAAGAAAACAAGAGAGGGAGAGATAAGAAGGAAAGGTAAACATAGATATCAGACTGAGTGGCTGTTGGAGAGCCTACACTCTAAGCTGCATGTCTGCCAGGAGATCACATGCTCACATGAGTGTATTTTCTCCCTCTCTCTACTCCTCCTTCCCTCCCTCCATGTGGTATCCAGTGTTGGAAATCCCCAGCTGCTTCCCCTCCCAAAAACAATCCCTGACACTCCCTCCTAAAATGGGAGTGAACAGATAGACTGCTTCTTTGTTGCCTCAACGCCCCCTCCCTGTTTTACTGTCTGAAGAATGTACACACATACTTTACACACACACACACACACACACACACACACACACACACACACACACACACACACACACACACACACACACACACATACACACACACACACACACACACACACACACACACACACACACACACACACACACACACACACACACACACACACACACACCCCACCCACACATCCAGCACGTGCATGGACCTAGGAGGGTCCTACTGTGAGATGCAGTGTCCCATACCCCAGGCTGATCCAAAGCCCACACTTCCCCTCTGCAGCAGAAACAGCAGCAGCAGCACTGAGCTGTCTGTCAGTTAGCTGTTCCGTAAGCCCTGTGTTAAGCTTGCTGCGCTGCTCGGTATGCCAGCGCCTCTGTGGCTTCCCACTGCTACAGGAGAGCACTGCCATGCAGTACAGTACTCTCCTTATTAATCTGAGAAGCACAGGGTACTGTAGTACCCTGAGTCGGTGTGCGTGTTTGTGTCGAGGGTGGGTGGGATAATGTAATGGGGTCAGCAGAAAGCAGAGATAATATGGCTTTAGGTTGGCGATATGTTGTGTGCTGACCTGGGGGGGGGGGGTTATGCAATAGAGATGATTTCTATGCAGGAGAGGGCACGACGGTCTGTTTGTCTCCGCATGTGTCTCTCTTGCTCCCTCGCATCGCTGTGTGTCCCCGTGCCAGTGGATCTCTATCGTCTCATTATCCCTGGCAAACTCTCTGTCTCCCTCTCTCTCTATTTATATCTCTCTACCAATCTTTTTCCTCCCTCTTAGTCTCTCCCTGTTCGCTCCTCTCATGGCCGTTCTACATCCCACAGTGCTGGTGTCCTCTGCCTCAGCGTTTCCCTGCTTGTCCTCAGCTATACTCAGAGCTGCTGCAATGTGTGTGAGGTGATTTGAGGGAACCTTGGTTGTTTCTCTGATCCTCTCCAACAGGGAAAACTATAGGCACTTTTGCTGGCCATGCAGCTCTGTCCCAGGTTCCCTGCAGCCTGCCTTCGTCCTGCACGATACTTGGGCTCCCGCCAGCTCTCAGGCAGCGGTTATGTAAGAGCTAGCATATCCCCCCCCCCCCCCCCCCTGAAATTCACTCTCCACTGATGTGACCTTCAGAAGTAATTGGCAATAAAAGTGTGGCGGAGCTGTTTACTGAGAGACTGGCAGCGCCTCGTGTTGGGCGGCGCTGGGGCGGGCAAGGGAGTGTTAACTGTTTCAGGCCCGCCACTGATGTAATGGTGTCAGACAAGAACAAAATAAATAATCTCTCTGTCCTCCACCCTTATCCCCCTTTATATCCTATGATTGTCTTCCTGTTTGTCTCTCTTTCTTGTTGCCTGTATGTCTCCCTCCCTCCCCCTGCCTATTTATTCTTTGACCTGTAATCTTCCATGCTAGGGGATAGGAGGGTGGGGGGGGGGGGGGTGCTGGGGTGCCTATGACAGTCACTGTCACTAGGAGAGAGGCCCGGCAGATTATATAATAAGGAGAAGGAAGGGGTGGTATGATTCTGACTACAGATCCATGTGACACACCCTGAAAACAAGTGCAGAGACAAGTGGAAACTCCATGGGGGAGTCGTCTCATCTTTCCACTGCTGAAATGTGATTGTAACTTCCATTAAGATGACCTTATGTTTGGCCCTGTATCGCAGTGGAGCAGTGATTCAGCCCACTATACCACAATATAGTTTACGTCATACAGTCTGAGAAAACGTACAAGTGGGACCAATGTTGGCGGTCATGGGTCTAGCTGTGTCCAGGGCTGATGCCAGCAGTTCCATGGGAAAAGCATGGGCGACCCCCAGCGTTCAGATCGCTGGGACTCACGGAAGACAAATCAGGGCAGATAAGGCCCATAATGATTGTCATGCTCCACCACTGAAAATGTTGACGGATCGGAAACCCATTGAAAAGTAGCTTTATGATGTTGTGCTTTAATTGAATTCGACAAGTGAATCAGGGTTAAAACCTTTTGAGCCTTGTTTGCATGCATCATCCTTTTTCCTGTGCAAATGGATGTTTTACGTAAACAGGGGCCTGATAAGGGGAGATTCTTGTCTAGTCTCACAATTACTCAGAGTCAGCATGACTGCGTTACTGAGGCACTGTGGTCTGTCTGTGTATCTGTCTCTGCCTTTTCACTTTGCACCATTTAAATGTATCACATCCGTCAGTCTGTCTCTCTCTTCCTAAAAGTCCTTTTTAACATTGGTGTTCAAGCAAGCGTTTCATTTCAGCAGTCAGCCCACAGAAAATCAAATGTCTCTCTTTTCTCTTGGGGTACTTTGTCAAACATTGAGTATGAACAACATCAACAAGTCAGCATTAGCTAATGTGTTAGGTTTTTAAATGTATTCGTACATGTTTTGTTTCCATTTGCCTGTATTATTATGCACTGTTTCACTAATAGGCCTACTTGTAGCGCCATCATTCCACTAAAAGCCATATCTGCAAGTCTGGTTTGTCCCTTAAAGCCCTTGGCCTTCCTTTTAGGACCTGCAATTTCTAATCTGCTCGCATTAACTAAACAGTCCATTCATTGTCCTACGTCAAGGTGTTCATTTTGCTATGCAAGCAACTGGGAGAAAGCAGGGGCAACCCCATGCAGGCATATGAACACAGGGAGAGTATAATAGTGATGTTTAATTATATAACACAGACACGTGCTCTAATAACAGTAGAGACTTAGCATAGAAACGTCAGATAAGGGCGTGTTTGTTGTGCCCTTCGTCGTGGCTGGCTTTGAGTCATGCGCTTTTAATGCTGTCGGGCACATGATGGGCCAACTGATCAACTGTAACCAGCCAGACATACAAGGAGGTCCTTGGTGAAGCGGGCATTGCCTTGCATTGATCTGTTTGCACTGTGAGGCAAGTGACCTGAGAGCTGCCTGAGGTTAATTTGCCCACGGACTGTGGTCTAACCCAGACCTTGACTAACCCAGACCATTTGTCTTATCTGTCTATCTATTCAGCTGGCCCCTCTGCTGGCTGAACCTGAAGTCCCTGCTGCAGATGTGAGTTCAACACCCATATTGCCTGGGCCTCAGCACAGCCTGGGCCTTAGCACTCTAATATGGGTGATTGTAGAATATAGATAATCTGAGTCATCCATCCTCCCCACTCATCAAGATGGAAACAGTCAAATCCTTTCCCTTTTCAGTGCCCACTCACCAAAACACACAGATGCAAATGTTTCCCCTTGTGGATTTTTAATTATGCTCTGAACCGACCCATGTACAGTGAGGGAAAAAAGTATTTGATCCCTGCTGATTTTGTACGTTTGCCTACTGACAAAGAAATGATCAGTCTATCATTTTAATGGTAGGTTTATTTGAACAGTGAGAGACAGAATAACAACAAAAAAATCCAGAAAAACGCATGTCAAAAATGTTATACATTTATTTGCATTTTAATGAGGGAAATAAGTATTTGACCCCTCTGCAAAACAGGACTTAGTACAGATGTTTCTTGTAGTTGGCCACCAGGTTTGCACACATCTCAGGAGGGATTTTGTCCCACTCCTCTTTGCAGATCTTCTCCAAGTTATTAAGGTTTCGAGGCTGACGAACCTTCAGCACCCTCCACAGATTTTCTATGTGATTAAGGTCTGGAGACTGGCTAGGCCACTCCAGGACCTTAATGTGCTTCTTCTTGAGCCACTCCTTTGTTGCCTTGGCCGTGTATTTGGGGTCATTGTCATGCTGGAATATCCATCCACGACCCATTTTCAATGCCCTGGCTGAGGGAAGGAGGTTCTCACCCAAGATTTGACGGTACATGGCCCCGTCCATCATCCCTTTGATGCAGTGAAGTTGTCCTGTCCCCTTAGCAGAAAAACACCCCCAAAGCATAATGTTTCCACCTCCATGTTTGATGGTGGGGATGGTGTTCTTGGGGTCATAGGCAGCATTCCTCCTCCACCAAACACGGCGAGTTGAGTTGATGCTAAAGAGCTCCATTTTGGTCTCATCTGACCACAACACTTTCACCCAGTAGCACTCTGAATCATTCATATGTTCATTGGCAAACTTCAGACGGGCATGTATATGTGCTTTCTTGAGCAGGGGGACCTTGCGGGCGCTGCAGCATTTCAGTCCTTCACGGCGTAGTGTGTTACCAATTGTTTTCTTGGTGACTATGGTCCCAGCTGCCTTGAGATCATTGACAAGATCCTCCCGTGTGGTTCTGGGCTGATTCCTCACCGTTCTCATGATCATTGCAACCCCACGAAGTGAGATATTGCATGGAGCCCCAGGCTGAGGGAGATTGACAGTTATTTTGTGTTTCTTCCATTTGAGAATAATCGCACCAACTGTTGTCACCTTCTCACCAAGCTGCTTGGCGATGGTCTTTTAGCCCATTTCAGCCTTGTGTAGGTCTACAATCTTGTCCCTGACATCCTTGGAGAGCTCTTTGGACTTGGCCATGGTGGAGAGTTTGGAATCTGATTGATGGATTGCTTCTGTGGACAGGTGTCTTTTATACAGGTAACAAACTGAGATTAGGAGCACTCTCTTTAAGAGTGTGCTCCTAATCTCAGCTCGTTACCTGTATAAAAGACACCTGGGAGACAGAAATCTTTCAGATTGAGAGGGGGTCAAATACTTATTTCCCTCATTAAAATGCAAATCAATTTATAACATTTTTGACATGCGTTTTTCTGGATTTTGTTGTTGTTATTCTGTCTCTCATTGTTCAAATAAACCTACCATTAAAATTATAGACTGATCATATCTTTGTCAGTGGACAAACGTACAAAGTCAGCAGGGGATCAAATACTTTTTTCCCTCACTGTATGTCCCGTTTCCCTCCCTCCATTCATCCCTCCATCCCTCTGTAGGTTTTTGAGTGAAGAACAGTTTCCTTACCTTCTTTCTGCCGGATTTTGGAGCAGCGTGCTGGGTGTTTTTCCATGGCAGATGGGAACATGGGTTTACACTGTGTCAGTACCACTGCACTGACTCCGTTATGACTCCGTTATGTCATCTGGAAAGGGATGGGTTTTTTCTCATGGTTTGAGTTGCGTTTCTGCCCCTTGCAGCCTGTTGCTCCCTTGTGTATTTAACATGGTTTCATTTGTGCTGCAACTGCAAAGTAACAATGGAGTCACTCTGAGCCATCTAGTTTGTTGGTTGAAATAACCCAATATCAAAGGTTTGAACAGCAAAGTTTCCGCCTTGTTTTAGCGTTGTGAACGGAAAACAGTTTAAATTGATTATGAGATGTGAAGTTAATGGGGTGGTTGTAAATAAATGTTATTTTATTTCTAACAGCAAGCCACCTTGTTATTCAATTTTCTTCTCTAACCGGTGCTTAAGACTATTTTCACGAAGCCTTGCATGAATATGTTCCTACCCCACATCCACCCCAACACACCACCCACCTCCCTATGTTAACTGCATGAAATCCTTTGGCTCAGTTCCCTGCATGTAAGGAAGGTGACTAATGTGCACAGTATTAACACCCCTCTCTTGTTTTGTTTTTGTTTTCCCCTAATTTTCCTTTTTTTGACTTTTCTTTGATTTACTTTCTGCTAACTCACCTCACCCTTAGGAGCTTGATCCCAACCAGCCCCAGAAGCAACTGGAGGACCAGAGAAGGGTAGGTACAGTCCAGTACGGTCTGATCCTCTCCGTTCCGGAGTCCGCCAACCTGCTCTCTCTGGCCCACCACAGCTGGCTGTCCTGATGCACTGATGCACCTGACCTGGCCTGCAGCCACTCTGCTTCCACAGCATGCCCACCTACTCACAGGGTTACCCACCCCCCCTCACTAACAAACTGGCCACTGGATGTGGTTGTCAATGGGTTTCAGGAGGAATATTAGGGAAATTATATGTACTGTATATGAGTTGGAAGACTGCTTTTGACACACACTGTATGAGGCGCGATGCTCAATCAGAGTTGAGATCAGAGGTCAGATTTTTAGCATGCTCTGCCTCTTACCTGGAAAAGGTAATAAACAAAAGCAAGAAAACTATATTTTCTAAGAAGCACACTGTTTCCACTGATTGAAAATGCAGGGTTAATATCTTGAGACTGACTGTATGAGGGTGCCAGTCCCAATCAGAGTTGAGGTATTCTAAGCTGATAACACTGATGTTGGGAGTCCTTATCTCATGATGACGATTTAGGCTCAATCCTCTGACATCACCTCTCTCCACCAGGGTGAAGCTCTGAGGCAGATTCTGGTGAATCGTTACTATGGGAACATCAAACCTGGGGCCAGAAGAGACAGTGTGACGACGTTCAGCAATGGTCCTGTCCCCCCTGGAACAGAAGGGAAACCTCGAGCAGGTACCTGTCTGTCTCTGTATCTCTGTCTCTCTGGATAAGGTGGTACGGACTGGCTGAATATCTCAATACCTCAGAGTATTAAAGTTTTCAAATCAGGGTGATGAGTCATGGTTGGTCTCTTCTCCATGCTTGGAGAAAAGGAATGAGTTCCTTCCTGTTCACGCTCCGCCTCAAATCAAATGTAATTTGTTGCATGCTTTGTCAACAACAAGTATAGACTAACAGTGAAATACTTACTTACGGGCCCTTCCCAACAATGCAGAGAGAAAAATAGAAAAATTATAGGAAAAAATTCTAACACGAGGAATAAATACACAATGGGTAACAATAACTTGGCTATATACATGGGGTACCTGTACCAAGTCTATGTGCAGGGGTACGAGGTTATTGAGGGCAACAGGATAGATAATAAACAGTAGCAGCAGCGTATGTGATGATTCAGAAGAGTTAGTGCAAAAACGGTCAATGCAGATAGTCTGGGTAGCTATTTGGTTCACTATTTAGCAGTCTTGACTTGGGGTTGGAAGCTGTTCAGGGTCCTGTTGATTCCAGCCTCGGTGCATCGGTATCGCTTGCTGTGCGGTAGAGAGTACAGTCGTCCAGAGTACAGTCGTCCAGTACAGAACGTCCAGAGCTGCCAAATCGTTGACATAGAAATTGTCATCCAAATCAAGATTAATGATCGCTGTTCTGATCTCCAGAAGTTTTCGGTCATAGGAAATGATGGTGGAGTCATCATGTACAAAAAAAAGTTAAGATCAGTGTAAAAAAAAACTCAAAATAGGTCAGGAGCCCGTAAACAGCTGCTATTCATTGCAGCGCCATTTTAATCATGCCTGCCTGCCCCTGTCCTCCATTAAGCCTTTGGACCCGGGGTCTGTCCCTCAGCATACGAGCCCTCTCCTCTGGCTGAGCCAGGACGTGCTGTTGCCAGGCGACCAGAGATATGGGCTCTAGATTAGAAAGTCCTGTGGAGTGTGGACACACCTGCTCCCACAGCCAGAGAGTGGCCCTCTGGGTAACATTATCACACGTCGACTTCCTCGTGTGGCTGGAGAAGTCATCATGACTGGATGAGGCTAGCTAGTCTTAGCCAGGAAATACAGCTATTTTCAAGGGACTGAATGATGATCACTATAGTTGTGGCATCCCGTCTTTGGTTTAGTTGTCCATCAAAATGAATTTCATTACATTATATAATAAGCAAATGATGCAGTGAATCAATGAAGAGGAAAGAGACAGATGGATCTATTCATTCTGCCCATTTGACAATCCTTTTGATGTAATTCAATTCTAAAGTATTTGGTCTGTAATGTCTTTTTCTTTATGTGTGGGACCCCAGTAAGACTAGCTGTCAGCCATTGGCGTCAGCTAATTGGGATCCAAATAAATCCAAAATCTATTGAGTGGTGGAATAGTAGTTTTACTCTCATTTAGAGTGACAAAGTTCTCCTGTGTACTGTATGTCCTTCCTCATTGTTCAGGCTCTTGATGGCTCTCTCCCTGTACCTTTCTCCCTGTCCCGCTCTCCCTGTCTCGCTCTCCCTGCCCTTCTCTCCCTGGCCCTCTCTCCCTGGCCATCTCTCCCTCTCCCGCGCTCCCTGTCTCGCTCTCCCTGTCTCGCTCTCCCTGCCCTTCTCTCCCTGGCCCTCTCTCCCTGGCCATCTCTCCCTCTCCCGCTCTCCATGTCTTGCTCTCACTGCCCTTCTCTCACTGTACCTTTCTCCCTGTCCCGCTCTCCCTGCCCTTCTCTCACTGTACCTTTCTCCCTGTCCCGCTCTCCCTGTCTCGCTCTCCCTGCCCTTCTCTCCCTGGCCCTCTCTCCCTGGCCATCGCTCCCTCTCCCGCTCTCCCTGTCTCGCTCTCCCTGCCCTTCTCTCCCTGGCCCTCTCTCCCTGGCCATCTCTCCCTGTCCCGCTCTCCCTGTCTCGCTCTCACTGCCCTTCTCTCACTATACCTTTCTCCCTGTCCCACTCCTCCTGTCCCTCTTTCCCTGTCCCTCTCTCCCTGTCCCTCTCTTTCTGCCTCTCTCTCTGTCCCTCCCCAGTGGTGAGTTCAGGGGCGGCCGCGGCCCAAGGGGAGCTGACCCTGCATGAGGTCCAGTGCCGCCTGGATAAAGAGGGAGCATCCGACCTGGTAATTGACCTCATCATGAACGCCACCAGCGATCGTATCTTCCAGGAGAGCATCCTATTAGCCATCGCCCTGCTGGAGGGCGGTAACACGGTCATCCAGGTGAGAATGAACCCGTGCCAGGTGGATAATGTAATATGAATAGAACATGCTAGAGAGGCTTTAGAGGGAAAGAGACTGGGCCCAGAGGAGGAGAGCAGGAAGTGGAGGCAGAGCTTGAACTAATGATCTGTCTGGTGGGAGAGGTCCAGGCTCTGAGTAGCTCCCCAATGTGTCACCACAGAGTTTCTAAACCCAGAGGCAGAACAACCAGAGACTTCCGGAAACGCTTGCGAAATAGACCATACAGACCAGGTTGGGGTCTGGGGTTTGAGAAGTCAATGAGAAAAGTGAACGATTCTTCTTTAGTTGTTCATTTTCTCTAAACCATAAGGTACAATCTAGATTCGAGCCAATGTTTTAAGTAGTTGAACATGTTATTATTCCAACCTAGTGAAAGTTTTCATTTTCATAAAAAATAACTTTATATCGAAGGAGGAGCTCAGCTAGCCAACTTCGCATTGGCATCACCTACAAGTGTGATCGGGATTTGTATTGGAGAAGTAGTTTTAGCCTATCTTCATGATGTACTGTCTTTGGTGTCACCACCTCCTCTCCTCTCAGCCAGTCAGCCAGGGGTTGCTATAGCAACACAGTCCTTCACTTCTCTAACCTCACAGCAAGATTGAGAGAGGAACAGGGGATGGTGGGGGGAGGGTGTGCTGCTGATTGTAGGCCAATTACATTTCCCTGCTTATCGCCCACGTTTGTGTGTGCGTGGGCTTGTATTTGCATAGTAGTTCTACCTGATGAACCCTGGCTTGGCTTCACACAGCTCAGGCAGTGTACTCAAAGGCACTCACATGACTCTCAGGTTACATAACCACAGCATGTCCCTGGCTCATTAATACAGAGAGCCTCAAATCATTCAGACTTGGCTTTTAACTGAGTAGCACTGTACTGTCAAAACAAGGGAAGAGGAGCAGCCATGGGAGCCCCAATGTTCCAGACAGAGCAGACACCTGTAGAACAGCCATTTCCTAGGTAGTATTCCACCTTCCCACTGGCTAGACTCACACAGATCCACAAAATACAAATAAATGAAATAAAAATATAGGACAAAACACACATAACAACAAGAGAGACAACACAACATCACATAAAGAAAGACCTAAGATGACAACATAGCATGGCAGCAACACATGACAACGCAGCATGGCAGCAACACATGACAACGCAGCATGGTAGCAACACAACATGACAACAACATGGTAGTAACACAACATGACAACAACATGGTAGCAACATAAAACAGGGTACAAGCATTGTTGGGCACAGAAAACAGCACAAAGGGCAAGAAGGTAGAGACAACAAGACATCACGCAAAGCAGCCACAACCGTCAGTAAGAGTGTCCACGATTGAGTCTTTGAATGAAGAGCTTGAATATAAATAAAACTGTCCAGATTGAGTGTTTGTTGCAGCTCGTTCCAGTCGCTAGCTGCAGCGAACTGAAAAGACAAGCGACCCAGGGATACGTGGGCTTTGGGGACCTTTAACAAAATGTGACTGGCTGAAAGGGTGTTGTATGTGGAGGATAAGGGCTGCAGTAGATATCTCAGATAGGGGACAGTGAGGCCTAAGACGGCTTTCTATTGTGCTAAGAGCAGCCAGCAGTGTGTGCCATGGGCGTGTCTTCCTTTTGGCTTTGTGGCAATGCTTTCTTTTGAAGTTTGGGTTAGTGTTTGCAAAGTCATCTGTGTCGTGTGTGTTTGGTGGTTGCCAACCCCATGCGAGAGTGTTAATTCTGAAGAGTTTCTCACTGCAGTGTGGGCGAGTGTGAGAGTTGAGCAGGGGAATTACTGCAATTACTCAGTGTGATACTTCTGTCGTAAGGGAATCAATCGCTGATCCTGCCTGCCTTTTTTTTTTATTAGGTAAAGCGTATTCGTTTATAGAACAATTTTGTCACAATGATCTCATTTCCTCCCACTCTTAAACACCATTATGCTTTCCTGCACTCCCACTGGGGCCTTGGAAAAGCCCTCCCTTCAGGAAAGCATTGCAGATAGCTGCCAGGGAAAGTGATTCTTCCTGCTTTGTAGCCAAGGAGCCTGCTCAACTTCAAACAGGGCTTCTTGTTTCATAATGCCAGTTTGTTTCTTTCCTTCTTGTTTTGCAGGGGACAAGTGAGCTTTGTTGCGGGGTCACATATGGTGCTGAGTCAATCTAAAACATATCAGCAGACGCATCACATTTCTTCCTGTTGCATAATGCTGGGCCCGCTGCCCCTCTTCTAGGACAGAAGGGCTCTTGTTGCCCAAATGAAAAGCAGGACAAAAACATGCCACAGATTTATCCATGCAGTTTGTTTGTTTGTTTTTGTGATAATCTGGGGCCGTCGCCAGGCCAACGGGATTTGCTTTGGGAAAGAGGGAGGAAGGGAAGGGAGGAGGGAGGGGTCGTATGAAGTGCCAAAGTGAAGGCAGCGTTGGGAGCAGAGCTGCAGCACTGAGCTGTGTGTGCCAGCCATGCTGGGGGAGTGGGTCCAGGTTCTCTGCAGCCCTCTCCTCTGTGTGCTCCCACCACTGGGGACATTAACTCTCTTAACATGCCCACTGATTATGTTCTCACCATACTAATGAAAGACTTTCCTATGGTGGCTCCTGCTTACTCTGATTTCTGACAAGATGGCTGTCACTGACACGGCTTGTGTAATTGGGATTCCAGGCCCAGCTGTAATTATGGCTTTCATTGTTTGTAATCCATTTGACTCCCCTTTTAGAAATGTTGTGGGTAGTCAGTCACACCATTTTGTGCGCATGAAGCGTTCTGTGAGATGATGTTTTAACTCCTTGATGCCTTTCTCTGGCTTTCTCCTGGGATATCAAATCAAACATGGAAGAAGCGTCCTGCTCTTCCTCCTTGTGGCGCTCGACGGCACCAGACTCCCCAACATTACTCACTCAAGCCACCTTCAGTACGCACACCTGCCTTTCCCCACCACACGCATCAGCGCTCATTGGACACACGTGGACTCAATTACTTGTGTAATTTCCTTCCCTATATCTGTCTGTTTTCTAGCTCGGTTCCCTGCTTCGGGATTGTCATATGTCCTTGTTTACACGTGTGCTGACGCTGTTCCTGTCGTTTTCTATGTCTGTTCCTGAATAAATGTTTGACTCCCCGTACCTGCTTCTCATCTCCGGCGTCAGGTCCTTGCAGTATGGACATGCCCATCATTTATGGCTACTCCAGTCCAGAGACTTATAGTCCCATGTAAGGCTCTGCTCCAGAACTGATCCAGGTCTCTCTTGAAAAAATAGATTTGTATCTCAAAGAGACTAACCTGGTTAAATTAAGGTAAACATTTTTTTTGTTTTTGTTAAAATCCAAATAGGTCAAACAGTAGTGATAAGCGCCAATTAGATTGCAAAGCTGCTTGCTCTGTCTGGAAGGCTTTCTGGCCCATACTGATGCCCACACTATTGGCTACTACACTGGCAGTAGGCAAAACAGCCTGCAGGCTATAGTGAGGTCATTGTAATGTTTCATGGGATAAACTGCATTCCTCCTCTGTAAAACCTGAAATTAGGTCAGTATTTGTTCAGTATTTGACTCTTTAATTTAACTTGAATTGTTTGTTCTTTGCATGATGGAACATTGCCTTGAACAAGCTTCCTGGTTCACTATCAGTTATTATTTGAGCACTATCAGTGCTCAAACCCCAAACCGCTTTATGTTCTATTTCCATCTTTGTCTTGTGAGAGGGATATAAAAAACATAACTTATTAGAAAACCCATCCCTTCTAGAGAAATGTATTAATAGAAATGTCAGAGAGAGACGGGAGGCTGGAAACTGACATCTCATTTTGAGTCATTCTGTCAGAGCCACATACTGTAACTGCTTTGCTTACAGGCTAAGGAGGCTGTAACTGCTCAGTCAGCCTGTAACTGCTCTGCCTACAGGCTGACTGAGGAGTGAAGGGTCATTTTATTTACTGTACATGGGCATGCTACCAGATGGTTTAATTTTGACGCTACCTATCCCTTTAGCGAGATAATTGTCATCAACAACCGCTGAATAGCATAGCGCCACATTCACATAATATTACAAAAAATATTTATGTTCATGAAATCACAAGTGCAATATTGCAAAACACAGCTTAGCCTTTTGTTAATCCACCTGTCGTGTCAGATTTTGAAATTATGCTTTACAGCGAAAGCAATCCAAGCGTTTGTGTAAGTTTATCGATCGCATGACAAAAAATTAAGTACACTTAGCATCAAGTAGCTTGGTAGCGAAAATCAGAAAAGCAATCAAATTAATCGTTTACCTTTGATGTTTTCACTCACGAGACTCTCAGTTACACAACAAATTTTCCTTTTGTTCCATAAAGATTATTTTTATATCCAAAATAACTCTGTTTGTGTGGCGCGTTATGTTCAGAAATCCACAGGCAAGAGCGGTCACGACAACGCAGACGAAAATTCCAAATAATATCCGTAATGTCCAAAGAAACATGTCAAAAGTTTTTTATAATCAATCCTAACGTTGTTTTTAAAATATATAATCGATAATATATCAACCGCAAATGTCTTTATCAGTAGGAGAGGGAAAAACAATAGCTGTCCAAACTCTGTTGCGCGAGAAAAACTGAACATCTGACGCGATGTTATCTTTCTGGCTCATTTTTCAAAATAAAGGCCTGAAACTATGTCTGAAGACTGTTGACACCTTGAAGAAGCGATAGGAAAAGGAATCTGGTTGATATCCCTTTAAATGGAGCAAAGGGAGGCTATGGAACATAGAGTTTTCAAAATAGAAGCCACTTCCTGGTTTTATTTTTCTCAGGGTTTCGCCTGCAATATCAGTTCTGTTATACTCACAGACAATGAGTATAACAGAACTGTGTTTTCTATCCTAATCTGTCAATTATATGCATATTCTAGCATCTGGTCCTGAGAAATAGGCCGTTTACTTAGGGAACGTTATTTTTCCAAACATAAAAATAGTGCCCCCTAGCTTCAAGAGGTTAATTAACTAATTGCCTAATGGATGTGTGATCTCATTTCTGGACTGTATTCTGAGGATATGTTTGGTTGCCTGTAATTAGGAGAACAATTACACAGTATAATGATTGAACTCTGCTTTCTGACTGACCTATCATTTCACAGGGCTGTCTGGTCACTGCGCACCTGTCTACTAAGCCTATCTCTGACAGAGCACGCAACACTGTTAAATATTTACTTAGTATTCAGACCCCTTGACTTTTCCCACATTTTGTTACGTTACAGCCTTATTCTACATTGTTTCCCCCCTCCCCTCATCAATCTACACACAATACCCGGTAGTGACAATGCAAAAACAGACAACAACAACAACAACAACAAAAAACTGAAATAACACATTAACATACAGTACCAGTCAAAAGTTTGGGCACCTACTCATTCAAGGGTTTTTCTTCATAATTATTATTTTCTACATTGTAGAATAATAGTGAAGACATCAAAATCATGAAATATCACATATGGAATCATGTAGTAACCAAAAAGTTGTTAATCAAATCAAAATATATTTTGTATTTATATTCTTCAAAGTAGCCACCCTTTGCCTTGATGACAGCTTTGCACACTCTTGGCATTCTCTCAACCAGCTTCATGAGGTAGTCACCTGGAATGCATTTCAATTAACAGGTGTGCCTTGTTAAAAGTGTATTTCCTTAATGATTTTGAGCCAATCAGTTGTGTTGTGACAAGGTGGGGGTGGTATACAGGTGTACTATTTGATTAAAGACCAGATGACCTGAACTCCACAATCACCCGACCTCAACCCAATTGAGATGGTTTGGGATGAGTTGGACCGCAGAGTGAAGGAAAAGCAACTTTTCATCAAGGATCTCTCTGTACTTTGCTCCGTTCATCTTTGGCTCGTTCCTGACTAGTCTTCCAGTACCTGCCGCTGAAAAACATCCCGCCAGCATGAGCCTGCCACCACCATGATTCCTCTTAGGTATGGTGCCAGGTTACCTCCAGATATGACGCTTGGCAATCAGGCGAAAGAGTTCAATCTTGGTTTCATCAGACCAGAGAATCTTGTTTCTCATGGTCTGAGAGTCCTTTAGGTGCCTTTTGGCAAACTCCAAGCGGGCTGTCATGTGCCTTTTACTGAAGAGTGGCTTCCGTCTGGCCACTTTACAATAAAGGCCTGATTGGTGGAGTGCTGCGGAGATGGTTGTCCTTCTGGAAAGTTCTCCCACCTCCACAGAGGAACTCTGTTAGGCAAGGACATCAGCACAAGAACTGTTCGTTGGCAGCTTCATGAAATCGGTTTCCATGGCCGCAGCACACAAGCCTAAGATCAGCATGTGCAATGCCAAGTGTCGGCTGGAGTGGTGTAAAGCTCGCCATCATTGGGCTCTGGAGCAGTGGAAACGCGTTCTCTGGAGTGATGAATAACTCTTAACCATCTGGCAGTCCGACGGACGAATCTGGGTTTGGCGGATGCCAGACCTTCCCCAATGCACAGGGCCAACTGTAAAGTTTGGTGGAGGAATAATGTTCTGGGGCTGTTTTTCATGGTTATGGCTAGACCTCTTAGTTCCAGTGAAGGGAAATGTTAACCCTACAGCATACAATGACATTATAGATTATTCTGTGCGTTCAACTTTGTGGCAACAGTTTGGGGAAGGCCCTTTCCTGTTTCAGCATGACAATGCCCTCATACACAAAGTGAGGTCCATACAGAAATGATTTGCCGAGATCGGTGGGGAATTACTTGTCTGGCCCTCAAAGAGCCCTGACCGCAACCCCAACAAACACCTTTGGGAAGAATTGGAATGCCGACTGCGAGCCAGGTGTAATCGCCCAACATCAGTGCCCGACCTCACTAATGCTCTTGTGTCTAAAAGGAACAAGTCCCCGCCACAATCTTCCAACATCTAGTGGAAAGCCTTCCCAAAAGAGTGGAGGCTGTTATAGCAGTAAAGGGGGGACCAACTCCATAATACTGCCCATGAGTTGGAATGAGATGTTCGACAAGCAGGTGTCCACATAATTTTGGTTATGTAGTGTATGTATATATGTATGTGTGTATATATGTATGTGCAGTACCAGTCAAAGGTTTAGACACACCTACACATTCAAGGGTTTTTCTTATTTTACTATTTTCTACATTGTAGAATAGAACAAAACTATGAAATAACATATATGGAATCATGTAATAATCAAAAAAATGTTTAACAAATATATTTAATGATTTAGATTCTTCAAAGTAGTCACCCTTTGCCTTGATGACAGCTTTGCACATTCTTGGCATTCTCTCAACTTGCTTCTTGAGGAATGCTTTTCCATCAGTCTTGAAGGAGTTCCCACATATGCTGAGCACTTGTTGGCTGCTTTTCCTTCACTCTGCGGTCCAACTCATCCCAAATCATCTCAAATGGGTTGAGGTCGGGTGATTGTGGAGGCCAGATCATGTGATGCAGCACTCCATCACTCTCCTTTGTGAAATAGCCCTTACACAGCCTGGAGGAGCATTTTGGGTCATTGTCCTGTTGAAACACAAATGATAGTCCCACTAAGCAAAACCAGATGGGATGGTGTATCGCTGCAGAATGCTGTGTTAGCCATGCTGGTTAAGTTTGCCTTGAATTCTAAATAAATCACAGACAGTGTCACTAGCAAAGCACCATCACACCCACACATGCGGAGATCATCTATTTACCTACTCTGCGTCTCATAAAGACACGGCGGTTGAAACCAAAAACTCACATTTGGACTCATTAGACCAAAGAACAGATTTCCACTGGTCAAATGTCCATTGCCCGTGTTTCTTGTCCCACGCAAGTCTCATCTTATTGGTGTCCTTTAGTAGTGGTTTCTTTGCAGCAATTCGCCATGAAGAGCTGATTTACACAGCCTCCTCTTAACAGTTGATGTTGTGATGTGTCTGTTACTTGAACTCTATGAAGCATTTATTTGGGCTGCAATTTCTTGATGTTGGTGACTCTACGACTGCACTTGAAGAAACTTTCAAAGTTCTTGAGATGTTCTGTATTGACTGACCACCTGGCTGTCGTTTCTCTTTGCTTATTTGAGCTGTTCCTACCATAATATGGACTTGGTCTTTTACTAAATAGGCAACCTTCTGTATACCCCCCTACCCTGTCACAACACAACTGATTGGCTCAAACGCTTTAAGAAGAAAATTAATTCCACAAATTAAGTATTAATAAGGCACACCTGTTAATTGAAATGTATTTCAGGTGACTACCTCATGAAGCTGGTTGAGAGAATGCCAAGAGTGTGCAAAGCTGTCATCAAGAAAGGGTGGCTACTTTGAAGAATCTCAAAAGCAAAATATATTTCAACACTTCTACAGTGTAGAAAACAGTAAAAATAAACCCTTGAATGAGTAGGTGTGTCCAAACTTTTGCCTGTACTGCATTCGGAAAATATTCATACCCCTTGACTTTTTCCACATTTTGTGATGTTATAGACCTATTCTAAAATGGATGAAATAGTTTTTTCCCCGGCATAAATCTACACACAGTACACCATAATGACAAAGTTAAAACAGGTTTAATTTTTTTTGCAAATGTATACAAAATCTACTGATATTACATTTACATAAGTATTCAGAACCTTACTTAGTACTTTGATGAAGCACCTTTGGCAGTGATTACAGCCTCGAGTCTTCTTGGGTCTGACGCTACAAGCTTGGCACACTTGTATTTGGGAAGTTTCTCCCATTCTTCTCTGCAGATCCTCTCAAGCTCTGTCATGTTGGATGGGGAGCATCACTGCACTGCTATTGTCAGGTCTGTCCAGAGATGTTTGATTGGGTTCAAGTCCGGGCTCTGGCTGGGCCACTTAAGGACATTCCGAGACTTGTGCCGAAGCCACTCCAGCGTTGCCTTAGCTGTGTGTTTAGTGTTGTTGTCCTGTTGGAAGGTGAACCTTCTAAGGTCCTGAGCACTGTGGAGCAGATTTTCATCACGGACCTCTCTGTACTTTGCTCCGACCATCTTTCCCTCGATCCTAGCTAGTCTCCCAGTCCCTGCCGCTGAAAAATATCCCCACAGCAATATCCTGCCATCACCATGCTCCACCAATCAGGCCTTTATGGTAGAGTAGCATCATACCCAAGAAGACTCAAGGCTATATCCACTGCCAAAGGAGCTGCAACGAAGTACTGAGTAAAGGGTGTGAATGCTTTTGTAAATGAGGGGGGGGGGGGGGGGGGGGGGGGCTGTAACGTAACAAAATGTGGAAAAATGCAAGGCTTCTGAATACTTTCAAAGGCACTATGTATATGTATGTGTATATTCCTATGCGGTGGGATTCTTTGTAAATTGACGATCTTTGTGTTTCTGTCTTTTCATTTGCCAGAGTGGTGCGGTTGTCCTCGTAATCTGATGTTGCTTGGGGTGTTCTACTTGTGGCGTGGAGTTCCCAGTTTTTTTGTGTTTATGGTGCATATTTTTTTAGGTTTGTTTTCATTGTGTCTTTGTATATTTTATTTTGCCCTCCTTGCGTCCTCTTCCCCTCTGCCAGGTGTCCATAGAGGATTTATTTTGGTGGACGACTGAGAGAAGGTTTTAAAGACATTCTACTCAAATGCATGAAAATGTCATTATGTTGACATCATACAAATATACACGGAGTGTACATAACATTATGAACACCTTCCTAATATTGAGTTGCACCCTCTTTTGCCCTCAGAACAGACTAAATTTGTTCGGGACTCTACAAGGTGTCAAAAGCGTTCCATAGGGATACTGGTCCATGTTGACTAATTCTTCCCACAGTTGTGCCAAGTTGGTTGGATGTCTTTTGGGTGGTGGACTATTTTTTATTATCACGGGAATCTGTTGAGCGTGAAAAACCCAGCAACATTGCAGTTCTTGACACACTCAAACTGGTGCGCCTGGCACCTACTACCATTCACAGTTCAAAGGTATTTTGTCTGGCACATTCACACTCTGAATGGCACAAATACCCAATCCATGTCTCAATTGTCTCAAAATCCTTCTTTAACCAGTCTTCTCCCTTTCATCTACACTGATTTGAAGTGGATTTAACAAGTGACATCAATAAGGGATCATACCTTTCACCTGGATTCACCTGGTTAATCTTTGTCATGGAAAGAGCAATGTTTTGTGCACTCAGTGTCACACACTCAGTGTGACACGTTGTGTCTTGTCACCCTGATCTTAAAGGTATAGTGCAAGATTTTGGCAACTTTTCTACTTAACCAAAGTCCGATGAACTCATCAATACCATTTGCATGTCTCTGTGTGCAGTTAGAAGGAAGTTGAAGGTAGCTTCGTGAGCCATTGCTAACTAGCGTAATTATACAGGAACAGCTATTATGCTTGCTGTTTCCATAGACTTCCAGTCTTTGCGGTAACACTAATTAGCAACTTCATTTAACTGCATTCAGAAACAAAATTGTTATCCATGAGTTAATCTGACTCTGGGTAAGTAGAAAAATGTATTAATTGCCAAAATCTTTTTAAAAGCTCGTCCCGGAGAAAATGTATAAACATATGTGTTTTAAATAAATCATATTTTTTGGGAATGGCACCAACTATTTAACAGTGGCTGCCCGTCATTGCTAAATGGAATATAGGGGAAACACTGTGTGTGTCTTATGTAACAGATGAAGAGGCCCACTATGGCAGCTTCTCCACCTGGCCATCTCCCTGTGTGAACCCTGGCCTGCCCTGTCATGGAGGGGAACAGGTGTCAATGCTGTTACTCAATAGGCATGCCGCAGCACGGTGATGTCCACCGACGCCTGCAGTGCAACTTCATTTATTACCACCGGCTCGGACTCACTCTCTTTTCAGCAACCTCCTTGAAAGCCAATAAACCCAGTTTCTGCTGCCCTTCATTTTCATTTTTTTTTTTTTACCTTGAGCTAAAACACTCTTCAGCAATCAGGCTATTTTCTCCACCTCAAAAACTTTAGCTAACAAATATTATTAGGATTTCCCTTCCTGAGACTTTTCACAGTGTACTCACGCACTGTTCTCTTATTAGTAATCAATGATCTCGCTTATTACTACCATACAGTGTTCCAAGCACTCCTTATTTCCCCCCCTACAGTTCCACCATGCTGATGGCAGTGGCTGGCAGGGTTTGTGATTGGATACTGGTTGGTTGGTTGGTTGATTTGTTTGTTTTTCTATCCTCATATATGACCGGGTCTCTGTAGAACTCAGAGTGAAGTGAAGTGCCACAGCATTCTCCCTCCCAGCACGCTCCTCTCCCAGAGCGGATCACCGTGGTTACCAGCTGGGTGGGTACGGTACGTTGCCCTGCAATGATTACAGCCTCAGCCATGTTGCTCACTGAAGCTTCAGGAGAGGAGGCAAGGGAGCGAGGGAGCCAGCGATATAAATAGAGCTTACATAACTGCCCCTTGTTGATGCCAAGAGCCGGGACAGCAGTGAAGAGGAGGAAAATAAAAAAGAGAAAGATAGGAATGCATAATGACCTTGTTTTATGTGGCGAGAGACCTGGGGGCGGGACTCAGCCTACTGTACGTGACGGTGAGCGCCAGGGTCGACAGGGGCCTCGGGGGGCTTTTGATACAGAGGGCTTAGTGCACCCAGTGGGCCTTGCAGGCAGGATCTAAGCTGCTGCAGAGGACAAGCTGGTGGTTTCCTGGAAGAATGAATCACCAGGTTGATGGTGCATGCCCAGGGATAAATAAGCTTACCACCACAGCCATGCTGGTTATTAGACTCTAGAGGGCTATAGTGCAGATGCAACAGGTGCGTGCGTGTGGCTCTGCTGCACACTGCTTCAGATGGTAAAGGAAAAGGTTATTGTTCTACTCTTTCCCCATTCCCTGCTGCAGGAAAGGTCACAGCCTTCGTGCCATGGGTATGTTTTGTACACATGAACTGTATCCTTGTTTGAAATCTGTCATGCATATGGTTAAAGGCGGGCCGCAGTCCTGTGGTTGTGTGAGGGAGGGGATTAAATGTCACTTGGCAATGTCCAAGTGCTATTGAGTATCACCTGCAAATGGCACCTTAATGCCTAGGCCAGGGTTCCTGGCTGGCGGGTGGTTTTATGTGGCCCACAAAGTTTTCAGAGCCCCCCCCAAAAAAATAATATATATATATATATATATACAGTGCCTTGCGAAAGTATTCGGCCCCCTTGAACTTTGCGACCTTTTGCCACATTTCAGGCTTCAAACATAAAGATATAAAACTGTATTTTTTGTGAAGAATCAACAACAAGTGGGACACAATCATGAAGTGGAACGACATTTATTGGATATTTCAAACTTTTTTAACAAATCAAAAACTGAAAAATTGGGAGTGCAAAATTATTCAGCCCCCTTAAGTTAATACTTTGTAGCGCCACCTTTTGCTGCGATTACAGCTGTAAGTCGCTTGGGGTATGTCTATCAGTTTTGCACATCGAGAGACTGAAATTTTTTCCCATTCCTCCTTGCAAAACAGCTCGAGCTCAGTGAGGTTGGATGGAGAACATTTGTGAACAGCAGTTTTCAGTTCTTTCCACAGATTCTTGATTGGATTCAGGTCTGGACTTTGACTTGGCCATTCTAACACCTGGATATGTTTATTTTTGAACCATTCCATTGTAGATTTTGCTTTATGTTTTGGATCATTGTCTTGTTGGAAGACAAATCTCCGTCCCAGTCTCAGGTCTTTTGCAGACTCCATCAGGTTTTCTTCCAGAATGGTCCTGTATTTGGCTCCATCCATCTTCCCATCAATTTTAACCATCTTCCCTGTCCCTGCTGAAGAAAAGCAGGCCCAAACCATGATGCTGCCACCACCATGTTTGACAGTGGGGATGGTGTGTTCAGCTGTGTTGCTTTTACGCCAAACATAACGTTTTGCATTGTTATCAAAAAGTTCAATTTTGGTTTCATCTGACCAGAGCACCTTCTTCCACATGTTTGGTGTGTCTCCCAGGTGGCTTGTGGCAAACTTTAAACAACACTTTTTATGGATATCTTTAAGAAAACTCTTCCATAAAGGCCAGATTTGTGCAATATACGACTGATTGTTGTCCTATGGACAGAGTCTCCCACCTCAGCTGTAGATCTCTGCAGTTCATCCAGAGTGATCATGGGCCTCTTGGCTGCATCTCTGATCAGTCTTCTCCTTGTATGAGCTGAAAGTTTAGAGGGACGGCCAGGTCTTGGTAGATTTGCAGTGGTCTGATACTCCTTCCATTTCAATATTATCGCTTGCACAGTGCTCCTTGGGATGTTTAAAGCTTGGGAAATCTTTTTGTATCCAAATCCGGCTTTAAACTTCTTAACAACAGTATCTCGGACCTGCCTGGTGTGTTCCTTGTTCTTCATGCGCTTTTTTTTATTTTACCTTTATTTAACCAGGCAAGTCAGTTAAGAACAAATTCTTATTTTCAATGACGGCCTAGGAACAGTGGGTTAACTGCCTGTTCAGGGGCAGAACGACAGATTTGTACCTTGTCAGCTCGGGGATTTGAACTTGCAACCTTCCGGTTACTAGCCCAATGCTCTAACCACTAGGCTACCCTGCCGCCCCAACGGACCTTTTAACGGACCTCTGAGACAGTGCAGGTGCATTTATACGGAGACTTGATTACACACAGGTGGATTGTATTTATCATCATTAGTCATTTAGGTCAACATTGGATCATTCAGAGATCCTCACTGAACTTCTGGAGAGAGTTTGCTGCACTGAAAGTAAAGGGGCTGAATAATTTTGCACGCCCAATTTTTCAGTTTTTTATTTGTTAAAAAAGTTTGAAATATCCAATAAATGTTGTTCCACTTCATGATTGTGTCCCACTTGTTGTTGATTCTTCACAAAAAAATACAGTTTTATATCTTTATGTTTGAAGCCTGAAATGTGGCAAAAGTCGCAAAGTTCAAGGGGGCCGAATACTTTCGCAAGGCACTGTATATATATGTATATATGTGTGTTGATATAAAATACTGTAAAACAATTCCAGGGAATCACATCTACGTGATTTTAATTTAAGAAGTCTCTTCCCAAGTATTCCCACACATGACAGAGAGACACAACATGGTTGTATACAAATGTAAGCAAGGTTTTAAATAATTGTTTTAGTCAAACAATATATTTGTTTGGGCTTCTTGCGTTTAATTTGCGGTCTACAATTGATTTGTAATTATGTTCTGGTCCCCTGAACATCCACTCAAGAAGAAACTAAATAATAATAATCTAGACCAGTGGTTCTCAGCTGGTTTTGCTCGGACGACTCGAATTTGACAATTGAGTGACGACCCAATATTATGGACTGTTGATGATTTCATTGTATTATGTTGTGTTGCAGACCATGCCATAATGTTATTTTCCCAAGATATGTTTAGAAACCTGTTCAAGATAGTAGTGTTGCAGAGAATTGGAAACTGATAGGCAATACTAGTCAGCAAACTGACAAATTCCTACATTTGTGCAGATAGAGCCACAGAGCAACAGCCAAGTTGCCCTGACAGGGTTTTTCCTTAGCCAGCTCTATTCCTGCTGCTGCTGCTGCTGCTGTTGTTGTTTTCTTGGAAATTGTCATAAGGCAGTCAGGTGTTGACATAATTATTGTCATCCAAGCGATTTGAGATGAAATTACTTGTTTATGGTCACAGTCATGAGGGTTTTCCCATTTGAACTGGGTAATGTTGTTACAAAGTTGCTTTCTGGCAGTTGTCCCCTCTGTATGGTAATGGGTGGAGGTTTGCCTGCTTATATAACCACTGCTGATTTCTGATCACTATCAATGAATGACCATGGTTTTGTCAACAAGATTGACTTAACCACATGTGTTCCTTTTTACAGTTTTGTTGTTTATTGGAAAGTTATTTTAAAGGGGTAGAAACTACTTCAGGTAACTTAATCTGCTTACTCTCGGGTCATGGTTACTGGTGGAATTCTATGAGTACTGTTTAATGCATGCACAGTTTTATTATAACATTTTCTGGTTTTCCTTCAACTTCTGTATACTGTATGTTCCATTATCTCAGACAGAGGGACTTCAATGAGTTGAGTCTCAACCTGGAAAGAATGCTGGTTATGTAAGAGGTTTTCAAACTGCCCCAGAATTCATGCGATAACTCCTGCCCGCCTCTGGTCTCCCCTCCCTCCCTCTTCCCTCTTAGACCAAGCACACACTTCGTGCCACTCGGGTGCTCAAAAAGTAGGGCAGGATTTTCCATCTAAATCAAATCAAATGTATTTATATAGCCCATCGTACATCAGCTGCTATCTCAAAGTGCTGTACCGAAACCTAACCTTAAAACCCCAAACTGCAAGCAATGCAGGTGTAGAAGCACGGTGGCTAGGAAAATCTCTTCTTTACCTTCATTTCCCCCCTTGTTATCTGATGTAACAGTGTTTGGGCTGAGGTTTGTTTGCAGTGTCACCCTCCCTTCAACCACTCAGCTGATTGCAAGCCTTATGTAAGGAGGGAAAATGGGACTGGATAATAGCAGCTGGAAAAAGCAAAGTCCCACGCATGGTAGAAAAAGTTGTCAAATTAGTGTGCAAAAAAATACATTTGTTTTTATAGGTTTTGCAGCGTTAGACTGTAAACATAAAGTCCTATACTTTCACTTGAAGAGTTTTGTTCTGGTGAAAAGTACTTGATGCTGAATTTGGTTAAAGCCACCTTTGTTTGAGTTGACAAACTTCCTGTGATTGCTGTGTACCTGGCTGTGTTTGCTGTATGACTTTGTGTACAGTGTAGCCTGCCCTGCACAGTGCCAGTAGAGTTGTGCCCTTTGGGCAGAGAGCAGATGGTGTGAAAACAGGTGAGCACATGGAGGCACTCCAGGTTATTTCCTTGGCAGAGGGCTGAGGGTTATTTAACAGAGCTTCAGCGAGAGAGAGCCTCTGGGTGCACAGCAGACAGACAGACAGACGGAGAGACGTGGTCAAACTGCCAACAAACGGAACAACAAATATACCCGACCTTTGAGCTGTCTACCTTGTATTGCTTACAATGGGAAACATGTAGATTATCTGACAACATTATCATAATACCTCACTATGAATCGCTCTCACTACCACTTCCCATATAAACACAGAATGAACTCAAACAGAACCTCTTACATCCGCATTTACTTGTTCTTCTTGTCCATCTCCAGAAATCCTTCTTCATGCGCCTGACGGGGGAAAACAAGTCGGAGATGTTCTTCAAGGTGTTCTATGAGAGGATGAAGCTGGCCCAGCAGGAGATCAAGGCCACTGTGACCGTCAACACCAGCGACCTGGGCAGCAAAAAGAAAGAAGAGGAGCCCCCGGACAAGGACACGCCCACCGCTAAAGGAAAGAAAGGTCAGGGTAGCAGGCCTGGTGTGAACAACATCCTGTTCCTGTCTACTGAGACAGTCAATCCAGTGAATTTACTGCACTCAGAACACAGCACAAATCATACATCAGTCATTCACAAACACATACAGCTGTTTCACACTGCAGTGCAAATTGGGACCCAATGATGAAGCTCACGTTCTGTGACAGCTACATCTGCTCCTGTGTGCAATGTGCAGTGAGACTCTCCCATGTATTACTCTGTTGTACTCTGGTGCCCTTCGGTGTGTATGTCTCTGAATTTTCCTGTTCCTCTCTCTACAGGGATGGAGGTGGCAGTGGTGTCTACGGTGGCGGTTGCCGTGGTGACAGAGGAGGTCAAGGAGCAACTGGTGGAGGCCTCCACGGTCACTAAGAAGGCGTTCACAAGGTACCGGCGTGAGGCCGAGGCCGAGGAGCATCTGGCTGCCGCTGAGGGTCAGGGCCCCGCCAGCACTCCAGACGACCAGGAAGGGGAGATGAGTGTCATAATCACCATCATGCAGCCCATCCTGCGACTCATGCAGCTGCTGTGTGAGAACCACAACAGGGAGCTGCAGGTTGGTCAGCCACACCACCAGGGGGCACTACTCTGGTTTACATTACACAATTTAGCTATTAAAGGGGGGCTGCGATGATTGCTCAGGCCCCATGGCACACTTACCGTTTCAGTGCTGGTAAATTTCCATCACCAGATCTTTATACAGAAATGAAACCATATGGTGAAAATAGACATCCGTTGGAACAACATGATGCAACTGTTTCCATATCTGGTAGCGCTTGGTCTGGTTTCACTATGAGGACGATTGTGTTTGGAAATGGGGACGTCCAATACCTCAGACTGACAGTGAACTTCCCCCACTAACATCCTCTGTGCAGTAAGGTCAAGGCTCCACATTATTGACAGGTAGCTGGATGCTGAATCACCGTAGCTCGTCATCAGTTGTGTAGTTATATGGCCTGGCTGGATTGATCCTGAGCCAAACACACAGTGGGCTAAAATTATCAGGATTTAATGTCACTGACATGTTTCGACTCACGAGTTAAAGATGTGTCTCATCATTAGATAAACCAGCCATTGAATTAAACTCTTAGGCAGAAAGCAACCGTAACAGGTAGCTTTTTTAACACAGCACATGAAACATTGATAATTGGTCATTTCTGATGATATTATACTCAAAAGCCAGTACTTTTGAGTTTCAGTGGAATAAACCCATTTGTTCATAGAGGTATCTGAGCTTATTGTTCATATTGCCAATGTTTAGAATGAACATATGAATTAGTGTGTTTCTAACTTTGAGTCGTGTGTAACTTTCCTCGCCAGAACTTCCTACGGTGTCAGAACAACAAGAACAACTATAATCTGGTGTGTGAGACACTGCAGTTCCTGGACTGTATCTGTGGCAGCACCACGGGAGGCCTGGGGCTACTGGGACTCTACATCAATGAGAAGAACGTAGGCCTCATCAACCAGACAGTAGAGAGCCTCACAGAGTACTGCCAGGGACCCTGCCATGAGAACCAGGTGGGCATACACACACACACACACACACACACTCACCGGTTTTACCGAGATCAAAGCTTTGTTTTATATGTGCACATGCAGTATCATGAAACATTGTTGTCAAATGACCCAGTGTTTGCATATAACTGATGGTTCTATTTCAGTAATTGCAGGGTTGGTCTTATTTGGCAGTGCTTTACTTGGCTTTTACATTCTCTTTACAAGCCCAGCTAGGTCCCAGTACACAGCTGCATGCTAAGAGAAGGCTTTCCTTGCAGGATCATGTCAGACTAAACAAAACCCTTTTTGTAATATTGTTTTCTGGTAAATGTCACATCAGTCCCAGAGAGGAATGCAAAAAGTTTCCTGTCTGTTTCTTTGTCAGAACTGCATCGCCACTCATGAATGCAACGGTATCGACATCATCATCGCTCTGATCCTCAACGACATCAACCCACTGGGCAAGAAGAGGATGGACCTGGTGCTGGAGCTTAAGGTATGGACACCCTGTCTCGGTTTGGTAGTCATGTTGCACCCTGTTATGTTTTCCTTCATTATCCATTTGGCATATTTCTTTGTTTTGTATTTGTAATCAAGGTAATTAAGATAATTTCTAATCAAGTAATTAAGGCAGTTATACAATTGTAAAATCATTACAATACATTTACAACAGATTTCACAACACATTAAGTGTGTGCCCCAAGCCGCTACCACATACAGTATCTCCAACACAAAATCCATTTGTGTGTGTATAGTGCGTATGTTATTGTGTGTGTGAAAGCATGTGTCTGTTTGTGTTGCTTCACAGTCCCCGCTGATCCATAAAGTGTATTTTTATCTGTTTTTTTTATCTAATTTTACTGTTTGCATGAGTTACTTGATGTGGAATAGAGTTCCATGTAGTCATGGCTATATGTAGTACTGTGCGCCTCCCATAGGCTGTTCTGGACTGTGAAGGGACCTCTGGTGGCGTGTCTTGTGGGCTATGCATGGGTGTCCGAGCTGTGTGCAAGTAGTTCAAACAGACAGCTTGGTTCATTCAACATGTCAATACCTCACAAATACAAGTAGTGATGAAGTCAATCTCTCCTCCACTTTGAGCCAGGAGAGATTGACATGCATATTATTAATGTTAGTTTTCTGTGTACATCCAAGGGCCAGCTGTGCTGTCCTGTTCTGAGCCAATTGCAATTTTCCTATGTCCCTCTTTGTGGCACCTGACCACCTGACTGAACAGTAGTCCAGGTGTGACAAAACTAGGGCCTGAACGACCTGCCTTGTTGATAGTGCTGTTAAAAAGACAGAGTAGCACTTTATAATGCACAGACTTCTCCCCATGTTTTGACCATGACAGTTTACAATCCACTGTTACTCCAAGCAGTTTAGTCACCTCAACTTGCTCAATTTCCACATTATTTATTACAAGATTTTAGTTTTTGAAATATTTAGACCTAACTTATTTGTTGCCACCAATTCTGAAACTAACTGCAGCTCTTTGTTAAATGTTGCAGACGTGTCAGTCGCTGTAGTAGCTGACCTGTATAGTGTTCAGTCATCCGCATCCGCTTTACTCAAAGCCAGTGGCATGTCATTAATAAAGATTGAAAAAAGTAAGGGGCCTACACAGCTACCCTGTGGAATTCCTGATTCTACCTGGATTATTTTGGACAGGCATCTATTAAAGAACCCCCTCTGTGTTCTGTTAGACAGGTAACTCTTTATCCACAATATAGCATGGGGTTTAAAACACATACGTTTTTACAGCAGCAGACTATAATCAATGTCAAAAGCCGCACTGATGTCTAACAAAACAGCCCCCACAATCGTTTAATCAACAATTTCTCTCACCCAATCATCAGTCATTTGTGTAAGTGCTGTGCTTGCTGAATGTCCTTCCCTATAAGCGTGCTTAAAGTCTGTTGTCAATTTGTTTACTGTAAAATAGCATTGTATCTGGTCAAACTAAATTTTTCCCAAAGTTTACTAAGGGTTGGTAACAGGCTGATTGGTCGGCTTTTTGAGCCAGTAAAGGGGGCATTACTATTCTTATGTAGCAGAATGACTTTTGCTTCCCTCCAGGCCTTTCTAGTAGGCTTAATTCTTTGTTTCAATGCATTTTTTAACATTCAGCACTCATGACAACCTGAATGTTATCCATCCTCCTGATGTTCTGTCTCCCTTGCACCGCTCTCTTTCTGTTCCAGAATAATGCATCCAAGCTCCTCTTGGCCATCATGGAGAGTCGCCACGACAGTGAGAACGCAGAGAGGATACTATACAACATGAGGCCCAAAGAACTGGTAAGTGGCATATACAGTATTGGTTGCAAGATGCACATGCAGCATAGCACAGAGGACAATGTTAAGGCGAAGTTATCTGACAGTCTGGTTTGTGACGTTCATGTGCAGGTGGAGGTGATAAAAAAGGCCTACATGCAGGGAGAGGTGGAGCCAAATGAGCCTGCTGAGGAAGATGAAGATGGCGAGGAAGAGCATGCAGCCTCTCCACAAAACGTGGGCCATAACATCTACATCCTGGCTCATCAGGTACTGTAGATCACTTACTGGCTGCATGCAATTGTCCACCCCCATACAGTACCCCTGTAACAGCTACACAACCTATAGTCATAATTACATCAGAGCACTACTCCTTACTTCCACCCTAACCCCCCTGAGGCACAATACAGCTCTATACACGATTGTGTCTATTCATATAGTTATGTGGGTGAACAACACCGACAGTTACAGTTCATTCGGAAAGTATTCAGACCCCTTGACATTTTCACATTTTGTTACATTAGTCTTATTCTAAAATAGATTTTTTGTTTTAATTATCATCAATCTGCACCAAATATCCCATAATGACAAAGCAAAAACAGTTTTTCAGGCCAGTATTCAGATCCTTTACTCAGTACTTTGTTGAAGCACCTTTGGCAGCAATTAAAGTCTTGAGTCTTCTTGGGTATGACGCTACAAGCTTGGCACACCTGTATTTGGGGAGCCTCTCATGCTCTGTCAGGTTAGATGGGGAGCATTGCTGCACAGTTATTTTCAGGTCTCCAGAGCTGTTCGATCGGGTTTAAGTCCGGGCTCTGGCTGGGCCACTCAAGGACATTCAGAGACTTGTTCAAAAGCCACTCATTGTCCTTGTCTTGCCTGTGTGCTTAGGGTTGTTGTCCTGTTGGAAGGTGAATCTTCACCCCATCCTGAGGTCCTGAGTACACTGGAGCAGGTTTTCATCAAGGATCTCTCTGTACGTTGCTCTGTTTATATTTCCCTCGATCCTGACTAGTCGCCCAGTCCCTGCCACTGATGATGCCACCACCATGCTTCACCGTAGGGATGGTACCAGAATTCCTCCAGATGTGACACTTGGCATTCAGGCCAAAGAGTTCAATCTTGGTTTCATCAGACCAAAGAATCTTGTTTATCATGGTCTGAGAGTCTTTAGTCGCCTTTTGGCAAACTCCAAGCGGGCTGTCATGTGCCTTTTACTGAGGAGTGGCTTCCGTCTGGCCACTCTACCATAAAGGCCTGATTGGTGGAGTGCTGCAGAGATGGTTGTCCTTCTAGAAGGTTCTCCCATCTCAACAGAGGAATGCTAGAGCTCAGTCAGAGTGACCATCGGGTTCTTGGTCATCTCCTTGACCAAGGCCTTTCACCCCCGATTGCAATGTTTGGCTGGGTGGCCAGCTCTAGGAAGAGTATTTTATAATTTTTTACCCCTTTTTCTTCACAATTTCGTGATATCCAATTGGTAGTTAGTCTTGTCCCATCGCTGCAACTCCCCTACGGACTCGTCATAGGCGAAGGTCAAGAGCCATGCGTTCTCCGAAACACGACCCTGCCAATCCGCACTGCTTCTTGACACACTGCCTGCTTAACTCGGAAGCACCAATGTGTCGGAGGAAACACTGTCCAGCTGGCGACCGAAGTCAGCTTGCAGACGCCTGGCTCGCCACAAGGAGTAGCTAGAGTCGCGATGGGACAAGGAAATCGCGGCCAGCCTACTCTCCCCTAACCCGGACGAAGCTGGACCAATTGTGTGCCGCCTTATGGGTCTTCCAATCATGGCTGGCTGTGACACAGCCTTGGATCGAACCCGGTCTGTAGTGAGGCCTCAAGCCCTGCAATGCAGTGCCTTAGACTGCTGCACCACTCACAAGGCCCCCACTAGGAAGAGTCTTGGTGGTTCCAAACTTCTTCCATTTAAGAATGATGGAGGCTACAGTGTATTTAATCAATTTTATAATAAGGCTGTAATGTAACAAAATGTGGAAAAAGGGAAGGGGTCTGAATACTTTCCGAAAGCATTGTATGTAGATGAAAATGTTGATCCCAAGGCATGATGCCCTGCTGGCTAGTGGGTGAACGCTGAACAGAGTCTACATCCTGTACTTGGAGCACATGTACTGTCAGACACGGCAGAGATCAGTGTTAGTCACCTGTCCCCACACGTAGCACGTTCCATGCCACCTGCCAGATAAAATTAAGAAAAATAGACACAAAAACATGAAGTTGGTGACTTAGAACACCCTGATCGTCAATTTGGACTTATGTCTGTACAATGAATATTCACAACTATAATGTGGTACATCACCTGACGACATTGGTACATTCATACAATGTTGTTCCAGTTGGCCCGCCACAACAAGGAGCTGCAGGCCTTGTTGAAGACCTATGGGGAGGGGGATGATGCCCTGGAATTCTATGCCAAGCACACAGCTCAGATTGAGGTCAGTCATTTTAGTCTGATTCAGGAGAGTCAGCTATTGTTGCCTTGCCCCTGCCGGTGCCCTCTCCCTGCACTGAAAAGTTTTTACTATGTCATTTTCTGTTTTATTACCCCTGTGTTCAATATGGTGGATTGCAACATGTATTTTGTCATAAATATGTTTAGACTTTTTATTACCCTACTCATGTGACAGTCATGTTATTTTTCTTGGCCTGCTTTTCATACTGTTAGTATTTTGTTAGCATATGAAAATGACTAGCAGCTTTGTTATGTTTGCACCTGTTCCACTGTGTGCTCAGAAAGGGGGAAGAATGCTGTCTGTTGACAAACCTCAAACCTGGAAGAGCTTATCAAATTAGTGTAGTGTTGCAAAGTGCTTTTATACACACAGCCACTTATACACACTCTCTACTCCTCTTCTGGTGTATAACATTACTGTAGCTAAAATATGTCTTAGCCATTTTTCCAAGGGGAAGAATAGTAACCAACATGCCACTATCTAACCAAATAGTTTGGGGCCTACCTTGTCCAGGACCTAGAGTTGCCCGAGAATGTCGGTGACAGGCAGCGTTGGCTGCATGTGGTTTTGTCCAGATTGTGCGGCTGGATCGCACCATGGAGCAGATAGTCTTCCCCGTGCCCAACATCTGTGAGTTCCTCACCAACGAGTCCAAGCTGCGGGTGTACTATACCACGGAGCGCGATGAGCAGGGCAGCAAGATCAACGACTTCTTCTTGCGCTCTGAGGACCTCTTCAACGAGATGAACTGGCAGAAGAAGCTGCGAGGTACTCAAGAGCCAACCACTGGTAACGCAAACACGGTTCCCTGTGCGTCCCTCTCCCTACCTCTCTATACTAGGTACCTGCTTTACATGCCCTCAGCCCTCCCTGACCCCTCCAGGCCCTTCAGGAGACCCCCCAGGCTGGGTTGGGTTCTCCCTCCGTGGGCCAGAGACCCACCCTGAACCCTGGATGGAAGGGAGGGAGGGGAGAGGGCATGTAAAGGTTGTATGTTAAGTTAGAGCACCTAACATAAAGTGGATAAAGGCTAAGATATTTACAGTGTAAGGTTGGAGTGAAATGTTTACATGACAGAGGGAGGATTGTTGAGAATGTGGGTGTGACTTTCTGCAACGTCTCGTAAAGAATTATGAAATTCTTGATTGACTCCTGTTCACGCCCCACACATACCACTGTTTTCACAAACAGCTACAGTACTGTACTTTTGTTTATGTTCCCAGCCCATACATTCACATACAGTTACTTATGATGGGTTGTTGTTTATGTCAGGTGAGAATTCATCTTTCTTATCACAGAAACACACACGCACACAATCAGATGGGATATATTTTAATTGTTTACTAGACTGAGTACATGCCATGGCCCTGTCTCATAGGGAGTGAATAGATAGCTAGACGAGAGGATGAGCTGCTCTGAGAATAGGGTGTAATGGGATTGGAGGTCAGTCTGGGTGGGTCTCGACCAGGGAGAGTCAGTCCAGGATCCAGCAGACCATCAGACACAACTGCTGACCCCAGGCCCACAAGGGTTCAGGCAGCACAGACTGAGAGCAATCAGGTGAGCCATCTATCATGAGCCATCTATAGGACTGCTGGAGAGTGTGGTGGAGGACAGGACCAGATTAGGCCTACTTGATGAATGGGAACCAGATGCCATGAGAGGGACAGGGGGAGAGAGTGATTCAATAGATTGGGAGAATAAATTATTTTTTGTAAAGGTAGAGAGTTAGACACTTAGAAAATAAGGTTAGCGTTCTCAGAATCTGTTTGCAAACAGTATAACACCCTAAGCCTCATGGGAGGTTAAAAAAATGAAGAAAAAAAACAGTCCTACAATAACTCATGGTGTGATTGTTGATGCCCTCATCCCAAGTCCACCCACAAAACATCCCCCATGTTACACATTCAGTAGGGCGTCTCCCTATTGACACACAGTTCCTGATTCTTCCACCCCCCCCCCCCCCCCCCCCCCTCTCAAGCTGTGAACGCTGTATGACTGCACTCTTTGTTTCCTCAATGGGAGCGTGTTTCTGCCTGCCTGTCTGTCACTCTGTGAGCCCTGTAGTGTTTATAAAAGTCCCCACCCTCAGTTCCTCTTTTCAAATGAAGAAGCTGCCTCCAAAATAGCAGCCGCCGCGCAACCGTCCGACCCTCTGATCAAAAACCATGTGGGCAGAAGGCGAGGCGAGCGTTGCTTATGTTGGCCGGGGAAGGGATTGGCGGTCATGAGTGTCCAAGTTGGATGTTCAAATCCCTGGATCATGTACTGAACACACTCCAAAATCACCCCATAGGATTTATGTACACTAAATAAGCCTGCTAATTGGCTTAGCCCCCTTTCCATTATTTAAATTATGTTTTTGCTTTGTCGTGTAGTGTGTATTTGAACCTTGCAAATTTCCTATCTGACCCTACCCTTATCTATTTAAAAATAAACCGATTGTGATCCTTAGCCTGGACATAATTCTTGTTTAATGTAGAATTAACCTTCAGTTGGATACATTTTTATTTTATTTCACCTTTATTTAACCAGGTAGGCTAGATGAGAACAAGTTCTCATTTACAACTGCGACCTGGCCAAGATAAAGCAAAGCAGTTCGACACATGAAACTACACAGAGTTGCACGTGGAATAAACAAACATACAGTCAATAATACAGTAGAAAAAGTCTATATTCAGTGTGTGCAAATGAGGTAAGATAAGGGAGGTAAGGCAATAAATAGGCCATGGTGGCGAAGGAATTACAATATAGCAATTAAACACTGGAATGGTAGATGTGCAGAAGATGAATAGTAAATACAGTATGGGATGAGGTAGTTGGATGGGCTATTTACAGATGGGCTATGTTCAGGTGCTGTGATCTGTGAGCTGCTCTGACAGCTGATGCTTAAACGTCTTGGTGCACCCATCCCATTAGCGGGATCATTTCGTCAACATCCGCTGAATTGCAGAGCGCCAAATTCAAATTAAATTACTAAAAATATTTAATTTTCATGAAATCACAAGTGCAATATAGCAAAACACAGCTTAGCTTGTTGTTAATTTAATTTAAATTTTTAAAAAACAAGCGCAAACCAAGCGTTTATGTAACGACATTTCTCTCAGCAGACAAAACATTACAAACAGCTAGCAGCAAAGTAGATTGGTCACGAAAGTCAGAAAAGCAATAAAATGAATCGCTTACCTTTGATGATCTTCGGATGTTTGCACTCGCAAGACTCCAAGCTACACAATAAATGTTCCTTTTGTTCCATAAAGATTATTTTTATATCCAAAATACCTCCATTTGGTTGGCGCGTTTTGTTCAGAAATCTACAGGCTCGAGCGGTCACGTTGGGGCAGACGAAAATTCCAAATAGTATCCGTAAAGTTAGTAGAAACATGTCAAACGTTTTTTATAATCAATCCTCAGGTTGTTTTTACAATAAATAATCGATAATATTTCAACCGGACCATAGCTTTTTCAATAGGAGAGAGAGAGAAAATGTCTGCTCCAAGCTGTTGCACATGCAAAACTCTGCTGGCACCCAGCCATCCACTGACGCAATGTGATTGTTCTCGCTCATTTTTCAGAATAAATGGCTGAAACTATGTCTAAAGACTATTCACACCATGTGGAAGCCATAGGGAAAGGAATCTGGTTGATATCCCTTTAAATGGAGGGAAGGCATGGCAATGGAACAGGGAGCTTTCAAAATAAGAGGCACTTCCTATTTGGATTTTCCTCATGTTTTCGCCTGCAATATCAGTTATGTTATACTGACAGACAATATTTTGACAGTTTTGGAAACTTTAGAGTGTTTTCTATCCTAATCTGACTATTATATGCATATTCTAGCTTCTGGGCCTGAGAAATAGGCAGTTTAATTTGGGTACGTTTTTTCATCCAAACATCAAAATACTGCCCCCTACACTCAACAGGTTAAAGCTATTGAAGGAGATATGTGTCTCCAGCTTCAGTGATTTTTGCAGTTCGTTCCAGTCATTGGCATCAGAGAACTGGAAGTAAAGGAGGCCAAAGGAGGAATTGGCTTTTGGGGTGACCAGTGAGATATACCTGCTGGAGCGTGTGCTACGGATGGGTGCTGCTATGGTGACCAGTGAGCTGAGATTAGGCTGGGCATTACCTAGCAGAGACTTGTAGATGACCTGGAGCCAGTGGGTTTGGCGACGAGTATGAAGTGAGGGCCAGGCAACGAGAGCATACAGGTTGCAGTGGTGGGTAGTATATGGGGCTTTGGTGACAAAACGGATGGCACTGTGATAGACTGCATCCAATTTGTTGAGTAGAGTGTTGGAGGCTATTTTGTAAATGACATCGCCAAAGTCGAGGATCTGTAGGATGGTCAGTTTTAAGAGGGTATGTTTGGCAGCATGAGTGAAGGATGCTTTGTTGTGGAATAGGAAGCCGATTCTAGATTTAATTTTGGATTGGAGCTGCTTAATGTGAGTCTGGAAGGAGAGTTTAGAGTCTAACCAGACACCTAGGGATTTGTAGTTGTCCACATATTCTAAGTCAGAGCCATCCAGAGTAGTGATGCTGGACGGGCGGGCAGTTGCGGGCAGCGATCGGTTGAAGAGCATGCATTTAGTGTTACTTGCATTTAAGAGCAGTTGGAGGACACGGAAGGAGAGTTGTATGGCATTGAAGCTTGTCTGGAGGTTAGTTAACACAGTGTCCAAAGAAGGGCCAGAAGTATACAGAATAGTGTCGTCTGCATAGAGGTGGATCAGAGAATCACCAGCAGCAAGAGCGACATCATTGATGTATACAGAGAAGAGAGTCGGCCCCGAGAATTGAACCCTCTGGCACCCCCATAGAGACTGCCAGAGGTCCGGACAACAGGCCCTCCGATTTGACACACTGAACTCTATCAGAGAAGTAGTTGGTGAACCAGGCGAAGCAATCATTTGAGAAACCAAGGCTGTTGAGTCTGCCGATAAGAATGTGGTGATTGACAGAGTTGAAAGCCTTGGCCAGGTTGATGAATACGGCTGCACAGTATTGTCTCTTATTGATGGCGGTTATGATATCGTTTAGGACCTTGAGCGTGGCTGAGGTGCACCCATGACCAGCTCTGAAACCAGATTGCATAGCAGAGAAGGTACGGTGGGATTCGAAATGTTCTGTAATCTGTTTGTTAACTTTCGAAGACCTCAGAAAGGCAGGGTAGGATAGATATAGGTTTGTAGCAGTTTGGGTCTAGAGTGTTTCCATGTTTGAAGAGGGGGATGACCACGGCTGTTTTCCAATCTTTGGGAATCTCAGACGATATGAAAGAGAGGTTGAATAGGCTAGTAATAGGGGTTACAACAATTTCTGCAGATAATTTTATAAAGAGAGGGTCCAGATTGTCTAACCCAGCTGATTTGTAGGGGTCCATATTTTGCAACTCTTTCAGAACATCAGCTATCTGGATTTGGGTGAGTGAGAAATGGGGAGGCTTGGGCGAGTTGCTTTGGGGGGGTGCAGTGCTGTTGACCGGGGTAGGGGTAGCCAGGTGGAAAGCTTGGCCAGCCTTAGAAAAATGCTTATTGAAATTCTCAATTATAGTGGATTTTGCACACACTGTACATAGACTTTATTTCTTCTACTGTGTCATTGACTTGTTTATTGTGTTGTTGGCTTGTTTATTGTTTACTCCATGTGTAACTCTGTGTTGTTGTCTGTGTCACACTGCTTTGCTTTATCTTGGCCAGGTCGCAGTTGCAAATGAGAATTTGTTCTCAACTAGCCTACCTGGTTAAATTATGGTGAAATAAAATTTAAATAAAATATCGGTGGTGACAGTGTTTCCTAGCCTCAGTGCAGTGGAAAGCTGGGAGTAGGTGCTCTTATTCTCCATGGACTTTACAGTGCCCCAGAACGTTTTTGAGTTTGTGCTATAGGATACAAACCTCTGTTTGAAAAAGCTAGCCTTAGCTTTCCTAACCGCCTGTGTATATTGGTTTCTAACTTCCCTGAAAAGTTGCATATCATCGGGGCTATTCGATACCATTGCAGAATGCCACAGGATGTTTTTGTGCTGGTCAAGGGCAGTCAGGTCTGGAGAGAACCAAGGGCTATATCTATTCCTGGTTCAATTTTTTTTGAATGGGGCATGCTTATTTAAGATGGTTAGGAAGGCACTTTTGAAGAATAACCAGGCATCCTCAACTGATGGGATGAGGTCAATATCCTTCCTGGCCAGGTCGATTAGAAAGGCCTGCTCGCTGAAGTGTTTTAGGGAGCATTTGACAGTGATGAGGGATGGTCATTTGACCGCAGATCCATTACGGATGCAGGCAATGAGGCAGTGATCGCTGAGATCTTGGTTGAAAACAGCAGAGGTGTATTTGGATGGCAAGTTGGTTAGGATGATATCTATGAGGGTGCCTGTGTTTACGGCTTTGGGGTTGTACCTGGTAGGTTCATTCATAATTTGTGTGAGATTGAGGACATCAAGCTTAGATTGTAGGATGGCCAGGGTTTTAAGCATATCCCAGTTTAGATCACCTAGCAGCACGAGCTCTGAAGATAGATGGGGGGCAATCAGTTCACATATGGTGTCCAGAGCACAGCTGGGGCAGAGGGTGGTCTATAGCAAGCGGCAACAGTGAGAGACTTGTTTCTGGAAAGGTGGATTTTTAAAAGTAGAAGCTCGAATTGTTTGGGTACAGACCTGGATAGTAAGACAGAACTCTGCACACGATCTCTGCAGTAGATTGCAACACCGCCCCCTTTGGCAGTTCTATCTTGTCGGAAAATGTTATGGTTAGGGATGGAAATTTCAGGGGTTTTGGTGGTCTTCCTAAGCCAGGACATCCGGGTTGGCAGAGTGTGCTAAAGCAGTGAATAAAACAAACTTAGGGAGGAGGCTTCTAATGTTAACTAGCATGAAACCAAGGCTTTACAGTTACAGAAGTCAACAAATGAGAGCACCTGGGGAATAGGAGTGGAGCTAGGCACTGCAGGGCCTGGATTAACCTCTACATCACCAGAGGAACAGAGGAGGAGTAGGATAAGGGTACGGCTAAAGGCTATAAGAACTGGTTGTCTAGTACGTCCGGAACAAAGAGTAAGAGGAGCAGGTTTCTGGGAGCGATAGAATAGATTCAAGGCATAATGTACAGACAAAGGTATGGTAGGATGTGAATACAGTGGAGGTAGGCCTAGGCATTGATTGATGATGAGAGAGATATTGTCTCTAGAAACATCCTTTAAACCAGGTGATGTCATTGCATGTGTGGGAGGTGGAACTAAAGAGTTGGCTAAGGTACTGTATATTGAGCAGGGCTAGAGGCTCTACAGTGAAATAAGACAATAATCACTAACCAGAACAGCAATGGACAAGGCATATTGACATTAAGGAGAGGCATGCGCAGCCGAGTGATCATAAGGGTCCAGTGAGTAGTGAGGCTGGTTGGAGACACGGCTATTCAGACAGCTAGCGGGCCAGGGCAAGCAAGCTAGCAGAAGGGCCTCAGAGGGACGTCGCGACGGGGGAAGTCTGTTTATAGCCTCCTCGTGCGGCGCCGCCTCGTGCGTTTACGTCGGTAGACCAGTCGTGATGGATTAGTAGGGTTCTGTGTTGTAAAGGGGACCAGTCCAATTGGCAACATAGGTATAGTGGCCCAAGAAGTTGTCCTAAGTTGGACCTATTCAGCTAACAGCCGATATGCTCTAGACAGCTAGCGGGCCGCGGCTAGCAGGCTAAAGACACGAAAATGGAAACACTGCTCAGGTGTGTATAAGCTTATGTAACCATTGTATGTAGTACTATCATCATCACGCTTTGATTATTTGAATCAACTCTCTAGTGCAAGGGCAAAAACCAAAATGTGTACCCCTTGGGGTCCCCAGGACTGAGTTTGAGAAATGCTGCCCTACTGGGTTGAATGCTTCAGCTGACACAAAAAAGGCAAACACTTCAGTGAAGTGAAGACGTGCCACTGGGGTGTATTATTTGCTGCGAGATAAACTGTGAATCACCCAATCACCCATGATGTTTGGGTACCAGTTAACAGTAACCTTCCTACAACTGTAACCAAATACAAAATTGCCCCCCCTCTTTCAAAAATGTCATACTAGACAAAATTCTAACACCTAGTGGTATGTCTTATATTTGAGATTTAGAGATTTGTGATTTTTGAAGGGATACTTCAGGATTTTCCCTATAGTCAGATAAACTTGTAGATAAAATGTTTGTCTCTGTGCCCAGTATGAAGGAAGTTGGAGGTAGTTTTGTGAGCAAATGCTAACTAGTGTTAGTGCAATGACTGGAAGTTCTATGGGTATCTACTAATAGATATTATAGACTTCCAGTCATTGCACTAACATTTGGTTAGCAGTTGTGTTAGCGCTTGTTAGCAACTTCCTTAAAACTGCATACAGGGACATTAAACATGGTATCCATGAGTTCACCTGACTCCTGAAGTATCCCTTTAAGAACCTCTGCATTGTGCATAATAATATTAATAATTTATAAAGTGCTTTTCATTAAACAGAATGATCTCAATGAGCGTAAGTGGACAATCCTCCAATGAATGCTCTGTCAAATGTGTTTACGCACTATAGATACTGTACGTGTATGTGCATCTCCTGTGATGTGTTCTGTGAATCTTGTCTAAGTTTGGCGGGTGCAGCAGTATTGTGATGGTGGTGTAGTTGTAGCATTGCAATGTTTTCTGGTGTAGAGGTGGTCCCAATGACTATGTATTGACCAAGTGTGTTGGCCCTCTTCGTCCCTTCTCCAGCCCAGCCCATTCTATACTGGTGCTCTCGTAACATGTCCTTCTGGAGCAGCATCTCCTTCAACCTGGCCGTGCTCATGAACCTGCTGGTGGCCTTCTTCTACCCCCTGGAAGGAATCCGCGGAGGTCAGTGAAGTTCTCTCCTCCTTTTCCCCTACCTTCTCTCTCCCTCAGCTAAATAATCTGCAGGGTATCTGTGCCAAACGATGGCTGATTTCTGCATGTGTTCTCTGTTTAAGTCTACAAGTGTGACTGTTACCAAACAGGACATTGAAGCAAATGACAAGCACAGACCATTAAAGCAAGGGAACTACATTACAACGCACATTACACACAAACTCAAGTTGTTTGGGAAGGTGAATTGAGCATAAACTTGGTCACCACTGTTTTCAAACTGTTCTCTGAAAATATTGTGATTTCACAATACTGTACATTTCAACAGTAATTTATGCTTATTTAGTCATGCTCAGGATGACTTAGCTAACAGTTTGAAGCAAGCGTGTTTGTAAAGCTATATTATGAGTGCATCACGGTTATGTGGCTACCTATTCCACACAATGTCTTTCATACATTTATGAAGGTAACCTTTACCTCTGATCTGTGATGCAAGGCTGGATTCCTGTCTCATGCCTGTGGTTTAGGTGTCATTGGCATCACTTATTAATGTCAGGTCCTCTGAATCAGGCCCTGGCCTGATTATTGATATGGGGTTTGAGCTAAACACACACACACCCACACGCACACACATTAACTTAATTAACCTGTCACCAGACTCCTGTCTTCACTCTGATGCCGACGATGCCATGTATCTGTCTCTCAAGTTTCAAATTTTATTGTCACATGCGCAGAACACAGCAGGCGTAAACCAGTACAGTAAAATGCTTAACTTGCGAGCTCCTTCCCAATAATGTGCAATAAAGGTAGTAATATAGTTAAGTGATAATGCCCGAGAAGCCAGTGTTTTGAAGGTAGGATAATGCCCGAAACCGAGACATGGTTGAGGGCCTGCAAACCGGCCCAACATATGAAAATAATTATTGACATATTTTCATTAAAAAAATATTTAGATTAATTTAATCATACTATATTATCCTTCCACAAGATATAGTCCCAAAACAAATCTAGGGTTGCTACCCAAGCCGGCTGGTCGTTTGTGCTATTGATTTGGTTGCTAGAGACGCGACCCAGTTGATAAGTATTTTTGTTCTGTATCTATGGACTTGACCAAGTCATTTGTTCTAAATGTTCCATTTCTATACTGGCTGGCAACATTTTTATCCCTTGCTTGCTAGCTTGCCAACTACGGCTAACTTACAGTCACATCAAACAGTGCAGACAGAACAACAACAGTTGCTGCATTTGACTGTTTTCTAGAGACATTTATTTGGATACATCCATAACAATGCGCTAATGAGGCACGATTTCGCCTGGCATAGAAAATGTGCTCTCTCGTTAGGACACTGTAGTTCCAAGGGATTTGCCAACAACACAGCTAACACAATAACTTCAAACTGAAGCTGGAAACACTGCAAACTAGCTACACTTCATTTTGTTTTACCTTTTTTCAATTGACATTTCTTTGTGTACATCAATAAAATGATGCTGATTTAATGATTTCGACTGGCTGATAAAGGCTGTCTCCCTCTATCACTCAACCCGACCCCTACACGTTCATTACTAGGGGACAGTTGGAGATCGAATTTGAATATTGAAACAATGTTGCAAATGTCAGAGAGACAGACAGTAAGGTTTAATACATCTCTGCTGTTAAAAACTAATTGTTAATCTAAAAGAAATGTGAGATAATGTCTAGATGCTTTTTATAGTGGAGATCAAGTTTATAACTTCCCTGCTGGGGCTGATGAGAAAGTTGATTGCGCAGTCAGATGGAACAGAGTAAATAGGCATTTTAATGTCATAGATTTAGCCTGTGGTATCTTGTGGAATAGACACCGGCTGGAATGCGCTTTTAACCAATCAGCATTCAGGATTAGACCAACCTGTTGTATAAATAAGAAATAAAACATGAAATGTGACAGAAGAAAAAAAGAGAAACACAAGAATGCAGTTATTTACAGGTCGTATATACAGTACAGGTCTTATATACAGGTCATATATATACAGTACATATCTTATATACAGGTCTTATATACAGATATTTTATACAGGTCGTATATACAGTACAGGTCGTATATACCGATCTTGAACATCATTGTATCTGTGGAAATAAAGATAAAGAAAACGATGAATACACAATACAAGTAATACGCAATGAGAAGATCTCAATTGCATAATCCTCGCATCCTCTCCTTTTGTCTCCTTCTCAAAATCCCTTGGATGAGAACGCCTTCTGACCTTCTCCTCCAATGGGTTTTGAGAAGGAGACGAGGAGAAAGGACATGAGAAGTATGCAATTGAGATCTTACCATCTTATAGGATCAGTTCTTTTGGAACATATAGTCAGGCAAGAGCATAGCCACTAATTAGGCTTAGGTGTTGAACATGGCATAATTGAGCTGCTCTTGTAGTTGGCCCAGGCGGGGCTTAGAATTGATTTCAAGCTTTTAAATCCTATCTTTTACCTTCACTGTATGCCAGTGTGCAAGGGGAAACTGTTGCCCCTGTGCAATGTCAAGGATTGAATAAACAGGTTTTATTTAGTCATTTTAGAGACATTTTCACGTAACTGCCTTTTCTCTCCAGCTCTCTCGCTCTCTCTCTCTGTCTCTCTATCTCTCTCTCTCTCTCGCTCTCTCTCTCTCTCTCTCTCTCTCTCTCTCTCTCTCTCTCTGTTAGTCTGTGGTGATGTGTAAAACACAGCCCCAGTCATTAAGGCCTTTATTGTTCCAGGACAGAGTTGCCGAGAGAAGACCCACATTGTGACTCGCATAAACTTTACATTGTTCTGTCTGGGGTCAAGCGGCGCAGTCCCTTTTGTTTTGAACTTCCTCAGAGAGAGAGAGAGAGAGAGAGAAGCAAAAACGCTTTTAGCTTAGAGCTAGAATACATTCATGTGGTTTCCAGTGTCTTCAAAGAGATTAGCATCAGACTGTAGGGTTCAGCTCAGGACATCAGCGAGGGCGGATATGATTTCGGCTTAACATAATTTAACTTTTGTGGGCTCCCGAGTGGCGCAGCGGTCTAAGACACTGCATTTCAGTGCTAGAGGGGTCACTACAGACCCTGGTTCGATTCCAGGCTGTATCACAACTGTGATTGGGAGTCCCATAGGGTGGCGCACAATTGGCCCAGCGTCGTCCGGGCTAGGGTCTGGCCGGGGTAGGCCGTCATTGTAAATAAGAATTTGTTCTTAACCGACTTGCCTAGTTAAAAAAAGGTTTAAAAACAAATTAATTAACGATGTAGCCAGCCATCATGTGCATAGAAGCTTGGCTCTTGAATCATTATTACTCAGTAGTAAATGTTAAACACATATACAGTTAATTGGTCCATAATAATGTCTCTCCGGATGTATGCCAGCTCTGATGCTGCTCGTTGTTAATGTTCAAACCAGCTGCTTGTAAAAGAGAAGTGAACTTCAGTGGCCTGGTAGACTTTTACGACTTTAAACAATGCTAGTTTCTCTAAAGGCCCTGTGCATTGACAGTGGTGAGCCTTGCCCAGAGCTCAGCTGATGCACTCTCCTATAAAACAAGTCAGAAAAAGCCTAGCAGTCATTCCATAGTGCGCTGCTTGTCCCAGTCTGCTCAAGACTTCCCAGGGAAGTGTTTGTCTGGAGAGCACCTGGTTGAGCTGTATGCTTCGTGCCTCTCCACTCTTCTGGAGGTGGGTCAGTGTGGCATGGCTGGCATAGCAGCTGCCTGCTGGGAGGGAGAATACTTGAGCCTAACTTAGCCATGTTAACAGATGAAACTCCTCTCTTGTCTTTTGACCACATGTCCACTCTGAGAATCTGCTTTGAAGTCTGTTCCCACAGACCTGCCTGTTTGGCCTTTCAAGATATCAGACAATGTGTGGAGAGGAGGTGTTGAGCAGTGGCTGCATCCTGCTCTCATTCTGCTTTACTCTGGTAGTGGAATCTTTTGGACTTTTTGGAGAGAAAGGAATGGGGTTTGGAGAGGAGGCCTGTGACGTCCATTCCTCCCTCCGTGGCGGCGGAGTATCGCTCCCTGGCGTGCTGTCAGCCGGCAGGCCTGGGATCCCTCCCAGACCATCCCTCATGAATTTCTCAGGAGCCAGTGGTATTTTTAGCGGACCCAGTTATGTAACGAGCACCTGTCATGTGATCTCTCCACGGAGAGGAGAGGAGAAGAGAGGGGCACGGACAGGGAGGGAGTGGGAGGAAGCTCAAAACTTGCCTCCGGCTGGAGCCTGGAAGTGAATACGGCAAAGACGACTGACCTTGTTTTCAGCTTAACACACGCACACACACATGCACAGATGTGTATACACACACACACACACACACACACAAACAAACATACAGTTATTTGACTGACTTTGTCCTTGTGTTGCACAGAGCAGAGCTGGGACTAAGCCACCAAGTTAGTGCCAGGTAAGCTCATTATGAAGCTTCACTGAGCCACAACGATCTGATGTCACACTTTCCGTATTATGTAACTGTTAGTATTGTAACGCTTCAGAGCTCTGCCTCATCTCCCTGGGGAGAAGAATGTGTCTGAACATGTCCAACAGGTGAAATTACTGCAGAGGGATATCCCTCACTGGAGGCCAAGAACATATTATTGTTTGCCCCGTTAATACTATCATTACAGCAGTTGGATGAGCCAGTGCTTGTAGTGTTGGCTGCTTTTTTCTTTTGAATCAACATTTAATGTAAACAGATCTTTAACTGGATCTACTTTTAAAAGTGATGTAATTTACAGTAAACCTATGTGTCACTGTAGGTATATTATAGTAGGCATCTTACATGGACAACACTATCCACGTCCCATCCCTCCCTCCTTTTTAACCCTACTCTTGCCTCTCTCCTCTCCCACCTCCTCTCTCCAGGTACCCTGGATGGTCACCTGTCAGCTCTGCTGTGGATCGCCATGCTGGTGTCCCTGGCCATTGTCATCATCCTGCCCCAGCCCCACGGCGTCCGGGTCCTCATCGCCTCAACCATCCTCCGCCTCATCTTCTCTGTGGGCCTGGAGCCAACCCTCTTCCTCCTAGGGGCCTTCAACGTAAGTGTGTCTGCAAGTGTGTGTGCCTCTGTGGCTGGATGGGTTTCTGGTCACTGGGTCCTTGCTTTTACGCCTGCCACGTTAGGTTACAGTAGCCTCTGTGCCCTCAAACACCCCGTCCAGTGTCCTCACCTCGCCCGTATGTGAGGTGAGGTGTGTAGTGCGTCACTGTGGGATTCCACAGAGCTGTGGCACTCTTGTCAACCAGGCCAACTAAACACTAAATGACATGTCTTCTAATGAATAAATACCTGTTGGATAGATGCATGACTCATGCTTTTACACAACATATTTTTAAGTCAACTTCACTGTGTTCAAGTCCACCTCTTGTTGACCTGTATCTATGCCAGTCTCTCTAAGTTGGTTGTGTTTGTCTTCTATGCCTGGTTGTTTCTGAATATCCCTACTTTGTTTTTGCATGCCAGTGTTTACCTTTTAAATTAACCTGGCAAAGTTGTTGCTCAATCCCTCCATGTTTTCCACTGTTCCTCAGGTGGGCAATAAGATGATCTTCTTGATGAGTTTCGTGGGGAACAGAGGGACGTTCACGCGGGGATACAAGGCCATGATCATGGATGTCGAGTTCCTCTACCACCTCCTCTACCTGATCATCTGTAGTCTGGGCGTCTTCGTCCATGTCTTCTTCTACAGTCTGCTGGTAAGAACTGGACTCACTCACTCACTCAATCACTCAGCCCCCCTGCTTCCCACTAAGCTGTGTTTTTCTCTTGTCTCTCCTGCAGCTCTTTGACCTGGTGTACAGGGAGGAGACGCTGCTGAATGTGATCAAGAGTGTAACCCGTAATGGCCGCTCCATCCTACTGACAGCCGTGCTGGCTCTCATCCTGGTCTACCTCTTCTCCATCGTGGGCTACATCTTCTTCCAGGATGACTTTCTCCTTAACATTGACAGGATACCTAATAAAACACTTGGTAAGGTCAAAGAGCAGGCTATGTCACTATGTCACTTAAAGTTCCCAAACAGAATGGCTTCCTCAGTCTATCCTCCCCACCCTGATAGTCACATTTAAAACTTGCACCAGGTTTCCTGCTGTAAATTAAGTCTGTAAGGCCTAATATGGTCCCTCGTTTGCAATAGACAATGCTGAGCCAAAAAAGGCACAAAAGTTTCTCCTGACCCTATGTTTTCCTGTTTGGCAGAGAGTGGAGCCAGTATGGTGGGAGAGTTCCTATCAGCAGAAGTGTGTCGGAAGGACAGTGGGGAGAACTGCTCCACAGAAGCTGTTGTGGATGGTATGTGCTCAAGAGAAAGGAAAATGTGTGTGCGCGGGCTTCTGCATCCTCACAGACCCCTAAGTCTACCCCCCTCCAGAGGAGAAGCTTCCCATAGTTCCACTGAGCCGTAAATGTGTACGGCCGGGCAGTCATGAGATTAGGACTGGTTTAGGGAGGGGCATGAGTACCCGAATGACATCAAAACTCCATCTTTAACTAGAAATCTTTTTTCTTTTCAAATATTGTAGAACTATTTGTCAAATGTATTTCATAACTCTTGTCAAAGTTAAATGTGTTACATTGAGATAGAGCGGGGTTAACTATCACATTACAACTTATTTATTTAAGATTTTTTAAATATTTAAAATTGAAAAATATAAATGGCAAATATTTGATGGAAAATGCTTCTGATTGGCTTTGGGGGGGTTGTTTCAAGCACATAGCGAGAAGTGGGCACTATCAGCATGGCCGCCAAATGGTGTGAGGTTTCAAAGTATTTTGATCAAACTGATGAAATTTGACCCATGTGCAATGCAAACTATGCAATATCAAGCTCTCCTATCACAGCACAACTAGGGCGGCAGGGGCGGCAGGGTAGCCTAGTGGTTAGAGTGTTGGACTAGTAACCGGAAGGTTGCAAGTTCAAACCCCCGAGCTGACAAGGTACAAATCTGTTGTTCTGCCCCTGAACAGGCAGTTAACCCACTGTTCCTAGGCCGTCATTGTAAATAAGAATTTGTTCTTAACTGACTTGCCTAGTTAAATAAAGGTAAAAAAATATAAAAAATAAAAAACAGCACAACTAGCTCCATGAGATATCATATGCACAAAGAAACATTCAAAGAAGGGGGCCAAGCAGCAGAAATCTCGCATCACTTCTTTTGCCACTACAAAGCGCCGTGATCCCTTACTTAACCTACCTTTTATGTAGTCCTTTTGATTCCTAACATAAGGCTACAAGCAAGCGGCATGGCTGAGGCTACTGCCTTTTTGAAGATTGTGTTCCACGGTGTAATATAAACAGTTGATATTACGGGTTCAATAAATGTATCTTAAATTGCACCTTTTTTTTTCTCAATGAGGACATTTTGCAATTAGGATTTGTTATCTGTAATGGTTATGATAAATTAGGCATTGTTGTGCACAGTTGGCATGTAGATAAATGGCAGGTAGCCTAGCGGTTAGGAGTGCTGGGCCAGTATCCAAAAGGTTGCTATTTTGAATCCCTGAGCCTACTAGGTGAAAAATCTGTCTGTGCCCTTGAGCAAGACACCTAACCCTGGGCTAGGGGAAGCACACAGGGACTTAGGCCATGCCGTGTGCATCTGCTGCTGGAGGACCAGGATCCAGAAGAAGGGGAGAAGAGGTCAGGGGTTAATTGCCTTCAGGCCCAGGGCAGGTTGACGGGTTCGCTCTGAGAGGGCGCAGGGGGCAGCTTGTTGGGATCCAGGCATTCTAACGGACCCTGTAAGACTTCTTTAGAAAAATCTCCCAAATCAAAGACGACCTACATGCTGCCTTAATGTGCTCAGACAACCTTGTATGAACCTTGTCAGGCTCTGGGGATTCTGGGTTAAAACCTCATGGAGGCCACCGCCACCATCACCACCATCCAAATTAATGATGCTTGTCTGGTGACTTGTTGTTTTGTGAGAACAGTTTGGAAGGGTCAGATCGGTATTGTCTGTGGTTCCTGTGCTGGGATGAGACAGGCAGTGGACGTTTCTATTGAGTGAGATGTTTTGTTTGCACAACATTTTCCTAATTGACGAGTTATTGTTTTCTCCTCAAGGCAGAATTAGCTATGAGGTCTTGTATATGAGAAATGTGGATTTGAGTTAGAGGATGTGGATTAAAAGGGTTTGTGGATTTGTTGTGGATATACTATGTGCAATACATGTCCCCGATGTCCCTCTGTAGCTGCCATAGCCACCCAACCGTCGGCAGTAGTGATCGAGGACAAGGAGCGGTCATGTGACTCTCTACTCATGTGTATTGTCACTGTCTTGAGTCACGGCCTAAGGAGTGGAGGTGGTGTGGGGGACGTCCTGCGGAAGCCATCCAAAGAGGTACGCAAATGCCCATGTTGAACACAACACCTAAGGCTGGTACATTTATCTTATAATTGTGTTACTGACAATTATAGACAATAACCGTGAACTAAAAATAATAATTGTCTTATTACATTCATTTTAGAAGTGGGGATTCAACTTTATATTGAAGTGGATATACTAGTTTACCCAATAGCAGTTTTTTATTTTTTACACAAAGTGGGTAAAGTTGGTCATTGTTTTATGAGCAGAATGGCACGGTGGGGGGGAGAAGCTTAATTTCAAAAACTTCCAAGCGGTTAAAAACATTCGTTTTTGAGACAGGGTTGTCACCAAAGCTGTGTTGTATTTGTAGCTTGTTTTCAAAGATGCATTACAAGTTCAAAACATTTTTCAACAAAAATGACAAATATGACAATAACCGTGTCCATTTGCATGACAAGTAATCGTTCCATAATCGTCACAGCCCTAACAACACCAAAACATTTACATGTCCCACAATTCCAGACTTGGGAAGAAACAAATACATTTTAGCTTCATTACAATCTCAATTATTGGGACAACTTTGCTGTAGTCGTGTTTCTTAGCCACAGTCGTCTTTGACAGTTGACTATTTGTAATGTTCAGATGTGTTATCAAACGTTTTTTTTTCTGTCTTCTGTGTCTTTGGTAGGAGCCTCTGTTTGCTGGCAGGGTGATCTATGACCTGCTCTTCTTCTTCCTGGTCATCATCATCGTCCTCAACCTCATCTTCGGAGTCATCATCGACACCTTTGCCGACCTCAGGAGTGAAAAGCAAAAAAAAGAGGAAGTCCTGAAGACGACATGCTTTATCTGCGGTGAGTGGCCCTACCTGGACCTGGCTTGGCTCTTCTGGCCTGTGTCCAATGCTAGTGATCAGTGGGCTGACGCTCGGCCTGAGACTGTCTGCTAAGCTATCATGGTGGTAGCTACCATTTTGAGCTTGGGTTGGAATGACTAGTGTTTGTGGTCTGAAGAGTCGGAAGCAGTGCAATTTCAGAACAAGGTTTGCAGTGCAGCGAGCGTTGGAGGAGGATGAACAGACATTGCAGATGAGTGGTCTCAACCTGCACTTTAAGCCTGTCTGAGGCTGTTAATGTTGCATGCCTCACAGCTGGCCTGTGGCAGAATGGGGGCTGTTTTGCACATCTCAGCAGTGTAAACAACAGAACGCCTTCTCTTCCCAGAACCAGAATGGTTAGTCATGGCTGATGTGTAGGAGTAACTTCCTCCCGTTGCCAATGCAGATTCTTGACCATGTTGGTGTGCTGTGCAATGCAATGGCAATGTACTGGATCACATCGCCATATACAAGCTATTACTGCAGCTTTAGTTACTGTAGCCTATCCATTTTAAAACATTTTCCATTCCATGTTAGATATTGCAAGCATGATTGTAACAGGTTGGTGTTACTATAGGATGATTCCAAGCCATCGGGAGGAGAGCATATATTTTTGTATCTCTTAACAAGCTTTTTACATTTGTATCACAAACCATTTTTTGGGGGAAAATCATTATGAAATTGGGCATCTTAGGCCCTTTTTAGACCTATACATACATGCCTCCTGTAAGACCCTTGTATCTGTGAACGGTACATGATACAGACATAAAACATCTCGGCACATTATACTCCTCATAGTGTTCTATCAAATATGGAGAATGTCTAGATTCTGAAATACAAATTTTCACATTCAATTATTCAACATAAAAAATATTAATATCTCAAAACTACTCTTTTTGATTTAGCTTATTTTTAGACATATTGTTTGTAACAAAATACTCTTCACACAAGTCATATTTCCAGAGTGGTACTTTTATCATATGATTAATTTTATACATAGAAATTGACATTATAGGTCAATAACCAATCACAGCCAAACAATAATTGATCATAACATACAACATAAATTGATCATACCTTCAGAATTAGCAGAGAGCCCACTCTGGAAATGTCATGTACTTGTAGAGTATATTGTTCCAAACAATATGGGCTCTATTTTTGGCTGCCGTTAATCCAGCACAATGGTCAAACGCACACTCATTTGCAATTGACCTGTTAAAGCCGACCCTCTTCTATTTCCCTAGTGCCAGGATTGGTAATTTCCCCGTTTTATATGAGCTCACTTGTTCTGAGGTGTGAGGGTTGGAAATATCTGAGATGTGTCCCTAAAAATGTGTGCCAAAGTGCCAGTTTCAGGCAGCACTGGTGGGGATATTTAAGACCAACGAAAAGCTGGTTTTAGCAGGTAACACGGTTGGTGATGGCATGGCTTTTGACAGCGGAAGCGCAGCCAATCCAGCCGTGATGCACAGTGCCCATAACAACAAGAGTTGAAAACCTCGTATTTAGAAACATACATTAGAAACAACATAGAAACAGTTTCTTTTATTTGATTAAAAACCAAGCATAGCCAAGCATAGGGTTTGGCTCTTGAGACTGCTTTGAAATAAATCTTAATCACCTAAGCTTGATTAAAATATCAAGTTTGGGAGCAGCAAAATATTGAGTGGACTTTTTTTTTTTTTATCTATGTAGGCTATTGTACATTGCATTGCAGTGCTAGTTGTGTCACTAGAGATTCTGGGTTCGAGTCCAGGCTCTGTCGCAGCCGGCCGCGACTGGGAGACCCATCCCCATGGGCGCACAATTGGCCCAGCGTTGTCTGGGTTAGGGGAGGGTTTGGTCAGCAGGGATGTCTTTGTCCCATCGCATACTAGCGACTCCTGTGGTGGGCCAGGCGCAGTGCACACTGACATGGTTGCCAGGTGTTTGGTGTTTCCTCAGACACATTGGTGCGGCTGGCTTCCGGGTTAAGTGGGCATTGTGTCAAGAGGAGGATGCACGGCTCTTGACTTTCGTCGGTACGGGAGTTGCAGCAACGAGACAAGACTGTAACTACCAATTGGATGCCACAAAACTGTGGAGAAAAAGGGGTACAATTTAGTTTTTGTTTTCAATTATTTAAAAAAAATACATTCAGCAAACACTGGATGATTTTGTTTTACTGTTGCTGTTACTCGTTACTGTAGTCTATGCTATTTAATAAACCGTATCAATCCACAATGGACTAGGAAGAGAATATTCCATACCCCAAGCCGAATTGGAGTTGATGACAATGCAAATATCGTCAACAACCTACATAACTTGAGACAACAGCATACAGTATTAAAGGGACATTTAAACCATTTTCAACTTCATATTCATCATCTCCAGCACCACCCCAACATCAACATATGTGACTCACCACCTGGATTCGGTCCTATGTAGCAAAATTTGAAATAGTGTTTTTGTTTTACATTGGATAAAAGCTCTATAGTTTTTATCCAATGTATATCATACACTACAGTTAAGGAACAATGAAAAAGTAATTCTGCTTCAAAAGTTGATAAACTTGTAACCCCACTTTGGCCCTTGAATGTTTTGGTATGCCAACTGGAGAGCTCTTCTTTGTCTACACCCATTCAGCATCTTTCACACCCTCTTAAGCTTTGGCCCCACCCATCTCTTTAAGGATTCACCTGTGAGGCCATGTTCTACACAGAGTGAGTATTGTAGTAAACAACCAAAGATTTCAAGACTAAAAGTGGTAAAAGCAGGAGCGTACAATAAGGAAACTCAAGGTAAAAATACACTATCTAGTACTTGGCCTATTTTCTAAACTGACTTTGGTGCAGGTCATGTTGTTCTTCACTTTACTATCTCTGGTAAACACGCACTATATCAAATACAATGTACGTTTATTTGTCACATGCACAGGATACAGAAGGTATAAACAGAACAGTGAAGTGGTAACTTATATACACAAACGTTTTAGAACACCTACTCATTCAAAGGTTTTTCTTTATTTTTACCATTTTCTACATTGTAGACATCACATTGTAGACAACTATGAAATTAACACGCATGGAATCATGTAGTAACCAAAAAAGTGTTAAACAAATCAATATATATTTTAGATTCTTCAAAGTAGCCACCCTTTGCCTTGATGACAGCTTTGCACACTCTTGCCATTCTCTCAACTTGCTTCATGAGGTAGTCACCTGGACTGCATTTCAATTAACAGGTGTGCCTTGTTAAAAGTTAATTTGTGGAATTTATTTCCTTAATGCATTTGAGCCAACCAGTTGTGTTGTGACAAGGGAGGGGTGGTATAAAGAAGATTGTCTTTTACCAAATAGGGCTAAGTCCATATTATGGCAAGAACAGCTCAAATAAGCAAATAGAACCAACAGTCCATCATTACTTTTAAGGCATGAAGGTCAGTCAATACGGAACATTTCAAGAACTTTGAATGTTTTTGAAAGTGCAGTCGCAAAAACCATCAAGCGGTAGGATGAAACTGGCTCTCATGAAGGCTGCCACAGGAATGGAAGACCCAGAGTTACCTCGGCTGCAGAGGATACGTTCATTAGAGTTAGCAGCCTCATAATATGCAGCCCAAATAAATGCTTCACAGAGTTCAAGTAACAGACACATCTCAATATCAACTGTTCAGACGAGACTGTGAATCAGTCCTTCATGGTCGAATTGCAGCAAAGAAACCACTACTAAAAGACACCAATAAGAAGAAGAGACTTACTTGGGTCAAGAAACACGAGCAATGGACATTAAACCTGTGAAAATGTGTCCTTTGGTCTGGAGTCCAAATGTGAGATTTTTGGTTCCAACCACCGTGTCTTTGTGAGACGCGGTGTGGGTGAACGGATGATCTCTGCATGTGTATTTCCCACCGTAAAGTATGGAGTAGGAGGTGTAATGGTGTGGGGGTGCTTTAATGGTGACACTGTCTGTGATTTATTTAGAATTCAAGGCATACTTAACCAGCATGGCTACCACAGCATTCTGCAGCGATACGCCATCCCATCTGGTTTGGGCTTAGTGGGACTATCATTTGTTTTTCAACAGGACAATGACCCCACACACATCCAGGCTGTGTAAGCGCTATTTTACCAAGAAGGAGAGTGATGGACATCGCTAAACAATGAACCGGCATAATCCCAACTCATACTGCTACCAATACAAACGTATTGTCATACAGTTTCTGTGGTATGAATCTGCAGGTAGCTAAAGCTAACCAACTAGGTTCAATTTTAGCTAGCTAACATTAGGCTACAACTAGCAATGCAAATGGTTTCTGATTCAAACAATATTACTACACCGATCATACACGTAGCGTAACGTTAGCTAGCGAGTCAGCAAGCTAACGTTTGCTAGTTAGCGAACAGTAGGCTTTAACTTGCAATGAAAATGACTTTCTGCCAAAATTAGAAACATATAATTTCTGAAAATGTAGCTGGACTCTTACACGTATACATGGATGAACACTTCACATCAGACGGGAACCATTTAACTTAATTTTGTTTGTAGCTTCATCTTGTTTGCCAGCTTTGTGTCAAGTCACTCCGGTTCACACTGACTGTGACATGTGCATAAAGTAGCCCATCACAACTTTTTCCAACTGATCTGTCAATAGCACCTGCTAAATTCAGGGCATCAATGTTGTTGAGAAAAGTACCAAAACTTTTGTAGTTCTCGATGGCTAACATTATATCTTTCAAGATAGCCGTGGTAGAAAGGATTATCAACACATACTGAGCAGCTAAAGTTATAGACAGAAGCGCGCTACATGGCAGACCAATCCAAAGTCATCTTCCGGCATGTCCAGCCCATCCATTATCTTAGCCAATTCATGGCTTGCAGGAAGGTTCCTGTCTTTTTCCGTGACTAAACCAAATACGCTCGTAATTTAACAATTTTATTTGTATTTACAGACGGAATACAAGTTTGTTATTAAGGCACAAGAAAGTTCACAGGAAGTTCACCGAGGACATTTCTGCAAAGACATTCAAATGCCTCTCCTGTGAAGTAGTGATGTGCGACATACGCCTAGCTTCCTGAAATGGGTCATGTGAAAATGGCGCATTTCTATGTTTTGTAGTAAAAAAAAGATAAAAGAAACGTGTTTCCAATGACATCATCGGTGTGCATCATGTGATTTTAACCAATTATGAGTAGGCATTGCGTACTAATTGCCTACTAATTGGTTGATAATGTCATTGGAAACACTTATCTTCCTCTTATCTTTTTTACTACAAAACATAGAAATGCACCATTTGCACACATGTTGATGTTTGGGTAGTGCTGGGGATGATCAATATGAAGTTACATTTAAAAAAATATATTTTCCTTTAAGCCATGAATTGATTGATTTGGCCAGTGAGTGGCCAAGCCCTCGTCACACCTATCATTTATTTATTCATCAAAACAGAGCCCTTTTGTGCCACCACCAGCTATTGCACTCATAATTCCAGCATTGAAAATGACAAGGATATTTCTGAAACACCCCCAGACCTATAGCACTACTGCCTGCCCTAAAACTGACCGTTGCTTTAGGTTTGTTAAAATCAAACACTGTGTCTTAAAATTAACAAAATCTAAAAGTGTAGTTTGGAGATATTATTATGTTTTAATGTTTATTAAATGAATGTGACAAAAAAAAATCAGAAACGATACATAATGCATAATTTAGGGCACACTATGATGAATATATTGACACTATGCCTTTGTCTGTATCATGTGTGTTTTACAGATCATAGGGTCTTACAGGAGCCATGTATAGGTCTGAAAGGGGCCTCAAATGTACACTTTCATAAGGATTTTCTCCAAGTGGTTTGTGATGCAAATGTAAAAAGCTTTTCAAACATCCTTCCTCCAGATGAAGATCCTATGTGAAAATTGCCAGAACAATCTGAGATACCAAAGATATTTTGAACCACCCATTTAGCAGACGCTTTTATGCAGAAAGCGACCTACAGTCATGTGTGCAAACATTGTATGTATAGGTGGCCCCGTAGGACAAAGGGGAATGTAAAAAAAACTAGCTTATGTGAGACATTGAGAACCTGTTGAGTGCTAAGTCCCTTGGCCTATTCTATTCTCCCTCTGAAATGCATTGTGTTCTTTTCTCCAATGACGCAACTTCCCCGTGCTATTGTTGTGCAGTCAGTCATTCCAACTAAGGTTATGACAATCACCAGACTCATGCAGTAACTGCCATGCATTTGTGTCTGCTTATTTGACCATTTGTTTTTTGTATGTTCCCTCGTGTGCAGGCCTGGAAAGGGACAAGTTTGACAACAAGACAGTGACATTTGAAGAGCACATCAAGGTGGAGCACAACATGTGGCACTACCTGTTCTTCATAGTGCTGGTGAAGGTGAAGGACTCCACAGAGTACACAGGACCAGAGAGCTACGTCGCTGAGATGATCAGGGTACGACTAGACTACTACGCATAGTACCACCCAGCTTATTACGAATTAGATTCTTGATTTTACACATCAAAATAGGCAGGGATGTGGTCATAAATATATCTTGAACAGGGAGTTTGCAGTTCTGCATGACTTCATCAGAGAGGCTCACATATCTGAGCTTTGATCAAATGTGTCTCCTGCGAATGCAGGTCAGCTCCTATACTAGATAAAGAAAGAAATTTTGGCGTGCAGTTAAATATATCTGTCCCGTGGTGAGAATACATCTAAAAAAAATCTTCAGAAATAGAAAACCACAAGCATCAATACATTGTCGACTTTTTAAAAGTCATCCTCCACCCTGTTTTACCGTGTTACACCCTCTGGTCCATCGATATCGCCCCTGTCTGGTTACTGCCAGGAGGTAGCCTCGTGATAGCTGCTGAACAGTGTGGGAAACCCCTCCCTCCCACAATGTCTGCTGTGTCTCCGATGCCAACCAGGCCTGAGGTTATTGCACTGAAGACCTAATTACCTACTCTTCCAACGGCATGGAGGCATCTCGAACACATACATTGACATTTAGACTGAAGAACTACACGGGAGGTAGTTCATTCCTTGGTGTCTTTAGAATTGTTTAAAAATATGTTGGTGCCCGATGAGTTTTGTTCAAATTCTGTTCTTCAATGTCAGTAGGCTATCCATTGCTTTTTTAGTGATTTCATGGAGAATTATAGCTGTCAAAGGAAAGCCACTTCTTCAACAGTGGTAACTTTCCTGATGCAGTTGTGCTGGTGTTGGCTTCTGACACAGTTTTCAGGCACTATTTGGCCCAGTTCTGTCTCTCGGTTTGAGGTGTGCTGCGAGGTCTTATGAGGAGTCATCTGATTTGGGATTAACTAACCCCCTCTTAGCCTTGGACCCTACTGAGCCAAACAGAGCTTGTCGGGGACACATTGTGGTCCAAAGGAGGATTTAAAGTGACCTCTGCTTGAGAGAGGGCACATGGTGTGTTAGAATCCACTGACCCGTCAACTCGAACAGTCAACCACAACTGGGCTCATGCAACATGTTTGATCATGTGGGGCCTCCTGCTCTGGATTGGGAGCTAAATTAGGTGTCTGCAGCACGGCTCTCTGCAGAGCTCAGACATGGTAATTTACTGCAAGAAGCTGAGTTTAGAGAATTCACAGCTTAGATGTTAGCTCTCCAGCATCAGGAGGTTCATACAGGTCTGCATGCAGGCTTTGGGCTATCAATGGATCAACACTTTTACCAAGAACTAAGTTAATAGCTTGTATGTGTGTACAGTATATGTGTGGGTATGCAGTTAATGTCGGAGGTTTACATACGCCTTAGTCAAATACATTTAAACTCAGTTTTTCACAATTCCTGACATTTAATCTTAGTAAAATGTCCCTGTCTTAGGTCAGTTAGGATCACCACTTTCTTTTAAGAATTTGAAATGTCAGCATAATAGTAGAGAGAATTATTTATTTCAGCTTTTATTTCTTCACATTCCCAGTGGGTCAGAAGTTTACATACACTCAATTAATATTTGGTAGCATTGCCTTTAAATTGTTTAACCTGGGTCAAATGTTTCGGGTAGCCTTCCACAAGCTTCCCACTCCATTCCTCCTGACAGAGCTGGTGTAACTGAGTCAGGTGTGTAGGTCTCCTTGCTCGCACACGCTTTTTCAGTTCTGCCCACACATTTTCTATAGGATTGAGGTCAGGGATTTGTGATGGCCACTCAAATACCTTGACTTTGTTGTCCTTAAGCCATTTTTCCACAACTGTGGAAGTATGCTTGGGGTCATTGTCCAATTGGAAGACCCATTTGTGACCTAACTTTAACTTCCTGACTGATCTCTTGAGATGTTGCTTCAATATATCCACGTAATTTTCTGTCCTTATGAATCATTCTATTTTGTGAAATGCACCAGGCCCTCCTGCAGCAAAGCACCCCCACAACATGCTGCCACCCCTATGCTTCACGGTTGGGATGGTGTTCCCCACGGACCTCCCGGTCGCAGCCGGTTACGACAAACATAACGATGGCCATTATGGCCAAACAATTCTATTTTTGTTTCATCAGACCAGAGACATTTCTCCAAAAAGTACGATCTTTGTCCACATGTGCAGTAGCAAAACCGTAGTGTGGCTTTTTTTATGGCGGTTTTGGAGCAGTGGCTTCTTCCTTGCTGAGCAGTCTTTCAGGTTATGTCGATATAGGACTTGTTTTACTGTGGATATCGATACTTTTGTACCTGTTTCCTCCAGCATCTTCACAAGGTCCTTTGCTGTTATTCTGGAATTGATTTGCACTTTTCACATCAAAGTACGTTCATCTCTAGGAGACAGAATGTGTTTCCTTCCTGAGCGGTATGACAGCTGTGTGGCCCCATGGTGTTTATACTTGCGTACTATTGTTTGTACAGATGAATGTGGTACCTTCAGGCGTTTGGAAATTGCTCATAAGAATGAACCAGACTTGTGGAAAAAAATCTGAGGTCTTGGCTGATTTCTTTTGATTTTCCCATGATGTCAAGCAAAGAGGCACTGAGTTTGAAGGTAGGCCTTGAAATGCATCCACAGGTACACCAATTGACTCAAATTATGTCAATTAGCCTATCAGAAGCTTCTAAAGCCATGACATAATTTTTTGGAATTCTTCAAGCTGTTTAAAGCCACAGTCAACTTAAAGCCACAGTCAAATTGTGATACAGTGAATTATAAGTGAAATAATCTGTCTGTAAACAATTGTTGGAAAAATGACTTGTGTCATGCCTAACCAACTTGTGGATGTCCTAACCAACTTGCCAAAGCTATAACTTTAGTTTTTTTGTTGTTGAATTGTACCCCTTTTTTTCCCCAATTTCGTGGTATCCAATTGTTTAGTAGCTACTATCTTATCTCATCGCTACAACTCCGGTACGGGCTCGGGAGAGACGAAGGTTGAAAGTCATGCGTCCTCCGATACACAACCCAACCAAGCCGCACTGCTTCTTAACACAGCGGGCATCCAACCCGGAAGCCAGCCGCACCAATGTGTCGGAGGAAACACCGACACACCGGCACCTGGCAACCTTGGTTAGCATGCACTGCGCCCGGCCCGCCACAAGAGTCGCTGGTGCGCGATGAGTCAAGGATATCCCTACCGGCCAAGCCCTCCCTAGCCCGGACGACGCTGGGCCAATTGAGCGTTGCCCCACGGACCTCCCGGTCACGGCCTGTTGCGACAGAGCCTGGGCGCGAACCCAGAGTCTCTGGTCACACAGCTGGCGCTGCAGTAGAACGCCCTTAACCACTACGCCACCCGGGAGGCCCAAGCTATAGTTTGTTAACAAGAAATTTGTGCAGTGGTTGAAAAACAAGTTTTAGAGGGCCTCCCGGGTGGCGCAGTGGTTAAGGGCGCTGTACTACAGCGCCAGCTGTGCCATCAGAGTCCCTGGGTTCGCGCCCAGGCTCTGTCGTAACCGGCTGCGACCGGGAGGTCCGTGGGGCGACGCACAATTGGCCTAGCGTCGCCCGGGTTAGGGAGGGCTTGGTCGGTAGGGGTGTCCTTGTCTCAGCGACTCCTGTGGCGGGCTGGGCGCAGTGTGCGCTAACCAAGGTGGCCAGGTGCACGGTGTTTCCTCCGGCTCATTGGTGCGGCTGGCTTCCGGGTTGGATGCGTGCTGTGTTAAGAAGCAGTGCGGCTTGGTTGGGTTGTGTATCAGAGGACACATGACTTTCAACCTTCGTCTCTCCCGATCCCGTACGGGAGTTGTAGCGATGAGACAAGATAGTAGCTACTACAACAATTGGATACCACGAAATTGGGGAGAAAAAGGGGTAAAAAAATTCACAAAAAAAAAAAAAAAGTTTTAATGACCTAAATGTATGTAAACTTCCGACTTCAACTGTATGTATGTGTGTCTATGTGTATATATGCTGAATGAAAGCAAATTATTTTTGTCCATTAAAATAACATAAAATTGATCAGAAATACAGTGTAGACATTGTTAATGTTGTAGCTGGAAACGGCTGATTTTTAATGGAATATCTACATAGGCGTCAGAGGCCCATTATCAGCAACCATCACTCCTGTGTTCCAATGGCACGGTGTGTTAGCTAATCCAAGTTTATAATTTTAAAATGCTAATTGATCATTATTAAACCCTTTTGCAATTATGTTAGCACAGCTGAAAACTGTTGTCTGGATTAAAGAAGCAATAAAACTGGCCTTCTTTAGACTAGTTGAGTATCTGGAGCATCAGCATTTTTGGGTTCGATTACAGGCTCAAAATGGCCAGAAACAAAGACCTTTCTTCCGAAACTCGTCAGTCTATTTTTGTTATGAGAATTGAAGGCTATTACATGCGAGAAATTGCCAAGAAACTGAAGATCTTGTACAACGCTGTGTACTACTCGCTTCACAGAACAGCGCAAACTGTCTCTAACCAGAATAGAAAGAGGGGAGGGAGGCCACGGTGCCCAACTAAGCAAGAGGTCAAGTGCATTAGAGTGTCTAGTTTGGGAAACAAATGTCTCATGAGTCCTCAACTGGCAGCTTAATTAAATACTACCTGCAAAACACCAGTCTCAACGTCAACAGTGAAGAGGAGACTCCAGGATGCTGGCCTTCTAGGCTGGTGTTTTGTGGGTACTATTTAATGAAGCTGCCAGTTTAGGACTTGTGAGGCGTCTATTACAGCCTTATTCTAAAATTGATTTTAAAAAAGTGTTCCTCATCAATCTTCACACAATATCTCACAATGACGAAGCGAAAACAGGTTTTTTGACATTTTTGCACATTTATAAAAAATATATTTAAAAAATGCTTTTTTAAAGTATTCAGACCCTTTGCTATGAGACTCGAAATTGAGCTCAGGCGCATCCTGTTTCCATTGATCATCCTTGAGATGTTTCTACAACTTGATTGGAGTCCAGCTGTGGTAAATTCAATTGATTGGACGTGATTTGGAACGGCACACACAGGTCTATATAAGGTCCCACAGTTGACAGTGCATGTCAGAGCAAAATCCAAGCAATCAGGTCTAAGGAATTGTCCGTAGAGCTCAGAGACATCGATTAAAGCTTTGAGTCTTCTTGGGTATGACACTACAAGCTTGGCACAACTGTATTAGTGTAGTTTCTCCTATTCTCCTCTGCACATCCTCTCAAGCTCTGTCTGGTTTGATGGGAAGCATCGCTGCACAGCTATTTTCAGGTCTCTCCGGAGATGTTCGATCAGGTTAAAGTCTGGGGTCTGGCTGAGCCACTCAAGGACATTCAGAGACTTGTCCCGAAGCCACTCCTGCGTTGCCTTGGCTGTGTGCTTAGGGTCGTTGTCCTGTTGGAAGGTGAACCTTCGCCCCAGTCAGGTCCTGAGCGCTCTCAAGCAGGTTTTCATCAATCTCTTTGTACTTTGCTCTTTTCGTCTTTCCCTTGATCCTGACTAGTCTCCCAGTCCCTGTCACTGAAAAACATCGCCACAGTATGCTGCTGCTACCACCACCATGTCAGGTTTCCTCCAGACATGACGCTTGGCATTCAGGCCAAAGAGTTCAATCTTGGTTTCATCAGAACAGAGAATCTTGTTTCTCATGGTCTGAGAGTCCTTTTGGTGACTTTTGGCAAATACCAAGCGAGCTGTCATGTGTCTTTTAACTGAGATGTGGCTTCTGTCTGGAAATTGGCCGGATTGGTGGAGTGCTGCAGAGATGGTTGTCCTCCTGGAAGGTTCTCCCATCTCCACAGAGGACCTCTGGAGTTCTGTCAGAGTGACCATCGGGTTCTTGGTCACCTCCCAGACCAAGGCCCTTCTTCCCCAATTGCTCAGTTTGGCCGGGCGACCAGGTTTAGGAAGAGTCTTGTTGATTCCAAACTTTTTCCATTTTAAAAATGATGGAGGTCACTATGTTCTTGGGGACCTTCAGTGCTGCAGAAATGGTTTGGTACCCTTCTCCAGATCTGTGCCTCGACACAATCCTGTCTTGGAGCTCTATGGACAATTCCTTCCACCTCATGGCTTGGTTTATGCTCTGACATGCACTGTCAACTGTGGGACTTATATAGACAGGTGTGTGCCTTTACAAATCATACAGAATCAGTTGAATTTACCACAGGTGGACTCATATCAAGTTGTAGAAACATCTCAAGAATGATCAATGGAAACAGGATGCACCTTAGCTCATTTTCGAGTCTCATAGCAAAGGGTCTAAATACTTATGTAAATGTGATATTTCGTTTTTTTTTATTTGACATGAATTGGCAAAGAAATCTAAAAACCTGTTTTTGCTTTCTCATTATTCGGTATTGTATGTAGATTGATGAGACAAAACAAACAATTTAGTACATTTTAGAATAAGGCTGTAACATAAGAAAATGTGGAAAAAGTCAAGGGGTCTGAATACTTTCTGAATGCATTGCATGTAAAATGTATATGCAAAATGTGTGTGTATGTTCGGAAGAAAGCTGTAACAAAGGAAAGTTATTTTTGACCACCGAAGAGGGGGATGGATTAATAAAAAAATGTAAATGTTTGAGTGGAGGAATCGGTCACATTAGTTATCCTCTTATGATGTCACAACTCAACACAGGAGATCTTTCTTCTTCATTTGACATGGTAGGGGAAAAGGCTCCCTATGTTGGTGTAATAGGCTTAATACGGTATAATAGTTCTATTGATGCATTTCCCCCTTCTTTCTCCCCTGGTTACCCTGACAAGCATGACAGTGTCTCATGATGATGCTGTCTGAAGTGGTGAAGACACCTCATATGCACAGAGGGGATTTAAGAGATCAGGGGGTGTAGATAGAAGTCAGACAAGTCTGACAATGACTGGGACTGACGTCAATTGCAGAAAGCCTTGGCTGAAGTGTCGGGTTGAAGGCTTACATTTATATTGCTTGACTTGGGTACGCCAGAATCTGTTGCCCTCATTATTATTGCGGCCCATGCTCGCTGCTCCGAGATGCATCCACATCGTGATTTGAACTTTGAATCGCATTGATAAGAGAACGCTTTAGAGGCATTTCAGAAGAAGGGGAGTGAGAAGGAGTTTTCCCATTGTGTTTTGCACATTGTTTCTATTTGTTTGTTTGGTCTATTTTGAAATGTGATCTGTTTCTTTAATTTGTGTGGAAGAGTAGTAGATGTGGTGGGTTGTCAGTATGTCAGGTGGCCTGTGGCTTGCCTGTGACGTTTCTGTTGCTGTCAAAACCACACAGCATCCTGTTTCTCTGTCATGGCCCTTGTGGTTTTAATAATGGAAAATGAATTTCTGTCATTTCCATTGAGCTACTGTGAAGATTAATTTAATGTCAGCGGTGACATCGGTCTGAGACTTACTGGAAGTGTTTTCACTTGTAAACACTGAGAAAGGAAAAGGGGTTTTGGGGGGCTGGGCTGTCAAACTGACTCTTGACACAGACAGCAAAGGGCAGGATGATCAATCTTGCCGTACTGCACGCCTCTGCCCGTTTCTCATCCAAGTTAAGCCTGGCACTTTGATTAAAAAATGATTTCAGACAAATAATGTTGACACGATTTTACTTATGTCATTATGTCTGAGCTATACATTTTTTTTCTTGAAGGATTTGTTTCCACGTACAGCAGTACACTAGCAGAGCAATCTAGTATACTGTGTCGGTGCATTTCTAGTCTATTATAGTAGGTAGATGTCCAAATGATCACATGTGGGAAAGCAGCATTGTGCTGCGAGGGGGGTGTGGGGTTGAGCTTGCACACAGCTCTTCTTTCCTCATCTCAGAATGAGTCTCTGTGTGATTCCCCTGTCCTGCTGTTTGTCTGACCTAGGACTAGCCTGTGGCCCATGCAGCCGCCACTCTCGCCCCCGCATCTCAGACTACACCACTGAAACCCAGGGACTTTTCCAGCCATGCAGCTGTGCTCACAACCAGCGACAGTGCAGGTGCTACCCAGCACGCTCCTGTTCAAGCACACAATCTACTGTTCGGTCTGAAGTTAAGCTAACTGTAATGCTATTTTGTAGGGTCTGGGAGTGCACATGCATGTACATGTAGCTAAAGGAGTGACTATTTTTTTAATGGTGTGCATCTACCAACGTGTGTTTTTGTTGATGGGACTTCCAGAGAGACCTATTCACACAGCCTCCGTTTGTTTGAGGGCAGGTTCAAACGGTGCACAATAACATTGGTATGTAGTGGCCAAGTGCTGGAGGAGATGGAGGGGTGACAGAATGTGCTCAGAGTGGCCCTTTGCTGCTCGCCTGGATGAACGCAGCGACCCTTTCACTGGCTCAAGGCTCTGAAGTGACTGGCCGTCACACTTACTGTGTTCTCCACGCGTACACGTTTGTGCACTAGGTGCGCTGGGCATGCCTTTTACAGTATGTTTTCCCTTTTCTATTTTTAGAAGCCATCAGTTTAGTCATGCGATTCCACTCGGGTAGAGCAGATTAGCATAAGAAATTAATTGAGAGGTATTGACTGATTGATAGCTGTGGTGTTTTGATGTGTACTGTAGGCTACACACCAAGGAGATGCGTGGAAACTTTTTACAAATGAGGAAAGAGGCAAAGAGTTGTTACAAATCACTGTGGATGACTTGAGACGTTTTTCTTACCTCAACTATTTAGATGTGAAACTAATCAGTGGTGGCATTTGGAAAATTCAAGCAATTCTCATTTTGTCACTTTAGGTGTGTGTTGTGTTAAACTCCACATTGCCACCGAAGAGGAAGTTTGCATGCAACAATATACCACATTAATGAAATGGGGAACTCAGCCTTATATTGCTAGTCAAGTCTGAGTAAATGTTCCTCTATTCGGCCCTCACACATCCAACCTGACTGTGTTATTGTATAATTAGATCATCATTTTTTTTAAAGGAAGTTGTCTCGGTAAGTTTGAACTCCCTGGTATGGAAAGTCCCCAACATTAATTATATTACATTTTATTATAGGCTTGATAAGTGCACAAAGACAGACAGACAGACAGACAGACAGACAGACAGACAGACAGACAGACAGACAAAGAGGGATTGAGAGAAACACAAGTCAAAGAGGCATCTGTTTGCCAAGGGGAGCCGTAGCTAGCTAATATATTTGATGTCATTCTGACTTACCCTAATGTGTAAGGCTTTGTCAAAGAAAATCAAAGGGTGTTAGCATGTTATTGGTGAAATTTGATGAAATAAGTGTTCACCAGAAATGTAATTACACTGAACAAAAATATGAATGCAAGGTGTTGGTCCCATGTTTCATGAGCTGAAATGATCCCACAAATTTTCCATAGGCACAAAAAGCTCATTTCTCGTCAATTTTTTACAAATTTGGTTACATACCTGTTAGTGTGCAGTTCTCCTTTGTAAACATAATCCATCCACCTGACAGGTGTGGCAGATCAACAAGCTGTTTCAACAGCATTATCATTACACAGGTGCCCCTTGTGCTGGGGACAATAAAAGGCCACTCTAAAATGTCCAACACAATGCCACAGATTTTAGGGAGCATGCAATTGGCATGCTGACTGCAGGAATGTCCACCAGAGCTGTTGCCAGAGAATTGAATGTTAATTTCTCTACAATAAGCCGCCTCCAATGTCATTTTAGATCATTTGGCAGTACGTCCAACCGGCCTCACAAATGCAGACCACGCTGCATGGCGTCATGTGGGCGAGCAACTTTGTGAACAGAGTGGTGGCGGTGGGGTTCGGTACGGGCAGGCATACAGACAACGGACACAATTGCATTTTATCGATGGGTATTTGAGTGCATAGAAATACCGTGACAATATCCTGAGGCCTAATGTGAGGTCAATTTTTTAAAGGTATATGTGAACAACAGATGCACATCTGTATTCCCAGTCTTGTGAAATCCATAGACTATTGTCTAATGCATTTATTCCAATTGACTGATTTCCTCATATGAACTGTAACTCAGTAAAATCTTTGAAATTGTTGCATGTTGTGTTTTATATTTTTGTTCGGCATACCTTAAATTCATGACAAAATGTGATGAAAATATACCTTTTTTCCCTGAGCAAACAAATTGTAAAGAGATTTGGTTGATGTTTAAATGATAGGTTATTTGATCAATTCTGGGCAGTACATTAAATATATGCTAACACTTTACAATGTTTACTTTTTCAAAGTGTATGGAAGTGTTACGAAAGTGTTACCAAATATGCTCTATATATTATTTTATAATCATGATTAGAGACCAGAATTTAAGTGTATTGTGCTCCAACAAATGTTCTAGTCATGCTTAAATAACATCTCTTCTCCCTCTGGTCACCAGGAGCACAACCTTGACTGGTTTCCACGGATGCGGGCCATGTCTCTGGTCTGTAGCGATGCGGACGGGGAGCAAAATGAAATCAGGAGCCTACAGGAGAAACTGGAGTCTACCATGAAGCTAGTCTCCAACCTCTCTGGACAACTGACTGAGCTCAAAGAGCAGGTGAGTCGACCCTTTTGCCTGTGACTAGATGGTGGTCTGTATAGATATTGCGATGAAAATATTACATTATTTCGATATTTTTCCATGTCATTTGTGTAGCTTTGATCTGTTTGATAGCAACTCTTTGCCTTGTAGGTGTAGAGCTTACTAAAATCAGAAGGCAATGACTCATAGTTCACAATGCTGCAGCTCATGTGGCCTTCAACCTGATCTGATTTACGTCATTAAGCAAGGATTAGTTCCACAATGACTTAGCTCACACTGTATTGTGGGCATCCTAGTCAGAGCTAGAGCTTCTTTAAATGCAGTAATTATATTTATGTACATTAATCTGGTAGACTTTATATGCCCATGGTCAGATTACAGTAAATTGGCAAGATGATAATGATGATCTTAAAACCTTTTATTTCCTATTAACATATCAACAATATTATTATAATGACAATGATCATAATGGCAATGACTATCATTTAATTATACAACCTTTATTAGTTGTGTTCGGTTCAAGAAAATGTTACTGGTCATAAATCATTTCATCAAACTCTGCATACTGTTCCTTGTAAACAAAGTAGTATTTTGGTCTATCAATAAAATTAGACGTGTCTATGAGGAAGTGGGTGTTATCTAGACACTGACCCAGACAGAAGGAAATGGTTGTTGTATGGCTAAAAGGTTTGGATGAGGGCACAAAAACCCTTTTCTCTTGATTATTCATTACTAAATATCTCCATAAATACATGTTCGGATCTGAATTGGTTGATGTCTACTTGGCTTTTGCACGTTTTTTTTCACACGTACACAAACATGGACCAAAATATGAAAATTAACTTTTGGAGTTTTTTTTTTTTACATTGGACTGTTTCAGTCTTATTTTCCCAGAAGTTGCCTTCAGTGCCTCCTGTCCCCTCCCTTGCCTGTAAGAGTCTTAAGCATGCTCCATGGCACTCAAAAGTGGCACAAACAAGAAAATGGTTTCAAAAGCAACTGGCCCAGACAAGAGCTCCATCTGTTACATAATTCCAACGAAAATTGATTTAATTAGTTTGCTGTGGCACAAATAAAGAGTCACATTCTACTGTAACTGAGTTTAACCAGTGGCCACCCCCACAGCACTCTCACAAACTTTAATGCTGCTCTTTCTAGCACTTCCCAACGTCTAATAATTCATTCCTTTTATAACGCTCATCTCATGACCAACAGCGTTTGTGAGGGTAATTTGTATGGCCTTTGCCATTGTATGTTTGCAATATTAAGATTGCAAAATCTTTTTTTAGGACACTTGTTTTGTTTTAATACTTCAGTTTATTTCAAACGGATGTTGTCCCTAGTGCCATGAAAGCCAACATCTTGCATTATTACTCATGAGCCTGACTTGAATGTAAAAATGTATTTTACTGGGGTTTCACTGCTGGTTGTTTGCTTACTGTGGTGTACATGTTGTTAGACAAGATGACGTTCTAAAAGGGTAGAAGGATACGTTTCAGATGAAACACTGAAACCCTCCCGTTAAACCCAAAAGCTTTCACTTCGTTGCTGTGCAGCGTTTGCAGGCACGGACAGTTTTTTTTAAACTTTATCTGAAAAAAGAAACTTAGCATCAGCTTATTTGGAGGCTAGTGTCAGACACCGACAACCTTTAACCCGACAGTAGATGTGACAGAGCAGCGGAGGTACAGATACAGAAAATTGGAGTTGAGCCAATAACCCAGCTCCTGTCCCGTGTGTTGTCCTCTAGATGACAGAGCAAAGGAAGCAGAAACAGAGAATTGGACTGTTGGGCCATCCTCAGCATCCTCAACACGCCAACCCCCAGCAACCTGCGTGAGGCTGAGGATGCCCCCAACCTAGCCACAAGACCCAGGAAGACCCACTTCTACTCCTGCTTTGTGTTTGCATAGAGAACCGAGTGCAGAATCTTCACTTAGTGGTCACTCCTGCCTTCATACTGTAGCTACCGAGAGTGTGAGTGCGAAGCGTAACAGTAGGGAACACACTGACATAGCTAGTCATATAATTGTGATGTGTAGGTTAGCCCACAAAGGTATAACTCAAACAAGAACACTCACCACACCCAGACACACCATCTTTTTCCCAGGCCATTTGGGATTGGTGCCAAATGTTTTCTATGTAGAAAGTGAATTCTCATTACATGGCCTTTACTGGGTGAACTTGAAATACAGCAGCGCTGTACCGGACACAGGAATAGGTAGTCCAACGTGAAGATGACACTGAGAGACATGGAAAGAAACATCTTTTTGTTAATACTACTGGTATAGCAAGCAGTATTTAATGTCTTATTTTTGTATTTTGTGCAATATCACTACTTAAATATGCAACCACCTCCTTGGTGTATGAATTTAAGTTGTTCTTTAAGTCATGCCTTATTTAATAGGGACAGAAAACATTGTCAAATGGGAGCTTTATTTTTTAGTATTTTGCTTCAAATTAAATAGGGACCTGTTGTTAGGCTTCACATATGGAAATTATTCCATGTAGAATAGCAGTTGGCTGGACAGATCAAGTTACATGCATTGTTCTGGGCTTTCTGATTTTACTTGTTATATTTCTTTCAGAATGTTTCATAAAAAGTATTTAATACGCTTAATAGAGATATAGTATTGTCTGAGAGCAAGTATAGGTCTTGTTTTCAGCTTCCTTTCTGCAAATAAGAATGTGTCCTACCTTGTTGTACTATTTTATGATATTTGCTTTCTTATTTAACTGGGATAGTGGGAGGTGTTAGGGCATTTCATCCAAACAAATGTAATATGTTCAAGTATGACCAAGCTGTCATGATTTGTTAATCTTTCCACATTTTATTGCACTAAATATTATTAGCATCTATCGTCCAGGTTTGTCATGTTTTAATTCTACACCTATCATGTGTGCCATTTGTCCCTTTAAGACGTATATTTGGCTACTGATTTACTACTTGTGACAGTCATTGTGTTTTTCATTGTTTTATCGTTCAGCACATCTGTTGAGTTCTCAATTCTGCTGTTTAAAACTTCTTTCAAGTCATTTCTTTTTTTTTTTTTACATTGTCGCTTAAGCCATTGTTGTTGTATAGGGACCTACGTTTTCAGAAAGGTAATATGGAATTTAAAGCGGTGTTACTGGAAATTAATGTTCAAAGGACTAATTTAAAATAGTTAAGTACTGTCAGAATTGTAAAATAATGTAGAATTATTTAATAAAATATACAGTATGTAATTCTCCTTTATATCCACCATTGAATCTTGTCACTACACAGTAGGCTAATGGGCTACTATATAGGAAACGTTGTGGTTGAGATAAATCACAGATGCTGCCTAAGTCTGCTTTTAATTCATGAGGCCTATAGGCATTCTATACATTTTACAGTGACTCAATTCTGTATAGGCAGTGTACTCTGTTTAACCTCAAGGTGCAGTGTAATGGGTTTATTTGCATGGTTAGTTTTTATCTGTGGGTGGAACTACTTTGAAATGTTCTAGACAACTAGCAAGTCAGCTTTGTAGTTAGCAGAGAGCCCAACGGCCTTCAATTTTTTCACAATTTATTTTATTTTTAAGATGAATATTGTGGATCTCATTATTGAATTTGTAAATATATGTCCATATATACACATCTGGCCAGTGTCTTGAAGAGGTATTGACTTTAGCTTGATAATCAGTTACTTTGTATCAAATGTTGAAGGAAAGCTGTATTCCAGTTTTGTAGTCCATTGCAAAATCCAGCTGCAAAGGTCAGAGGTAACATCATTTCCCCCCTATTTTTTTCACCTACTTCTACAGTGTCTGCTTTTGTTATAGAAAATATTACTTAACTTGTATTCAACTCTTTGTAAGTATTGTCACAAATATTGAGGCATTTATACACAGTATAGTCAAATACTGGCAACCTTGCACTTTTTCAAGGGAGGTCAATGGAGCAGAATGTTCTGTTTTTTCTAAACTGGTTGTATGGTTACTTTTAACCCTGTAGGCACCTGCAATTTACCACAAATTAGATAAATTACACATTAACGAGAATCACTTGCCTCTAACCAAATTAATTAGAATTGTGAATAATGTCCATTTTTGTGAAAAATATTAATTTCAGTTTAGATTTTTTTTCTTCTTCTTGGTCCTGTGCAGTTGTAAATCAAACAAATACACGTGTGAACACAATGTTTTCCCCTTTTTTTCTTTCTTAATTTAAAAATATATATACATTGTCAATTGTAACTGCATCTGTATGCGGGCACTCTGGTGCACAGACGAGCACAAATCAAAAGAGAAAGTGTTGTAGAGTCAAATCATCCTCGGCTGGGTGAAATGCAGCTATTCAGAGAAACGGAGCATGTTAAATGAAAGATAAATGGACTAGTGCGTGTCTGTAGACTCAAACAAAAACAAGTTTACAGAATAGCCAACCTCAGTCACAAAAGGAGTGTGTGTAATTGGCTGGAATTAAAACGGTGCGTCTAGCTTAATTGGGGGACTTCCCTGCAGGATTCCCCACATACCTAGGGGTTACTGAACTTGTGACTAATTATATAGGTTATATATTTATTTACAGTGCTTTGGGAAAGTATTCAGACTCCTTGACTTTTTCCCCATTTTGTTACATTACAATCGCATTCTAAAATGGATTAAATCAATTTAAACACAATAGTTCATTATGACTAAGCAAAAACAGGTTTATAGAAATGTTTGCAAATGTATTTAAAAAAAAAATCGAAATATATATATATATATAAGTATTCAGACCATTTTCTCAATGCTTTGTTGAAGCACGTTTGGCATCAATTACAGCCTCGAGTCTTCTTGGGTATGACACTACAAGCTTGGAACACCTGTATTTGTAGGATTTTCTCCCATTCTTCTCTGCAGATCCTCTCAAGCTCTGTCAGGTTGGATGGGGAGTGTTGCTGCACAGCTATTTTCAGATGTCTCCAGAGATGTATTCGATCGGGTTCAAGTCCGGGCTCTGGTTGAGCCACTCAAGTACATTCAGAGACTTGTCCCGAAGCCACTCCTGCATTGTCTTGGCTGTGCGTGAGTTGTTGACCTGTTGGAAGGGGAACCTTCACCCCAGTCTGAGGACATGAGCACTCTAGAGAAGGTTTTCATCAAGGATCTCTCTGTACTTTTCTCTGTTCATCTTTCCCTCGATACTTACTGGTCTCCCAGTTCCTGCCACTGAAAAACATGCAGCCACCACCATGCTTAACTGTAGGGATGGTGCCAGGGTTCCTCCAGACGTGACACTTGGCTTTCAGGCCAAAGAGTTCAATCTTGGTTTCATTAGACCAGAGAATCTTGCTTATCATGGTCTGAGAGTACTTTAGGTGCCTTTTGGCAAACTCCAAGCAGGCTGTCATTTGCATTTTACTGAGGAGTGGCTTCCGTCTGTCCACTCTACCATAAAGGCCTGATTGATGGAGTGCTGTAGAGATGGTTGTTCTTCTGTAAGGTTCTCCCATCTCCACAGAGGAACTCTAGAGCTCTGTCAGAGTGACCAAGGCCCTTCTCCCCCGATTGCTCAGTTTGGGCAGGCCGTCCAGCTCTAGGAAGAGTCTTGCTGGTTCCAAACTTCTTCCATTTAAGAATGATGGAGGCCATTGTGTTCTTGGGGACCTTCAATGCTGCAGAAATGTTTTGGTACCGTTCCCTGATCTGTGCCTGGCAAAATCCTATCTCGGATCTCTACAGACAATTCCTTTGACCACATGGCTTGGTTTTTGCTCTGACATGAACTGTCAACTCTGGGACCTTATATAAACAGGTGTGTGCCTTTCCAAATCATGTCCGATCAATTGAATTTACTACAGGTGGACTCCAATCAAGTTGTAGAAACATCAAGGATGAATAACCGAAACAGGATTCTCCTGAGCTCAATTTCGAATCTCATAGCAAAGGGTCTGAATAGTTATGTAAATAAGGCATAGTATTTATTTTATACATTTGCAAAAATTTCGAAAAAACAGTTTTCACTTTCTCATTATTGGGTGTGATGAAATGAAATGATGATGAATGAAACTGGCTCTCATGAGGGCTGCCGCAGGAAAGGAAAACCCAGAGTTACCTCTGCTGCAGAGGATACGTTCATTAGAGTTAACTGCACCTCAGAAATTGCAGCCCAAATAAATGTTTCATAGAGTTCAAGTAACAGATATCAACATCAACTGTTCAGATGAGACTGCGTGAATCAGACCTTCATGGTCGAATTGCTGCAATGAAACCACTACTAACAGACACTAATAAGAAGAAGAGACTAGCTTGGGCCAAGAAACACAAGCAATGGACATTAGTCCGGTGGAAATTTGTCCTTCGGTCTGATGAGTCCAAATTTGACATTTTTGGTTCCAACCGCCGTGTCTTTGTGAGACGCGGTAGGTGAATGAATGAAGCACGGAGGAGGAGGTGTGATGGTGTATAGGGCAAGCTCCCCAAATACAGGTGTGTCAAGCTTGTAGTGTCATGCCAAAGAAGACTCAAAGCTGTAATTGCTGCCAAAGGTCCTTCAACAAAGTATTGAGTAAAGGGTCTGAATACTTATTTATGTGATATTTAAGTTTTTTTATTTGTAATAAATTTGCAAACATTTATAAAAACCTGTTTTTGCTCTGTCATTATTTGGTATTGTGTGTAGATTGATGAGGGGAAAAAACAATGTAATACATTTTAGAATTAGGCTGTAGCATAACAAAATTCATAATTTTTTCTGAATGCACTGTATATCGTCCAGACATGTGCACATCTTACAGTTTAAGCCTACTAGGCTATTTACAATTAACGTCCATGAAAATATGTTGTCATTGCTGGGGACATACTGTAAGTGTGTATGCTGTGTGGCCACTAGGCAGACAGGCACGCTCATTTCATAAAAATAGAGGACTCATCTTTATATCCGTGCCATAGAGCCCCACCGTAGAGGTGTCATAATACCCATAAAACCAAACAGGGAAATGGTCCAATCGTTTCTCCACCATTCATTTTTCCCCATAGTGAATTTTTTGAAACTCTTTAAAATAAGGGCTGTGTTTCATATGGGCTTACCCTGGTGTGACATTTTGATAACCATGTAAATCTCCCTCGGACAAGGTTGACTTTTATCAATATATTCGGCTCTATTTACTCTCAGATTCAAAAATGATAATTGGCATCAAAGTGGACATCAACAAGACTACAAATCCCTGCAAGCTCCTGCATGTTTTCTCTATCTGACACCTTTGCTAAACAGGTTTTGTGTCAATTTAAAACTTGCGCAAGACAGTTCACAGACTTGTGAATTTAAAGAAATGTTAATTTATTCATTACTACATGTAGCTAACATTAGAAGCTACAATCCGCAATATTAAAGCTGATCTACCCACTAAAAAATAAATAAAAATATAAAAATTGATAGTTAATCTAGAGAATCTTACCTTTGCCTCAATTCGGCAGGCTCGTCCAGATCATCATCATTAGCAGCTAATTAGCATTTCATTTTTGGGGGGTAAATACAAATCAAATACAGGCAAATATATTGATAAAAGTCACCTTATCCTAGAGAGATTTACACGGTTATCAGAACGTCACGCCAGGGTAAGCCTACACGAAACACATCCCTTATTTTAAGTGTTTCTAAAATCCCTTATGGGAGAAATGAATGGTGGAAAACAGATTGGAACCATTTCCTTGTTTGACCGCTAGGTTTATGGGTATTATGACTCATACTGTGGTACTCTATTATAGCATCTGTGACAGCATGGGCAGTGCTACTGAGGCTACCACCCATAGGAATCCTCACTCAGTTGACTACTTTGACTACTTTAAAATTGTGGAAGCCCTCAATGGCAATGTTCATGCTAAAACGGTTATATCCATGATGAGTACTTACACTATAGAGCTGAGACATAGAGAATGACAGCAGGGATCAGGGCTTCGTTCTGTAAGTTTTTTACAATCTGGAACATTCAATTGAATTGAAAAGATGCTGTACTGAACGATCAGTTAAAACACGGTGAGGTTGTGGGTTGGGAAACGCTGTCAGAATGGCCACTGCTCTTTAAATACGTCACTCATTGCTTCAAGCCATACCTTGCCACACCCATCAAACTGGAGCAAACATACCTCATTATGGTCAATAACTTTTTGTGGAACAAAAAAAAACAGTTTAGTACAAACTGTTCCACACCGTAGTAAACATTCAAGCGATCTTAAATCACCTCTGGTCTCTGTTCCCGTGGCCATGAGGAGCTCAACGTGACACCTTGGTGCAGCCGGAAACAACAAACCGATCTACAGCATCAAGACTCATCCCTCTGCAGGTGCACGTGCACACGCAAATGGGTAGTGTGTGGACACCATGTCAATTCTGAGCCTATTGGCACATGCAAGAATACAGATCAGCGTGGAGAAAATAAAACAGGCAATGTGCCACCAAATAATTACTCCCACGTGGCATTAGGTGTTTTATTATTGTCTGTTATGTAATAGCCTACATACATTATTGACTGTACTATTAGGTTGGGTGGTTTAGTTTATTGGGGATTTTTGTCATGGCCATAGGCCTACGTGTATATAGGCTTTATCTAAACCTACAATTGAAAACCTACTGAACATAATAGTGTAAACAAAACATAGATTTTTATTTTCACACTCACACAAATTGAATAGGAGGCTACACCAGAATGGAAATGTGTGTTCCTCCCTGCAAATTGCTTTCTGTGGATGTTTTCTCAATTGTAATAACATTTAGCCATAGAAGGTCTGACCTACTTTCCTTACATTTAAAAAAAAGAATAAGTTCAAAAAATATATAGTATTTTTGTTCGCTCAGTCAGTCACAATAAAGGCCTAGTTCACATATTTGTATTTATTTGTTATTTATTTGTATTTCTAATTATCAAGGGGTGCCTCAGCACCCCTACTTCCTGTGGCTATGCACTTTCCAATTCCCCACTGTCCTATAATAAGTTATAAACCTTCCTAATATAGAGTTGCACCCCCTTTTGCCCTCAGAACAGACTTAATTGGTCGGGGCATGGACTCTACAAGGTCGAAAGCGTTCCAGACCAATGTTGACTCCAATGCTTCACAGTGTTTTGACAAGTCGGATGGATGTCCTTTGGGTGGTGGACCATTCGTGATACACACGGAAACTGTTGAGCATTAAAAAAAACAGCAGCATTGCAGTTCTTGACACACAAACCACCTACTACCTACCATACCCTGTTCAAAGGCACTTAAATATGTTGTCTTGCCCATTCACCCTCTGAGTGGTGCACATAAACAATCATTGTCTCAATTCTCTCAAGGCTTAAAAATCCTTCTTTAACCTGTCTCCTCCGTTTCATCTACACTGATTGAAATGGATTTAAAGTGACATCAATAAGGGATCAAAGCTTTAACCTGGATTTACCTGGTCAGCATATGTAATGGGAAGAGGAACCTTGGTCCTAATGTTTTGTACACTTAGTGTATAGGCCTATGTCATTATTCTGCATATGGAAGTTGTACATGAAAGTACAGTTGGCAGAATGTACAACATGCCAGTAGCCTTCATAAAGAACAAATCGATTGGGCTTTAATGTGTATGGAAGGAATTCTGCCCTACTCTCTATCTAGTAAACATGGTCGACTTGCACGTTCTGCCTCGAGTTGTTTTAAAGTCTCGTGGCGTAGCTGTAGCATGGTGGTACACGTGACACCACAGCCAATGATGCATAAACCCAGCCCGCTAGAATAAGAGGGAGGGCTATTCTCGTGCAGATCGCACAGAAAGGGGATGGGTTGGAAGCGCCGTCCAACACGTGAGGCTCATGTGACAGAGGTAGGTCAGCTATCCAACCGAGAGACTGTCTCGTCACAGGGTTTATTTAACACGTAGACCAAACCACCCCTCTCTCACACATTTATCAGGGAGTAGAGCTTCTAAACCATTGCTGTGCTTGGATCTCAGAGTGACACCATCACATTGACAGTCTGCAAAGCAATAGCCTGTTGAAAGATTATTCTTTATAGAAAAAGTGTTAACTATTGAATAGAAGAACATAACAATAATAGCAAGAAGAAGAAGAAAAATATATCTTTCTTAAATTACAATATTTGCTGACTATTGAAATAGACCTGAAGAAGCCTATTTTTAGGGTTGAATTTTTTGAAGACCAATATTTGGATTTAATAAAGACGCAACATGGAGAGGATTACAAGTGCACAACCTCCTCCTTGTATGGCAAAACACCAGTTGCTGGAGATGGCAGACATGCAAGGGTAAGTCCCCAGAACCAGCTGGTAATTTATGCACTATAACATTGCAAAACAACCTGGTATTGTTGTGTAAATAAATAAATAACTTTAAGCATGATTTCTTATCAATATTTTATTCTCATTGTCCTATAGAATGGATTTCCCAATGTACGTGTACAAACCCCGACGGGGTTTGAAGCGCGGGGAAGACAGTAAGGTATGCTACAGTTCTTTACTTTAAACATTTTGTTCATTTAGTTTAAAACAACATGTTCATATTTGGTAGTATATTCGTTCTTATTCCATATTGAATATATGTTACACATTGACTTACAAATGTATGCATGTTTTCCCCGCAGGAGTCATACAAGTTACCCCACCGATTGATTGAGAAGAAAAGACGTGACAGAATCAATGAATGCATTGCCCAACTGAAGGATTTATTGCCTGAACATCTCAAACTTGCAGTGAGTACCACATTCATGTGTACAGACTATGTAATAGCAATGCAAAAGGTCTAGCGCCACCTGGTTCACGTTTGCTTTGTTTGGTCAAATCATTGCCTTGATTAAGTCTGACATTTAATTCAAACATTTTGCCTGATATGACAAAGGAAAGTTATTATTCGATTTTTTTTCTTCTCATAATTATCTCCCACTATGAAATCGGGACGGGACTGTGGATCTGTCTCCGTCCGTTCGATCGTACGTTAAACGCGATATCTTAGACATCACGGGGCCGATGTTGACTAAACGCGGGTGAATTATGCTCTTTGCCATAGAGTTCGGTCATTTACAAAATTACACTGATTGATTGGCCCAAGGCGGGAGCTATAGTAATTAACTGAAATCTGCATCATGTGTGGGGGATGACGTGTTTACTGTTGCCTTTTGTAAATTAGTTTTATTATTATTATTATTATTATATCAATAATTGTTCATATTATCATACCTCAAAGTTTGGCTAATTATAATTAATTCATTTAACTGCCTACACATATTGACACAAAGCCTTTAAAAACAATACATATTACATAAATAATACATTGATCAACTATGCTTTTAAGTTATATTTATTGCATTGTGTTTGAATGTTGGTGTGTGCGGATTCCCTGCCTTCCCCTCTGTGGTGGTTTGTCCTTTGTTCAGCTGCTGAAAGTGTTACATAAGAAAGATCAACATGCTTATGGAAGGTTTTCCTGTTTTAGACTCTGGGCCATTTGGAGAAAGCTGTGGTGTTGGAACTCACCCTGAAGCATGTGAAAGCCCTGAGCACTCTCCTGGATCAGCAGCAGCAGAAAATCATTGCATTACAGAATGGCATGCAAATCAGTAAGTTTGACACCGTGAGACACACTGTTTCATTTTATTATGGGCTACACCTTATTCCCCCCGATCAATAGTATTATTTGTTATTGACATACCATCGAGACGTGGTTTCATTGCCAAAACTGTAGTATTATTGAATATATCTGATATGACTTTGTTTCTCACAGGTGACCAGAGCAGTGTTAGCTCAGAGAACAGTGAGGAGATGTTCCGCCTTGGTTTCCACGTCTGTGCTAAGGAGGTCCTCCAGTACCTGGCTAACCAGGAGAGCAGCAAAGACCACCTGATCCCCTCCCACATGATCAGCCATCTCCAGAAAGTAGCATCAGAGGTGCTCCAGGGTCCACCCAGGCCCCAGCCAGAAGAGTCTACCCACAAACCCGTCGAGAGCATGGAAAAGCCTGCTGGTCATCCGCCTAAGGGCAACGAGGGTAACGCCAAGAACTTTGTGTCTGTCATTCAAAGGACATACCCCCACGGACATGGGGAGCAGAGTGGCAGTGACACAGACACTGACAGTGGCTATGGAGGGGAACACGAGAAACGGGACCCCAAAGGCCAACGCACAAGCTGCTACGGCAAGGAGGGGGAGCTCAAGTATGATGTCGCTGAGCGGATGGCAGGAGGTGGCATCAAGCAGGAGGGTGATGAGCCCCAGATCAAGAGGTTAAGAGCTGACTCCTCAGAGGATGAGTCTTCCTCTGGACAGGTGGTCAGCAGCCACGGAAGCTACATGAGCTTCTCCCAACACCAGACCCCACTCTGCATGCCCTTCTACCTCATCCCCCAAATGGCTGCAGCATGGCCCATGCTGGAGAAGTGCTGGTACCAAGGGGGCATGCCCCTTTTGTACCCAGGCTTGAGTGGCTCTGTAGCCAGCTTGTCTCCAGAGAAACTACCCCAAAACCTGGTAATGTCGCCCAGGCCAGGTTCCCCGGCACACCACCAGACACCTATGGATTCACCAGCTCTCTTCCAAGCTTTAAAGCAAGTCCCCCCCATGAACTTGGAATCCAAAGACTGATACACTTTTGTTGTTTGCACCCTGCTCTATGAATATTTGGTGTTGAATGAATTGCCTGCTGGAAGGCATCCAGGGAATGGGAAAACAAAGACAAGAGCACCAGCAAGCAGCTGTTTCACCCCTCAGCCCACATTCTCCCTTTGAGAGCAAACAGCAACTGTTACACACAAACACAGTAGCCACCGCCCTCCAAGCTAGCACCCATACACTGAGAGGAGCCTTGGAGCCAGTCAGCACTGAAGCTCAGTCCCTTTAGAGGCTCAAATATGACATGTTGCAAAGTTCTGAGTAACTGTAAAGAGATGGTCTACACAAGGACATGACAAAAGTGTTTGAGGGTGAGACTTACCGTGGGGATGGTTTCTCTGCACTTCTGTTTAATCTCAGAGTTAAACCCAGAATGTGATGCGCAGACAGCACAGCCCCCAGCCATTTGGACCTGCCCTTTGCACACATCAGTCTGTAATGAATGTAAGAATTGTAACGAAACCCCTGTAGATGCTGCTTGAGTTTCTACGTGTTGTAAACCTGTCACTGGAGGATGAAACTGAAACTGCAACAGACCGTCCTTTAGACTAGAATGCTACCAAATATGTCTCTGGTTTATGTTGACCAGGGTAGTCACAAAATCCATTGCTCCCTCTTCACCCACCAAGTGTACCTTGCAGCTAAATTGATTTTTATTCTTTAAACAAGTCAGGATGGTGTCACCGGACCTGATCTGCGTCACTCATGATGTAAATACAGAAGTGATTTTAGTTTTGAGTTTGTAACTCACTACCATTCGTGCAAGTAGTTCTTGTGAGGTGATGATGTCTTGTACTTATTTTGTTTATACTACTTGTACATATCTATTTTTGATACATGACCTACAGAGTGTATTTTCATTGTGACTAGACGGAGAGAGTTTTAGCTGCCCATTTTGCTCTATGCCAAGAGAATGTGTACATAGCATTGTGCTAAGACCTGATTTGCATCATGCTCATTATTAATTTCCTGTCTGGTAAAATTCTGTCCTGATCTAAGTTTATGCTGTTGCCTTTACTTGTTCATAGCAGACAACAATTATGGCGGATGTCTAACTGTATTTGTATTAATTATTGAGTCTGTGGCAAAGAGAGGAGAGTGAATGTAACGTTAAAGCAAAATGTTAGTTTTATATGGAACGAGGTACTTGGATTTGTATTTTAGGATCTAACAGATGGTTGCTTGTTGTACATATTTTGTCTAGTACTGTTGACATACATTTTTAAAGATATTAATAAAGATTTTTTTTCCCATGTGGAAATAAGTGTTTGGGTCGGAATCTTGGTAGAACACTTTAGCATGTTGCACAGCAAAGCAACCCAAACTGGCTTCTCATCCAGTGGCGGTCAGCGCCAATAAGATGAGGGAGGACAATTAAAACATGTTTTAATTAGCGTGGCCTTTTCTATTACAGCATATTGGATAACTGTTATTCATACTCCATTCACTGTTCAATGTAACATTGATAGATCCAGGCTACATGATACTAGAATTTTCCCTATTTCCCATCAGGAAGTTGCTACAATCTAACCCATGAATGGAAGTTTACAACGTAGTTGCACACAGGTCGAAATACAAATTTAAGGTGATAGACAGTGGCACATTCAATACCGCATTGCATAGTCTTACCTGCATTTAGCTCATCTAGGGTGTAATCATTTGTCTAACAGTTGCAAATGAGAGTTTCTATTGGACAAATTCAGGTATGTTTATCCCTGTTTCGTTCCGTTTGCTCCCATTTAAGTAACGTTTTTCAATAGAATCGGTGGAATGAATTCACCACTGATCACACGTTAACAATGTTCACTTTCATAGCAGCCACGTTGTATTCCTTCTCGCATCTATGCGCTCTCCTCCTCTCACCTTTTCCCTTTCGCTTGTGGAATTTAATGCATTAGCTGTATGTGACCAGGTGAACAAGCCTTTCCAAAACAAACCATAACCACTACACACAGCCTACATCATTGTCACCATAATAGCTAAAGTTACGTCATAGTCAACATAGCTAATAGAACAAACACGTTAGTAAACCCAATACAATCATGCAGTAATGTTAGTGTACAGTCAGTAAGCAGTTCAGTAAGCAGTTTAGCAGCTACACCAGTGGATCCCGGTGGCAATAAATTAATAAAATCAAAAGCTTACCTTGACTTGGAAGAGTTCCAGCGTTTGTGTTGGTTAGTCAATCAATTAAATGTATATATAAAGCCCTTCTTACATCAGCTGATGTCACAAAGTGCTGTACAGAAATCCAGCCTAAAACCCCAAACAGCAAGCAATGCAAGTGTAGAAGCACAGTAGCTAGGAAAAACTCCCTAGAAAGGCCAGAACCTAGGAAGAAACCTAGAGAGGAACCAGGCTATGAGGGGTGGTCAGTCCTCTTCTGGCTGTGCCCGGGTGGAGATTGTAACAGAATATGGCCAATATGTTCAAATGTTCATAGATGACCACCAGCAGGGTCAAATAATAATAATCACAGTGGTTGTCGAGGGTGCAACATGTCAGCACCTCAGAATTAAATGTCAGTTGGCTTTTCTTAACCGATCATTCAGAGTATCTCTCCCGCTCCTGCTGTCTCTAGAGAGTTGAAAACAGCAGGTCTGGGACATGTAGCATGAACAGGTCAAGGTTCCATAGCCGCAGGCAGAACAGTTGGAACTGGAGCAGAAGCAGAAGCACGGCCAGGTGGACTGGGGACGTGAACGTTTAAAAAATACTAAATATCTCTCGCTCTCTCTTGCTTCTCCTTCATTTTTTAAGAAATTAATTTGTTAAAAACTGTTAAACTACTGTCTTTCTCTGTCTTTGAGTCAACTACTCACCACATTTTATGCACTGCAATACTAGCTAGCTGTAGCTTATCCTTTCAGTACTAGATCATTCTCTGATCCTTTGATGTGGAAGTTGTCATAATTTTGTATTTAAGGCAATTTACCCAGAAGAGTACGGAAGCTAGCTGTCCTCCGGCTACAACATGGTGCTACCCTAAAGAGTGCTGTTGAAGCTACTGTAGACCTTCATTGCAAAACAGTGTGTTTTAATAAATTATTTGGTGATGTGAATATATTTAGTGTAGTTTTATCTAAAAAGGATAACCTTTTTAATGTTATACTATTTTTGTTTTTATGAAATTCACTGAGGAGGATGGTCCTTCCCTTCCACCTCTGAGGAGCCTCCACTGTTCTCAACATAACAACACATCCATACATAACAGTAGCTCACCCATAAGGCAGCAGTGCCAGTATAGACCTAAATGAAGAGGACATGAATTCAAGCAGTTTGCTGTAAACAACTAAACAGTATCATGTTCCAAACACAAACTACTTTTTTATTAAGAGATGCAATATCAGACACATAGGGGATTATATTATGACTACCTGACATTTTTTAAACATGTGGATTGATTGATAGATTGATAGACAAAATAGTGGATTGATGGTCTTCATCATATTAGACATGTGTAGGCTAATATTCAATAATATTTTGGAGTGATTGTAAGTTTTATCAGTTACAGTGAAAGTTCCCTGATAACATTTTATATAGCCTATTCATCAGAAAATAAGAGCCAACCAACAGAACCAATAGGCCTATACTTATTGTAGGCATTTACCTCACAAATCCTGTAGCCTGCAGTTTTTTAAAATCACATCTTGTCTTATCATTGGGTGAATGATAATGGCAAGAATAATCAACATTTTTAAATGAAAATATTTGGTAGAATGTATATATATATTTTTTAAACTCTTATTCAGCTGGGTATACAAAGGTTAGCCCATGTGTTGGAAAAAAATAATGTCCAAGTCAAGAAAACTTACTAGCAGCCTGCAGCACTTGCCACCACTGGTACTTGCGGCAGGTTCTCTTTTTTTAAAGCTTATGTCAGATACTCCAGTGAGTGTAAATAGCGAGTACCTCCAGAACCCCAGGTTTAAAGCCTACCCCTGATCTATATGAATGTTTTTACCCATTATAGGCTGTTGTCTATTAGAATTGTTGTCGAACTGCATTGGCAGCATGACCTTACAGTGCACATATACTGAAGTTGTTCATCTGAATTGTGAAATAGGCTACCTGTTTAACTTACAAGTCCAAAAATGGATGTAGCAATTAAGATATCGCTTTAAAACTGTGTAGGTCTAAGTGCATATATTGCCTAATAGGCTAATGTCAGTATTTTTGTCTTATAATACCACATAGGATTGGGAAAAATTCCCTTGAAAGCCCCTCGAACTAGGAATTACTAGTGCGAAACTCATCTATCATCCTCAGCTCTGACTTCTCCCACATGATGACCTCCGAAGTCACCTACTAAACAAATTACCTCAATAACAGCATTTTCATCAGTTAAATGCAACAACAAAACATTATTTCAAAGCATTTGAATGTATCCAACTGATATTTACTACATCACAACTTGAAATTACCACATTATGAACACAGCATTAGAGCCTCTCGTTTAATTAGGCTACTGTCTGACCAACCAGGTTAAGGGTAGTGTGGATGATTGTTTTCATTTTGTTGAAGTATTATAAGACAAATTATCCACACTACACTGGCCCTGGCTGGTCAGACAGTAGCCTACCCCTGAGAATTTCAAAGCATTCACATACCTGAACCTTGAAGTCAGATAAAAAATATATATGAATCACTGTAATGGTGCGCCATCTTCTGGGGAAAAATAAGACCTAAGTGTAATATTGTCTGAGTCTCAATAGTATAAGAAGTAAAAATGTAGATTGAGACCTCTGAGGTAGATATTATTGAGATGCAGACATTATGGTCATATGACAGCTCGTAGCCTACTTCCCGTTGACAGACTTTTTGCATGTCGAACTGAACAGCTGTCTGGAGTTAGATAGAACACAGTAGCTATCTACCTAGCAACCATAGAATTTACTAGTCTTGCAGCTATATAGAAGGGACCTTTGCCTCCTTTGATTTGCTGAGGGAAACTTACTGTATCATCTTCCCAGAAGTAACTTTTTCAGATACCTACAGATTAGAGACTATGTTAGAAAACATCTTCCTACATTTGGAAATGCTAAACCTTCAATGTTTGACAGATGCATTAAAATGTGCCACCTCAGGCAAACTGATATCCCATCTATATGACACTTTTCAGATGCCATTAAGGAAAAATGGGAGGAAGAGCTAGGCACTGACATTTCTGAAGCAGATTGGGAAGATAGCTTGCAGTACATCCACACCTGCTCAATTAACTCCAGACATTGTCTTATACAATTCAAGATCTTACACAGATTACAAATCAAAAACTAAACTACATTGGATATTTCCTGATACATCCCCTATGTGGGATAGAGGTCATGCTGGAGAGGGTACACTACCCCACTGCTTTGCCCTATGATTTAACCTGTATGGTTATTGGTGTGGAATTTTAGGATCCTCTCTGAAGTTCTGGAGACTGTACAGTTTTTCTCAGTCGCTTTGGTGCATTTCTTAGATCAAAAGTGCAATTCTTGATACTACTTGTACGAATTCCAAATCATCTAGTCACTTGTGCACATCATTAAAGCAATGTCTTATTCCTTTGAACAAATTGCAATTGATAATGTACAAGTGTCAGCTTTTTTCCACATTATCAATTGCTCATGTCATGTTGATCAGAATATAGTAGATGGTTCTCTGTTGAATAGTCTTACCCCTCAAAACATCTAGGCATTAGTTCCTTGCATAAGCCATTACATGCTAAATTGTTTAACTATTTGTCATAAACTGTCAAGCATAGTTTTACACATTTCTATTAGACCTTTTGAACAAAAACATGAATTGATGAATCGTGCAGGTGAAATTGACCCTCACTTGTGAAGGAATGTAAAGTGTTAGTTCAACCAACAATCAACCAGTTGTCTAAATTGCTCAAAGGTGCATCTCATGAAGAATCAATTGGCAAGCATACTGTATATAGACAGACCACAACACAGAGTTGCAATTTTCCAATAATGGATGGATCAGGAAACGCTCAAATGCTCATATAATTCCTCCCACCTTATTCACCATTCCTTAACCCAATTGAGGAGTTATTTTCAGCATGGAGGTGGAAGGTGTACGATCGTCAGCCACACACACAGATGACCCTGCTGGCTGCAATGGATGCAGCATGTGAGGACATCACAGTAGACGCCTGCAGAGGATGGATAAGGGATTCCAAAAGATTCTTTCCACGTTGCGTTGGAAGGGAAAATATCCGGTGTGATGTGGATGAGAATATGTGGGCCAACAGACAGGAACGTCAGGAACGTCTGAGGGCAAAGTTGTGCCTTAGGGGTGGTTTCCTGTGTTTCTTTCTAATTTAGTTTTTTTTCTTTTGTGCCCCTTGGGTTGTCCAGTCTCTTTCAATCAATAACCCACATACAGTAATATGTAAATATTACTGTTGAAATTGATATATGCCATAGAAGTGCAGCCTTGTGGATTTTCAATACAGTAACTGTCATCCAAACTGTAGCCTAAGTTTACATCAGGTAATACTGTCAAAGTACACAGTTACATTGACCACATGCCTAAACATTTTGACGACCTTGTTCGTGAACAATGACTCAATGACTTATCATTCTGATGACACTGACATGATCATTGGCATGAATATTTACTTTTGAGAGATGTACTAAGGATTTTTAGTGACTGACTAGCTTTAGAAACATATCTATTGTATATTGCAGTTTGTACAAATTGTTCTGAGAAATGCACTTATTATTTTGCACATGTTAGGGATGATGTGAAAAATGCACCAAAGTGACTGAGAAAAACTGTAATTGACCCAGACTCGCTTCTGCAGTAGTAATGGTAGTCACTGGTTATATTTGAAAAATTAGGGAGATAGAAAGAATGGTTGATTAATAGATAGATATGATAGCCTGAACAGCCTGAACAACGGTTCAAGAGTTACTTTTACTGTTGGTCGGTTATTATATGCTAATTTGAATTGTTATAGTTTATAAAGTTTTGAAAATGCTAAAGTTGTTTTAATGTTTGTAGCTGTAATGGTTAAAGAGTAGCTTGGGATTTTAACAAAGCACATTTGAGAACAAGGCTACCTAAATTCTATCAGCAAATTGATTGCAGTACTCACGGGGGTAAACACTCGATCACTGCTACTCTAACTTCCGCGATGCATACAAAGCCCTCCCCTGCCCTCCCTTTGGCAAATCCGACCATGACACCATCTTGCTTCTACCGTCTAATAGGCAGAAACTCAAACAGGATGTACGAGTGACTAGAACCGTTCAACGCTGGTCTGACCAATCGGAATCCAAGCTTCAAGATTGTTTTGATCACGCGGACTAGGATATGTTCCGGTCAGCCTCAGAGAACAACATCGATCTACACGCTGACTCAGTGAGTGAGCTTATAAGGAAGTGCATTGGAAATGTTGTACCCACTGTGACTATTAAAACCTACCCTAACCAGAAACCGTGGATGGATGGCAGAATTCACACAAAACTGAAAGCGCGAACCACCGCATTCAATCATGGAAAGATGTCTGGGAATATGGCTGAATATTAACAGGGTAGTTATTCCCTCCGCAAAGCAATCAAACAAGTGAAGTGCCCGTACAGGGGCAAAGTGTCACAATTCAACGGCTCAAACATGCTGTATGTGGTAGTATCTACAGGAAATCAAGGACTACAAAAAGAAAACCAGCCACGTCACGGTCATTGCTTCCAGACAAACTAAAAACCTTCTTTGCCCGTTTTGAAGATAATACAGTGCCACTGTCATGGCCCACTAACAAGGACTGTGCCCCCCACCCCGCTCTCCTTTTCTGTGGCTGACGTGAGTGAAACATTTAAACGTGTTAACCCTCGCAAGGCTGCTGGTCCAGACGGCATCCCTAGCCGCGTCCTCAGAGCATGCGCAGACCAGCTGGCTGGTGTGTTTATGGACATATTCAATTGCCCCCTATCCCAGTCTGCTGTCCCCACATGCTTCATGATGGCCACCATTGTTCCTGTACCCAAGAAGGCAAAGATAACTGAACTAAATTACTATCTGTCATCATGAAGTGCTTTGAGAGACTACTCAATGATCGTATCACCTCCACCTTGCCGGTCACCCTTGACCCACTTCAGTTTGCATACCGCCCCAACAGGTCCACAGACGATGCAATCGCCATCACACTGCACACTTCCCTATCCCATCTGAACAAGAGGAATGCCTATGTAAGAATGCTGTTCATTGACTACTGCTCAGTATTCAACACCACAGTACCCTCCAAGCACATCATCAAGTTGGATGCCCTGGGTCTCAACACCACCCTGGGTCCTGGAATTTCTGATGGGCCACCCCCAGGTTGTGAAGGTAGGAAACAATATCTCCACTTCGCTGACCTCAACACTGGAACCCCACAAGGGTGCGTGCTCAGCCCCCTCCTATACCCCCTGTTCACCCATGACTGCTGGGCCATGCACGCCTCCAACTCGATCATCAAGTTTGCAAATGACACAACAGTAGTAGGCTTGATTACCAACAATGACGAGACAGCCTACAGGGAGGAGGTGAGGGCACTCGGAGTGTGGTGTCAGGAAAACAACCTCTCACTCAACATCAACAAAACAAAAGAGATGATTGTGGACCAGGAAACAGCAGAAGGAGCACCCAACTATCCACATCAAAGGGAGAGCAGTGGAGAAGGTGGAAAGTTCTATGTTCCTCGGCGTACACATCACAGACAAACTGAAATGGTCCACCCAAACAGACAGTGTGATGAAGAAGGTGCAACAGCGCCTCTTCAACCTCAGGAAGCTGAAGAAATTTGGCTTGTCACCCAAAACCCTGACAAACTTTTACAGATGCACAATTGAGAACACATCGCAACGCAACGCAACACCACGCATCACCAGGGGAAAGCTACCTGCCCTCCATGACACCTACAGCACCCGATGTCACAGGAAGGCCAAAAATATCATCAAGGACAACAACCACCCGAGCCACTGCCTGTTCACACCGCTACCATCCAGAGGGTGAGTTTAGTACAGGTGTATCAAAGCTTGGACCGAGAGACTGAAAAACAGCTTCTATCTCCAGGCCATCAGACTGCTTTACACTAGTTTACTCCAATTAGAGAGTTTAATTAACTAATTTATTAATATTATTCTGATATTTCACGTTCTTAAATTAAAGTGGTGATCCTAATTCACCTAAGACAGGGAATCTTTACTAGGATTAAATGTCAGGAATTTTGAAAAACTGAGTTTAAATGTATTTGGCTCACCAGGGGTGATGGTTGGATACACGTTTATCATCGAAGGAATGAGCGTTACACAGAGGCCTGTACTCTGGAGTGAGATCGATTTGGAGGTGGAGGGTCCGTCATGGTCTGCGGCGGTGTCACAGCGTTATCGGACTGAGCTTGTTGTCATTGCAGGCAATCTCAATGCTGTGCATTACAGGGAAGACATCCTCCTCCCTCATGTGGTACCCTTCCTGCAGGCTCATCCTGACATGACCCTCCAACATGACAATGCCACCAGCCATACTGCTCGTTCTATGCTTGATTTCCAGTAAGACAGGAACGTCAGTGTTCTGCCATGGCCAGCGAAGAACCCGGATCTCAATCTTATTGAGCACGTCTGGGACCTGTTGGATCGGGGGGTGAGGGCTAGGGCCATTCCCCCAAGAAATGTCTGGGAACTTGCAGGTGCCTTGGTGGAAGTGTGGGGTAACATCTCACAGCAAGAACTGGCAAATCTGGTGCAGTCCATGAGGAGGAGATGCACTGCAGTACTTAATTTAGCTGGTGGCCACACCAGATGCTGACTGTTACTTTTGATTTTGACCCCCCTTTGTTCACGGACACATTATTCCATTTCTGTTGGTCACATGTCTGTGAAACTTGTTCAGTTTATGTCTCAGTTGTTGAATATTTACACACATGATAAGTTTGCTGAAAATAAACGCAGTTGACAGTGATAAGGTAATTTACATGTTTAAGGTAATGACTAAAGAATTCCACCCTGAAACATAATTATTAGATTATATAACATATATCATGAATAATTAGATAAACGGAACTATTAGTAATTATTAGATTATGTAACATGTATAATGAATTAGAATGATAAACTTCAGTCTAATAAGGTTTGGTCGAGACAAGTAGAAATGAGTGTGTGTATGATTAAGAAAACACAGAGAACAATTAAACTATGCATGACCTGACCTGGTTAGAATTCTGGGAAACTTACAACAGGAAAGGGAGTCCTGTCAAGGTTCCCCTAATCACGGAGGGATGGAACTGCCAGCTTGGTAGTGATAAACAGGAATGAGAACTCTGGGGAAGGATACATCCCACCTACTGTTTGTGTGTCTGTGTGTGTGTAATACCCCTATTGTTTGTGTGTCAGTATGTTCGTAGTAGTAGAAAGGGGGAGGGAGAGTTACAAAATTCCATGTCTTTGCATTTTTTGATTTTAGAACGTTCTCGTGAATAAAGAGCCTTTTGCAAAAACTAAGTCTTTGCCTAATTTTTATTAAACCCAGGGTCTTACAAACCTCGGGGATTGGTCAAAGCTTAATTGATTGTTAGTTATTACCATTGGGATTGAAAATTCTCATTACAGACAGTGAGAGGACGTTTTTTTTGTTGCTAAGTTTAGATATACCATGATATTTGCATTGCTACTAAGTGACCCTCCAATTGTTCTCCACTATTCCACCCACTAAAGCCCCTCCCCATCCCAAGTTGGGTTGTCATTCCAGTGACCGGCAGGCCACCCCTGTTCCATCGTATCCCTAGGCCCCCTGAGAGGCCAGGACACATCCTTCGAAAAGAAGAACAGAAGCAGATCAACAACGAAAAACATTTCCAATCAATTTTCTTTATATATAGATATTCAAAAACTACATATATGAAAAAATCTCACGTATCTTAAATTCCATTATTAACAATTCATATATGTAATAATGTTGACAGTTCATGCAAAGGATTGTTACCTATAACCAGGATTGCCATTGCATTACATTTTTGTCAAGCAATAATTATTTTAGCAAACAATTATTGTGATTAATCTTATATTGTCCTTAACATCCTTACCCCCTAGTAGCAGATGTGGGATACACACACACACACACACACACACACACACACACACACACACACACACACACACACACACACACACACACACACACACTCAACCCCTTTCCCCCATAATCAACCATAAGCTCAGATGCTCAACAGTTGTTACCTACCAGAGCCCAACTCAAGGAAGGACTTGATTTATGAATGCATAAGCAAGATTTTTGGTTCTAACCACCATATCTTTGTGAGACGCAGAGTAGGTGAGTAGATGATCTTTCCGCATCCGTTCCTACCGTGAAGCATGAAGGTGGGTGTGCTTTGCTGGTGACACTGTCTGTGATTTATTTATAATTCAAGGCACACAACTGGTATGACTACCACAGCATTCTGCAGCGATATGCCATCCCATCTGGTTTGTGCTTAGTGGGAATATCATTTGTTTTTCAACAGGACAATGACCCAACACACCTCCAGGCTGTGTAAGAGCTATTTGACCAAGAAGGAGAGTGATGGAGTGCTGCATCAGATGACCTGGCCTCCACAATCACCCAACCTCAACCCAATTGGGATGGTTTGGGATGAGTTGGACCGCAGAGTGAAGGAAAAGCAGCCAACAAGTGCTCCGCATATGTAGGAACTCCTTCAAGACTGTTGGAAAAGCATTCCAGGTGAAGCTGGTTGAGAGAATGCCAAGCGTGTGCAAAGCTGTCATCAAGGCAAAGGGTGGCTACTTCGAAGAATCTGAAATATAAAATAGATTTTGATTTGGTTAACATTTATTTCCTTACTACATGATTCTATATGTGTTATTTCATAGTTTGGATGTCTTCACTATTATACTACAATGTAGAAAATGGTAAAAAGAAAATAACTGAGTATGGTGTGTCCCAAACTTTGACTGGTACTGTCTGTATATTGTATAGTTATAACTAATACTGTTTTACATGTGTGCATATCTTTGTCTTATAGAATCACATCAGTAAGATTCCAAGTCATTCGGATTACCACAATCATATAAACACGCCCCTACCTTTTTTTGAAGGTGTCTGTGACCAACAGACATGTGAAATCCATAGATTAGGGACTAATGAATTTATATGAACTGGTACTCTGTAAAATCTTTGAAATGGTTGCGTGATGCGATTATATTTTTGTGCACTATATATTTGGCTAGTTACATTAACAGTAAACTAATGCAGTAAATAAAAGGAGAACGGAGGCCCAAATACCCAAAACATGGCCTACAGCATACTACAGTGAGATGCTGCCAGCCACAGCTGTCTTGCCAAACAAATACGCCTATACAATACATGACATTTCTGTGAATGAAATTCGACCCACGCAATCAATTAAGCAATGCCAGCCTACCATAAACATGTTTCCAATATGTACCGTTCCCAGGAGGCTACCAAGAAAACCATAATAGAATGTATCTATTTCTATGATGAAACATACTGATATGTAGCTATACTGTACCTAGGGGCGTTCTTTGGGTTCTTGCATTGAAATTATATTTAAGTCTACATATCACTCACTATACCACAATAAACATAAAAGGTCAAATCCTTTTGACCAAGAAGTGACAGGTTCAATGGCACGAAATCTCTGCTGCGCTCTATCAGCACCATGGACAGAACCCTACACAGTAAAGCAAGATAAAAAAAACAACCAGCTAGATTGTTTCAATCTTACCGTTGCAGCTTCCTTGATGCTTCTTCTGTGCTGACTGAACACGTTTGTCAAAGTGGAAAATGAGTTCTTGCATGTGGCTGTGGATGTCCTCATTGGAGTCAGAGCGAGCGATTTCAGTCTGCAAACATTGATGAGCGACGCTAAACTCAGCTTCCACCAAATCTGTTTTGCTTAGACCCAGCAGTGGTTTCAGTATTTTTCCATTTAGAAAGCCAAGGCTGTCTGGGTCAACGCACAGAGGGTCTCCACTTGTTGGGTGTTGCATTCGCTGAATCGTTCTGACATGTCACCAATGACAGCATCCAACATGCTGAAGAACAGTTTTTTACACTCTTATCTCTTCTCTTCCGTCCTGCTGGCCTTCTGTTGCCTATTTTTGCCTGGAGTAATTTGTTTGGAGATGGAGAAGACTGTGCACCATGGTGACCTTCAGCAGCTACGTAGCCTCCAGTCTCACTTCTGTGTTGTAGGAACGTGTGCATTCGATGCCAGAGAGGAACTTGCCAATGCTGTCATAACTTTTAACAACCACTGGCACAGTAGCCAGGTGCCTGGTCCACCCTTGATCCAGTAGGTTTCTTCAGTGTACAGTGTAGCCACTGTTGGTTTCTTTAAGAACTTGTAGGTAGTCACAGACATTAAAGAATAACAAATGGCACTTCTCTGTTTACTTTGTCCTGCAATATTTTCTGCATGCCCCCTTTTTTACCTGACATGACATCAGTGCCGTCATAACATTGACTAAGTATATTTTCTGTGCCAAGGCCAAACCTTTGTTCACTCGGTAAATACAAGGTTTGTAAGTGATCACAATATTTTGTAGTTGCCATTCGTGCACGTTACTGTTTTCATCCATGTAACAAGTGACAATGGATATGTTTTTCACTTCCAGTAGGATCCTTGGTACCGTCGACCTTCAGTGTGTACCATGATCATCCGATTTCTTCAACTATATCCTCAGTGACAACCTCACTCATGAGCACTATGATTTCATTTTAAATATGAGTACACTGAGTCTACAAAACATTAAGAACACCTACTCTTTCCATGACATAGGCTGACCAGGTGATTCCAGTTGAAAACTCTGATCCCTTATTGATGTAACATGTTAAATCCACTTCAATTACTATAGATGAACGTGAGGAGACAGGCTAAAGAAGGATTTTTACGCCTCTAGACATTTGAGACATGGATTGTGCCATTGAGGGTGAATGGGCAAGTGAACTATATCACTTCAAGGAGCCTTCCGTAAATCTCCTCATGACCTACGTGAGCAATCACACTGGGTTCAGGAGATATTGTTTTATTTTTAGGATACATTCCCTATGACTTTGATGATCATCGAGAAAATGCAATTGTATTGAATGCCTTTTCCTCTTTAATGATTTGCATAGTTCTGTACATTGTTTGTGTCCAGTTGGATCTAGATTTAGTATTTTGAAAAAAGCAGCGTCTGAGCATCGTCTTGTTTCTCCAATTATATGGTGGACGCCACAGACCACGAGAAGGTAGAAGCCTCCAGGAATGAGCTACACAATCTGTTGGACAAACCTTGGCTATAAGGCATCACTGTAAGTCAATTCTTTTGGTATATGGTATATCAATCCCAATCTGTGGACAGTCACTGTCACTCTTTTATAATCTTCTTTGAGTTCTTAAGACCTGATGTTCAGCCCATCGTGGTTGAACTTAAACCATGCCATTACATCCCCCCCAGGAGGGTCCAATTACTCCAATCAGACGCCTCAATCATCGCTCCTAATTAGCAATCACAACCACTAATGGTTTAAGTGACTCAGGCTGAGTGGCATTGGACTAAGTGCTCATTTGTACCCCAGCCAAGATGTTTTATTACGTTTCAGTTCACAGCCCAGCAGCTTGCTAACTTACAAGACAATGTTTGGACAAGCCGACTCCATTGCCATCTCTGATAGAATGCCAAATAGGGGTTGTCTTTTTCCCCTAACAAAGAAGGTTATGTAATAGCGACATTGTAGATTATCTGTCCATAAGGTGTGATGCATCTGCAGTACCAGGGAAATGCAGCCTAGTGGGATTGGATCTGCTGAGAAATCTGAGTCACGGAGAGAGATCGTCATAAAGCCTGCTTTCAGTCTCCACACATACACTGACCCCTCTTCTCTTCTCTCTCCTCAGGATCTAGTGCTTGGCAACAAGAGGGACCTTCCCAGTGTGCTTGACAATCAGCGAAAAGTTGTAAGATGCTCCGTTTCCCTCAGTTCAGGAGAAATTTGGGATATGGGTCAAAATGATGAGAACAGACATGTTAACATACACTGAGTATACCAAACACTAGGATCACCTTCCTAATATTGAGTTGCAGGTGTTCTTAATGTTTTGTATACTCAGTGTATATATCCTTAATTTGTATGTTGCAGAGAGGTTTATTGCACATAGAATATTCTCTAAACTAACTGGATAATGATGATCTTAACAGTGTAATTAAAATCTTCCCTAGATTAAAAGAGATGACCATAAAGTCTGCAGGAATGAACTTGTTTAGCCTATTACTTGCTAACCATTTATCTTGGGCTTCTTTTAGGGACGGCTGGTTGATGTTGGGTTGAAGAGAGAAATGCTCTTCCAGGTCCTTAAAGGCCCAGTGTAGTCAAAAACACACTATGAGGTTGGAACAATACTGTGAAATTGTGAAAATAATAATAATGCCCTTTTAGTATAAGCGCTGTTTGAAAAAGTCTGAAATTGACATTTTTGTCTGTTTTGGAGGGAGTTTTGGCCTGCCTGGTGACATCACCATGTGGAACATTTGTTAATAGACCAATAAGAAAAGAGAGTTCCAAACCTCTTTACAAAAAAACAGCTAGTTTTCAGTTTTCCCCTCGCCACTCCCAGACAGTCCTGGCAAAATTCTTGCATGAGAAATTGCTCTTCTCTAAGAAGCTATTTTTCTCTCTTTTTGACCATTTAAATTAAAAACAATCACTAAGGTACTTAATTGCTACCCAAAAAATGATTTGATATTGAGATAAAAATGGCTGCATTGGACCTTTAAATGCCTTTTCATCTTAGCATGGTTTAGAAGGACCATTACTTGCATAAACCTTCTGCACCCTGAGCACTGTTTTCAGTAGTCTTCAGTTCACCACTACCACAACACCAACCACTCCTTAGTCTTTCAGTTGTCACAATACTTTGATGTAAGGGTGGACAGTGGAGTCCCTACTAGCTAATCATGCCTGTTGTTCCGGTGGAGACGTTCTTCGTGTTTGTGTCCATCCTTTGGTTTTAAAGCTACAAACAGGGTTCAGGGAATCTCATGACCTCACAGTCCATCATATCAGTTTGACCCTGTAGGCATTGGAATCCTGTCTCTTCATTCAGGATCTAGTCCAGTTCATTGTCCCCATTGTATGTCAACTTAATACGGTTTGATTGTACATTTATGGGTTTTGCCAAAACACATTGTTTGTGTTAATGCCCTTATATGACAAGCTATAATGTAAGTTAATTGTTTTGCTGGTCAATGGAAATGATAATGCATTTCATAAAGATGCTTGCAGTTTACATGACAAATGGAAAGTAAGACGGTGCAGGAATGCTGTAGTCTATGAGCTCAATCTTAAGAGGGGCTGTAGAGATGTAATTGCCTTCTGCAAAATCTCTTAATTTCTGAAGAATGATAGCTTTCCATGCCAGAGGATGATAGTCACACATGCAGATATGCTAAACATCGATTTTTACCCAAGTCATGTACTTACTTGTGTTAGTCTTGGGACACCATTGAACTATGTAGAATCACATGTTATTTAATGCACTTTTGTAAATATGCTTACATTTTGAAAATTGCGAAAGAGAAAGTGTTAGTCTGTGATGGAAATCGGAGGTTTAAAGGGTAACCAGAAACACAGTAGTCCTCAACATTTTCTTCGGGAGGAACATATTCTCAGTGGGTTTTTTTTGAGGGCCTCACTCTCATGGGTTAGCCTAATCTTGAATATCAAGCACACAGAGCGTCATCTAATTTAATCAGAAAGCCAGCCAGTGTTACTCGTTGAGGAGATTATGGCAGATAGACATTGTGAGGAGAATAACACTATCAGTCTCCCTCATCTGTAGTCTGAGACTGAATGTTTAATATGGATGCCTTATCATCTCCAAGCTTTAGCTTGAATAATGATGTATTTCATGAAGCCTTATTGATCCAAGGAAAATGCTGCAAGCCTCAAGATGTCACCTGTCTTAGTTTGACATGCTGATATATTAAGGAGTCATCATCAGTTACTAACTGCGAAAAGACAACAATTTCTGGAAATGTTCTCAAATCATGACCATATGACAAACTATAGATTTGATTCTGTCCCTTGAATAGACGTGAATAGATGATTCACTGCACCCAAATCAATGCGAAGAGCTTTTAATACCAAACAACCACTGCTTTTCTGCTTGTACAGTACAAGGTCCTCTGCACCTCGTCTAGTTTGCTTGAGGGTGTCCTCAGTACCTCACATTCTTTGATCATCTGTTTGCTGTCCCAGACATTTGACGAGTGACACCATATGGAATGAAGGACTTTGCCCTTTGCCAACCATGTGAATTTTTCATTTGTGTTAATAATTTGTGTTAATAAGAAGTTATGATTTGTAAAGCAGTTTTTTCGGTCACTGTTGAATAAAAAAATACCAATTATATTTACTTCTCTGCACAGTGGAAGCATTAGCAGATAGAAGGCTCTGCTGATGTTGATGGTCATTTGATTTCTGTCCACACGATGGAAGCAAAGTGCTGTGGACGCTGACAGGAGACGGAACAAGTCATGGCACCATAGCCTACTTTCTCCTCTGGAACTTTTCTTAAGCCTAAGAAACATTTTTAGTCCTCAACTTCTTTACACACAACACATTTTGGAGTTTTTTTCCCCCAGCACAATGTTTTGGAGTAGCCTGTTGGATGAATCTCATGCTTTCTGTGGGCCATCTTGATTGACATGACCTAGTCCGTTGTACAACTGAAGGCCTTCAGCTGAAATGTGTCTTCCGCATTTAACCCATACCCTCTGAATCAGAGAGCCTTAATCAACATCCACAGCACCCAGGGAACATTGGGTTAACTGCCTTGCTCAGGGGCAGAACAACTTTTTTTTTTTTTTTTAACCTTGTCAGCTCAGGGATTTGATCCAGCAACCTTTTGGGTACTGGCACAACACTCTAACCACTAGGCTATGATCACTCATCCCACAGTGGACATTTAGTTGAAAACCTTGGTATTGTGGTCTCTGGATCACACTGGATAATCGACACAACCTGATTCCTTTAATGGCTATCAGCATGATCCCTACATTTTCAACACTCCATCTCTTAAAGATCCAAATGTTTATTTGTTGGTCAGACAGACCATACAGGTGGTCTGTGGTCAATTTATTCCCGTAGGTGCAGCAGACACATTTTGATTTTAAGGTGAGCCTTGAGAGCTCCTGAGTGGCACAGCATCTCAGTACTAGAGATGTCACTACAGACCGTGGTTCGATTCCAGGATGTATCACAACCAGCTGTGATTGGGCGGTGCACAATTTGCATACCGTTGTGTAGGTTGTCATGGTAAATAAGAACTTGTTCTTAACAGACTTGCCTAGTTAAGTAAAAAATAAATGTCATGGGCTTTCACCTCACAATGAGTGAAGCTTGGGTGTCTTAGGTTAAGTGTTTCTTACTAAAACATGTTTTACCTTGAATTCCATAGGTCTTAAGCAGAGTTTGTGTTCAGTGTTTTAATGCATTCCAGCTGTGGCTTCTTACCACAGCAGGCAAGATGTCTCCAACATCTGACCCTCTCGTCACACCAAGCTTATAATATCTGGTGTACAATATCTCCATTCCTAGTTAATTTTCGTGGAAAAGTCATCCTTGGAGTACAAGCTGAAATCAGGATCTCCCAGAAAAGTGAAGCAATCTCACATATTGGCTCTACACAACCTAAACATCATGTCTCAGCTGACAGTTACGTGGCTGCATATTTCAATGAAAGGCTACAGTAACCTGTGGAGTTCATAATGTACTGTTAACATCTTTCAGCTTTTCATGGCAGAAAATCACTGTCATATAGTACCAGTCAAAAGTTTGGACAAACCTACTCATTCAAGGATTTTTCTTTATTTTTTTTACTATTTTCTACATTGTAGAATAATAGTGAAGACATCAAAACTATGATATAACATATGGAATCATGTAGTAACCAAAAAAGTGTATTTTAGATTCTTCGAAGTAGCCACAGTTGCCGTGATGACAGCTTTACACACGCTTGGCATTCTCTCAACCAGCTTCATGAGGAATGCTTTTCCAACAGTCTTGAAGGAGTTCCCACATATGCTGATCACTTGTTGGCTGCTTTTCCTTCACTCTGCAGACCAACTCATCCCCTAACCATCTCAATTGGGTTGAGGTTGGGGGATTGTGAAGGCCAGGTCATCTGATGCAGCACTCCATCACTCTCCTTCTTGGTCAAATAGCACTTTACACAGCCTGGAGGTGTGTTTTGGGTCATTGTCTTGTTGAAAAACAAATAATGGTCCCACTAAGCGCAAACCACATGGGATGGCGTATTGCTTCAGAATGCTGTGGTAACCATGCTGGTTAAGTGTGCCTTCTAAATTTATCACTGACAGTTTCACCAGCAAACCACCCCACACCATCACACCTCCTTCATGTTTCATGGTGGGATCCACACATGCAGAGATCATCCGGTCACCTACTCTGTGTCTCACAAAGACATGGCGGTTGGAGCCAAAAATTTCTAATTTGTACTCATCAGACCAAAGGACAGATTTCTACCGGTCTAATGAACAGTTGATGTTTAGATGTGTCTGTTACTTGAACTCTGTGAAGCATTTATTTGGGCTGCAATTTATGAGGCTGCTAACTCTAATGAACGTATCCTCTGCAGCAGAGGTAACTCATACAGTGGGTGAGTAATTTGTCTGGATTTCCTGGCTCTGGCTCCCGAGTGGTGCAGTGGTCTAAGGCACTGCATCTCAGTGCAAGAGGCATCACTTACAGTACCTGGTTTTTTTCCAGGCTGTATTACATCCGGCCGTGATTGGGAGTCCCGTAGGTCATCGCACAATGGGCCAGCGTTGTCCGGGGTAGGCCGTAATTGCTATTAAGAAGTTCTTCTTAACTGACTTGCCTAGTTAAATGGAGTTTAAATAAAAAAAACTCTGGGTCTTCCAGAGTTACAACAAATTAACTTTTAACAAGGCACACCTGTTAATTGAAATGTATTCCAGGTGACTACGTCATGAAGCTGGTTGACAGAATGCCAAGATTGTGCAAAGCTGTCATCAAGGCGAAGGGTTGCTACAGTACTTTGAAGAATCTCAAACATAAAATATATTTTGATTTGTTCAACACTTTTTTGATACATTAGTCCAAATGTGTTATTTCATAGTTTTGATCTCTTCACTATTATTATACAATGTAGAAAATAGTCAAATTAAAGAAAAACCCTTGAATGAGTAGGTGAATCAACACTTTTGACTGGTAGATTAATGAAATGAACTGCCAGAGCTAATAATGGGGATAAGAGGACAAGTGCAATGGGTTGCAGGGCAAACTAGGAGGTAATAAAGTGAGTCCTGTTCTCACAGCTGTAAAATACAGACCCCTTAGAGAGAAGCCTAGTCCAGTCTGTTAACAGACCTCCCTTAATTAATCTCATTTCTTAAATACTGCTTTTTAATGAACAGCTGCTGGGTTTTATTGGACGTGTGAGCAGTACTTAATGTGTGGATGGATTCAGGTGTTTGGTGACGAGGTCCGTGTGTGTGTGTGTGTGTGTGTGACTGCCTGCGATGGTACGTGTGTGTATGAACTTTACGATTATAACAAACACAGTGAATGACGTCCATTGGTAAGTTCAGTTGAAAATTATGCGTTCCTTTTCCTCAGCAAAGGCCCACAAACCGCCTGAACTGCAGGGAAGCATTGATAAAAGTCTCTAGGTTAGAAGGACTAGAAGTGGGCTGAACCAGGCAGAGTTTACAGGTACTTTATCACAGGCGATGTGTTCCAGTGGAGAGATAGTAGTTATTGGGCAGAACTCTGACGGATGGCTTCTGTTATAACGAGAGAACAGACCTGGTATAAATCAGCTCTGCATTGGGCTGCCTGCCATGGCTCTCATGTCCCCACATAATGAGAAAACATGAGCAATTCATCATGCAATGCTTCTGAATAAGAAGACACGCAGGGTTAAGAGGCTTTTTCACTTAACCTCATCTATATAAGACAGGCGAATATTTGTTTAACTACACAGGTTTCTGTGAATCATGTTTTGGATAAGAGGGAAGTGAGTCACACCTCCTGTCCTTTATGAATTGTAAACTTGGCCTAAAAGCTTAGAACGTGACCAGGAGACGAGGGCGGCAGGGTAGCCTAGTGGTTAGTGCATTGGCACATTGGACTAGTAACCAGAAGGTTGCAAGTTCAAACCCCTGAGCTGACAAGGTACAAATCTGTTGTTCTGCCCCTGAACAGGCAGTTAACCCACTGTTCCTAGGCAGTCATTGAAAATAATAATTTTTTCTTAACTGACTTGCCTGGTTAAAAAAATGTATGCTTTGGTCAATGGTTAAATAAAGGTTACATTTATTTTTTTTTATGCTTTGGTCAATTCATACACCAGTGAATGTCAGGGTTAAGTCTACTGTATCTCGTTTTAGGGAAGACCCAGATGCAGACAGTGTTGATGTAACTAAAGTGTATTACTAGATCAGGGGGCAGGCAAAACGACAGGTCAAGGCAGGCAGAGGTCAGTAATCCAGATCAGAGTCCAAAAGGTACAGAACGGCAGGCAGGCAGTCAGGGTCAGGGCAGGCAGGGGTCAATAATCTAGTGTGGTGGGGCAAGGTACAGGACGACAGGCAGGCTCAGGGTCAGGGCAGGCAGAGGTCAATAATCCAGTGTGGTGGGGCAAGGTACAGGACGGCAGGCAGGCTCAGGGTCAGGGCAGGCAGAATGGTCAAAACCGGGAAAAATAGAACACAGGAACTATAGAAAGACAGGCGCAAGGGGAAAACGCTGGTAGGCTTGACGAACAAAACAAATTGGCAACAGACAAACAGAGAACACAGGTATAAATACCCATGGGATAATGAGGGGAGATGGGAGACACTTGGTGGGGGGTGGAGACAAGCATAAAGACAGGTGAAACAGATCAGGGTGTGACATACTGTCTGTAAATTGTCAGCTTTTTCAGTAGAAATAATTGTCATTGTCTAAGTCTGCTGGCTCATGACATAGTTTAGTTCCCTCTCCCCAAAGTACCCTGTACAATATAATTTCACACCTATATGAGACAGCTTTTTATTTTGCCTTGTGATTAATTTCACTCCAAGTCTGTGCAACGCTGTGAAAAGGAGAGGTCAGTCTCACAAATCGAACCCAAGTGCTCAAATTCCCTGTGAATCGTCTCTTCGTCTTTTTTAGTGAGAAAAGCTTTTATTTCATTTTACCAAGACATACACGGTGTCTCAATTTGATAACACATGGACCTGAATTCTCCACTGTGAGGACAAACCATCAGACAATTCCCCCTCTCGGTCTCTTCTTCCCTCTGAAGCATTTACAGCAACAGTATCCATCTATCACTTTCCCTTTTATCTGTCATGAACACATATTACTCTCTCTCTCTCTCTCTCTCTCTCTCTCTCTGTTTTTTTGGGTACTCACTTGCAAATATCTAGCTCACTATAAATTGCACAACGCTCACATTACATAGTGCAGTCCATCGAATCTCTATAAAATGACAAGTTTGAGGCCCCACACTATGTTTGAGGGTTTACGTTCACTGTCACTGTCACCTGGAATGGAAATGGAAACAGTGTCACACTGTAATGGAAACAGTGTGACTCTACTCGTCATGTTTTTAATTCATTTGGACAAATAGTGGAGGTGGGATGTTTCATCAGACTCATGTTTGACACAGCCAAACCACACTGAGACAGCAGGGAATCCTCCCTAGGGAGGGGAACATTACAACCTTCACAATTGATGACAAGTTCATTTTTAGGTCACTTCTTAGAAGGAAAATAAATTGAGGAGGGTGGTTCAATGAATAAGAAAATTTGTTAACCTTTCCTCTAATGAACTACTGATCAACATTGATCAATCTTAAAAATTCCTAGAATGTGACGTTTTGGAAGAAGTGATGTGCAGTGTGAAAAACCTCAGTTTTTCTCTGCAGGCATAGTATTTTATGGGGGGGGGGGGGGGGGTGTTGACTGGAGGATTCATAGTTGTTTTTGTGAAAAAAGTGTATCAGTGGCATAATATTATTATAAAAACATTACCTGTCCTATACACTACAGTAATCGATCTCATACAACAAATCACATGACATGTGATTTCGCATTTCGGATTATCTACATCGACGGGACCGCAGTGGAGAAGGTGGAAAGCTTCAAGTTCCTCGGCGTAAAAACTGAAACGGTCCACCCACACAGACAGTGTGGTGAAGAAGGCACAACCGTGCCTCTTCAATCTCAGGAGACTGAAGAAATTTGGCGTGGCACCTAAAACCCTCACAAACTTTTACAAATGCACAATTGGGAGCATGCTGTTGGGATGAATCGCCGCCTGGTATGGTAACTGCACCGCCCGCAAACGCAGGGCTCTCCAGAGAGTGGTGCGGTCTGCCAATGCATCCCCGGGTGCTAACTACCTGCCCTCCAGGACACCTACAATACCCGCTGTCACAGGAAGGACAAAAAGATCATCACGGACAACAACCACCCAAGCCACTGCCTGTTCCCCCTCTATCATCCAGAAGGCGAGGTCAGTACAGGTGCATCAAAGCTGGGACCGAGAGACTGAAAAACAGCTTCTATCTCAAGGCCATCAGACTGTTAAATAGCCATCACTAGCACATTAGAGGCTTCTGCCCTATATACATAGACTTGAAATCATTGGCCACTTTAACAATTGGAACACTAGTCACTTTAATAATGCTTACATATTTTGCATTACTCATATCGCATGTATATACTGTATTCCATCCTATTCTACTGTATCTTAGTCTATGCCGCTCAGACATTGCTCATCCAAATATTTATATATTCTTAATTGCATTCCTTTACATTAGATTGTATGTATTGTTAGATATTACTTGTTAGGTATTACTGCACTATTGGAGCTAGAAACTCAAGCATTTTGTGACACCCACATTAACATCTGCTAAACACATGTAAGTGACAAATACAATTTGATTTGATTTTACTGACAAAATAGTATTGTAGACCTACACATAATAAAACATAGGACTATTAGACTAGAACATAATGCCCTGGTATACCATTAATAATTACAATAGACTTGGCAACCTCTCACTGGCTCAGGGACCAGGAGATAGTTGGCTAGGCAACCACAAACGTAACTACTGTATTTAACACTAGGAGAGCCGAGGGCTTCATATTTACTCAAAACTAATTCACTTTTTTAATTACTCTGCCATTTTTATGTTATGCCACCCCAGTCCTTGACTTTTCCTAAATAAATATATCTAACACACTTAATATCACAAACAGAATATGTGTTATAAGCAGTTGTTTTAAAGAGGAAATGTGCTTTTTCCCCCCCATGCCTGTCAGGCTTGTGCAGCTGATGATAACCCAACGAAACTACACCTAAACTACATCGAAAAAAATGTCACACATATAATGAAAGTTGACCTAAAAACAATTTATTCTACAATCACAAGCAGGTAAGACGTTTTGATGTCTATATAGAATCAGAAAGAGCATACCCTGCAGTTTCCAAATCATCTATTCTTGCCAAGCAACTCTTATAATTACATGCCCCCCCCGTGTGCACTTGCAAAACACTCAAAATACAGTAATATATTTAAATTCAAAATATGCCATTCTGTTCTTTTGAAATGCATTTTCTTAAATATATGAATGAAAGACCTGCCCTTAACAAACTAAAAATAAATGATCTTTGTGGTGGATTTTAACACTTTAATTGTGGGGTTTTAGTGTTTTTTTATTTTGTACTTATAGCCTGCAGGTACATACGGTAAACTAATGAAAATGCTATTGTGTTCTTTGAAATATATTTTCTTATGTTACTTAAGACCTTCATAAACATGACCAAATGACTATTATTCCGATTGCATATGTGAAATGTATGTATTAGGCTGTTAGTATGTTGACTTTCAAAAGGCACATCATTGGCCTGAAGGGGAGTCCAAAGAGGCCAGGCTATTCTAGTGTTAACCTCCAAGGGATTGGTGTCCCTCCAACGGGACGGTTGAGCTAACGTGCGCGAATGTGATTAGCATGACAATGTAAGTAACAAGAATATTTCCTAGGACATAGACATGTTTTATATGGACAGACAGCTTAAATTATTGTTAATCTAACTGCACTGTCCTATTTACAGTAGCTATTATCACGTCAACTGGTTTGATACATTCACCTCTGAAGGTAAATAATGTACTTACATTCAATAATGTTTGATGAAATCTGGGTTCTACAGTTTGAACCACTGCTGTGTCTGGCTCCACACTCACCCAGCCCGGCCATCTAGATGTGTGAAAGTTAGTGTATGCGCTAAGAATCCATCATGCATGACATTCCTGGGAGTGTGTAAACTTAAATGTTGTATTACAATATCATTTTTGTATGTTCTCTGTAGTTATGTACTTGAAAATGTATCAATTCACCAATTCGGAAGTTTTGGGCAGACTTGATACAAAATATTGTCCAGTATTGAAACGCTTCGCTTGATCAATCTGAAACTTTGTACAGACACTTCTGCCATCTAGTGGCCAAAATCTAAATTGCGCCTAAACTGTAATAATACATTATGGCCTTTCTCTTGCATTTCTCTTGCAGTTAGATTTGGGTATGTAATTTTAGGCGGAAATTGAAATAAAAAAGGTTCTGATCCTTTAATCACTGGCTCGGATGCCATTCAAAGTAGATCAGGTTTGCATTAGGTTACACAATGCATATTAAAGAACATCAAAGGAAACTTAAATTATAGCCTAACAGTATGTGTAAAAAAACACATAAAAATAGGCCACAGACTACATAGACTAGAACGGTGGTCACCAACCTTTTAGTCAAGATCACTTCAAGTCAATATGCAAGCCGAGTACAATTCTCTAATGGGCGTCAGAAATCAAGTTTGCCTACCATGTATTGTGTGATATCAATTAAATAATCAATAGCCTATAGGGCCTAACTATAGTACATGAGCGTAGAAGAACAGTCAAAAGTCGTATTTCCAATTAAATGAAATTCCAAAAATTATAGGCTATTTACATTGACTGAAATAAATATTGTTTTATGCATGTGCCTATTCTTATATGTAATAAGAGAGGTCAGATTTGTATCCATGTAGGCTTTCCCTTTGTTATAACATTGAGTCCTTAATATTTTAAAACTCAAGTCTCAAGCTAGGCTATATGATACAACTGGTGATAGGTCAGTAGTTGTAACCTATTTCTTGCGAGGCACATCGGAGCATAAACTGAAATGACTTGTTTTGTTATTTCACTGGACTGATGGTCATGTCTCAGCGGAGGGAGGGAAAGAGTCTGAGTCCAAGTGGAGAAACGGGTTTCATAAGTTCTAAAAGTGTTCACTAAAAACAGTATTACAGTGCTGATCGTTGTCTCTGAATGTACTGAAACTGTCTTTAAGGCCCTCCATTAGATCAATGCAATCAGTGATTGATACAGAAGGGGACTGGAGGCCCATGGTGAATTCACTGATATCAAATAACTTGCCAAATGCTCCAACATCCTATTTTATACACGGTCTCTTAAAAAAATGTAACTGAGCTTTGTTTGTCCATTTCAATTGTTTTTGCTAGCCAAATTGTCTAGTGAGTCTTAGCTAGCGAGCTAACGGTGAGTAGCTTACACTGTGTAGTCTAGCCTACACAGTGAAAGCAACTGTTTACTGCACATGGTCTCAGTGTGAAGTGACACATGCCAGAACACCCCATTATTTAGAAATTGATAAGCTGATTTAAAAAAAAATGTTTTTTTTTAATTTCCTGGTAAATAATCAAGCATAATTCAAATTCATCACATAGGCCTAAATTAATTTAGATTTGATGTAAGATGTCCTTGAGTTTCCTGAAAGGCATCTGCCAAATAAAATATATCATTATTGTCAACATACAGTATATCCTTTTCATTTTCCCACCCCCTCCCTACTGCTTGCTATGAATTATATCTGATGGTGTATGTATGTTTAGGCCAGTGCCCAGTACTCATTTTAGGTGCTGGTACGGTTTATATTTAGGTGCAGGAACTCCTCAATACTTTTGAGTTGTTCTATAGGAGGTGCAGAAAATCAAGCCGAAGAACATTTTAGGTGCCGTTACTCCTGCCCAAGTCAACTACTGTGTTTAGGTAAAAATACAAAACATTTCCCATTTGTAACACTGAAAAGTAGGGCATGAAAACTGAAATAATAATAATAATTTTTGATTGACGCTGATTGGGTGCCTACGCCCCTGCAGCGTATAGGCCAGACACTTTGCTGGCTCTTTCCTACAATTCCTTTTGTGAAAGGGAAACTAGTTCATGTTTAGGGTTTTATTGACTTATCCCACCACATACAACAGCAATTACTGGTGAAGGTACTGTTTTTCATGTGGATCCAGATATTTGTTTGTTTACAGTCACTGTTAATGTTACTGCTTTGTTGGTAGCTAGCTACTCACTGTACGTACCTTTGCTACATTTGACAGAAATGTTATCAGTCCACAGTGCATTCGGAAAGTATTCAGGCCCGTTGACTTTTTCAACATTTTGTTACGTTACAGCCTTATTCTAGAATGGATTAAATCATTTCCCCCTCATCAATCTACACACAATACACCCATAATGACAAAGCAATAACAGGTGTTTAGAGATTTATGCAAATGTGTAAAAAAATATATTTAAAAAACATCACATTTACATCAGTATTCAGACCTTTATTCAGTACTGTGTTGAAGCACCTTTGGCAGCGATTAAAGCTTCAAGTCTTCTTGGGTATGACACTAGAAGCTTGGAACACCTGTATTTGTAGGATTTTCTCCCATTCTTCTCTGCAGATCCTCTCAAGCTCTGTCAGGTTGGATAGGGAGCGTTGCTGCACAACTATTTTCAGGTCTCTCCAAAGATGTTTGATCGGGTACAAGTCCGGGCTTTGGCTGGGCCACTCAAGAACATTCAGAGACATGTTCCGAAGCCAGTCCTGCGTTGTCTTGGCTGTGTGCTTAGGGTTGTTGTCCTGTTGGAAGGTGAACCTTCACCCCAGTCTAAGGTCCTGAGTGCTCTGGAGCAGCTTTTCATCAAGGATCTCTCTGTACTTTGTTTTGTTCCTCTTTCCCTCAATGCTGACTAGTCTCCCAGTCCCTGCCGCTGAAAAACATCCCCACAGCATGATGCTGCCACCACCATGCTTCACCGTAGAGATGGTGCCAGGTTTCCTCCAGGTGTGATGCTTGGCATTCAGGCCAAAGAGTTCAAACTTGGTTTCATCAGACCAGGGAATCTTGTTTCTCATGGTCTGAGAGTCTTTAGTAGCCTTTTGGCAAACTCCAAGCGGGCTGTCATGTGCCTTTTACTGCGGAGTGGCCTCCGTCTGGCCACTCTACCAAAAAGGCCTGATTGGTTGAGTGCTGCAGAGATGGTTGTCCTTCTGGAAGGTTCTCCCATCTCCACAGAGGAACTCTGGAGCTCTGTCAGAGTGACCATCGGGTTCTTGGCCACCTCCCTGACCAAGACCCTTCTCCCCCGATTGCTCTGTTTGGTCTGGCAGCCATCTCTAGGAAGAGTTTTGGTGGTTCCAAACTTCTCCCATTTAAGAATGATGGAGGCCACTGTGTTCTTGGGGACCTTCAATGCTGCAAAAAAATTTTGGTACCCTACCCCAGATCTGTGCTTTGACACAATCCTGTCTCTGTGCTCTATGGACAATTCCTTCGATCTCATGGCTTGGTTTTTTGCTCTGACATGCACTGTCAACTGTGGGATCTTATATAGGCAGGTGTGTGCCTTTCCAAATCACGTCCAATCAACGACTCCAATCAAGTTGTGTAAACATCTTAAGGATGATCCGTGGAAATATGATTCACCTGAGCTTGTCATTATGGTGTATTGTGTGCAAATTGATGAGGGAAAAAATTTATTTAATCCATTTTAGAATAAGGCTGTAACGTAACAAAATGAAGAAAAGGTAAAGGGGTCTGAATACTTTTCAAAAGCACTATATCTCTGTTTGGGGCTGCTCTAATTATGAGGTCATTTGTGCCAGGATTCAAAAGGCAGGGATTGCCTCTGTTTTACGAGTAGCAAATAATGTGTTCCAGAGTTGTTAAATTATAGTTTTGGGGGTAATAGAGGTTTCAAATCCCAACCCTGACAGGCATCTGCAAACACCTCATTCATGTCCCGACATGGACCGTAATTTGGGGCTAATCGCTATGTGAGGAATGCCACATGATTAACATGGAGCCGCATGGCACACACACATCCTCTTTACTGCTCTACACCCCATAAAAGGCATAGGGTTGCATGCACATTCACCATGCAACAGACAGGCCTAATGTGGTTCCTATTTGAAACATTGTGCTGACTAGTGCATGGGCTAATTAATACATGACTTACATTAGTTTTACATGGGGGGGGATATGTATTATTAGTGACTAACTGAAAACATAGTTTGGGATTCAAAAGAGCTGACTCTGAATTTCTTCATTGGAATGACATTTTCCTTTTTTGTTTTTACCAATTATGGTGAGAAAGCTGCTGAGATGTCCAAATGCAATACTTCCATTTGGACTTAGAAAAGTGTAATCTTTTCAGTGCCATTTTGTTATCCAGAGTTATTTCAGATATCTCCCTATGTGCATGCATTTACTCTTCCACCTCCTCTGCTTCTGAGACTCTCTGCCCCTAAAATTCCATTAAAACTCATAACTTTAGCTCCAGGGGCTCTGGGAAAGGTAATGCATTTTCCTGCTTTTTCATAGCTCCAATGTACCTCATATTTACATATAGATTGAGTATTTCTCAGCGAGTCTACGTTTAAAGCAGATTCACTGTAGTCCATTTTATTGGACCATGGATTTATGTATATTTAACGAAAAGTTGATGTGGGGAGTGTACTTCTTTGAACATTGGTGTATACATGGTGTGTTGGACCGAATAATAATGCAGGGTCATGGATGTCTCAACTGCTGAAATCTGAGTGGTCGTCTGCTGAGTCTGATGTGGTCAATCTTGGATGTTTGCCACACTTACTTTCGTGTCCTTTTTTTTAAATTTTTTTATTTTACCTTTATTTAACCAGGCAAGTCAGTTAAGAACAAATTCTTATTTTCAATGACGGCCTGGGAATAGCTGATTTGATTAAAAAAAAATCTTAATTCCAAGAGAGTTAATCTTATTTTTTTGTTATCCGTTTTCTGCATCCTACACAAATAGAAAACGAAAATAAACACAAACTAACCACCCAGAGAGTTATCGAATAAAAATGCAAATATCAGGTTGTCCACCTCTGACTAGAGCTCCTTGGAGACCATCTCTTGATCAGAGGAAATCATGAGTCACACACAGTAAATTCATGTTTAAAGTGTTTTGCTTTATAATACACCTCCTGAAATACAGGTCCTAGCTGCTATCTCCTCCTATGTTGGCTGCCAAGGCACCTTCAGTGCTCTGATTTCACCGTCCAATTTCCCTAGATGTTTGATGTATGTGTTTCTGATGGAGATCATCCAACGAAACCCCGGAGGGGGAAATAAACCACTGGCTCCATTATCCTGCTATAAAGAATGTTGATGACATAATGAGTCAGTCATCGTGTGTGTGTGTGTGTGTGTGTGTGTGTGTGTGTGTGTGTGAGTGCGTGTGCGTGTGTGTGAGCACGCGCTTGCATGCAGCTAGTCAAAGCAGTATCCATTAGGTCAGTCATCCCAGCTCAGGTCATCTTCCATTCACACATTGGCAATGCAGCCACATTCTTTACTGGGGATGCTCTCTCCACCCTCATTCCTTCCCACACCATCTCTCTCTGTCTTGGCTGAGTTGACCACTCAGACCCATTCCCACTTCCACTCTTACTGATATTGGGCTCTAAGGAGTCCACTTTGAAGTGGACAAGACATTCCAAAAAAATGTCTGTAGACCACTACAATAAGAGTAGTTGCTGCTCTGAGCATTCCTTGTAGAAGCTGTGGAATCTCTGTCATTGTTTTGGTGCTGTATCAGGTAAGCGTGTGAGAAGAATCTGAAATGGCCATATGCGTTCTTTCTTTGCCAGTCGCCGTGGCTACAGGGTGACAATGGGCTGGTGAATAGATAAGCTGACAGGAGAAATGGTGGGGATGAGGCTGGAATGTTGAAAAATAATTAACAATAGAGGGAGGCCTGTGAGAAGATGTGCCAAAATAATGTAGTGCAAACAATGATGCATCCCTCTAGCACAAAATTATTTTCGAGCCTATTGTCTCATTCAGAAACAGTTAGGTCTAAGCCTTGTTTTGTTAGACACAATTAGCAGAAGAATCCAACATTTGTGGTAAATGTTTCATTAGGCCTAATTCTCAAATGAACATTTTTGTTGTTGTTGCAATTTTACCCCCATTTTCTCCACAATTTTGTGATATTATGATCTTATCTCATCGCTGCAACTCCCAACGGGAGAGGAGAAGGTCAGGTCATGCATCCTCCGAAACATGACCTGCCAAACCGTGCTTCTTATCACCCCCCTGCTTAACCCGGAAGTCAGCCACACCAGTGTGTCGGAGGAAACATCGTTCAACTGACGACCGAGGTCAGCATGCAGGCGTCCGGCCCGCCACAAGGAGTCACTATAGCACGATAAGTCAAGTAAAGCCCCCCCCGGCAAAACCCTCCCTTAACCTGGACAATTGTCCCGATTACGGCCGGTTGTGACACAGCCCAGCCCATCGCAGTGCATTAAACCGCGGCACCACTCAGGAGTCCCCAAACTCTGAGTCTCTTCATCTCCCTGTGAGAGACTTCTTGATTTAGGCCTGGAATCACCTTAATTAAACTGACAAATGTTCCCTCGAGGGCAGAGAGGCTTGTTCCCCCCCGGTCAGGAAGATCTGGAAAACTTGATGTGGTTGCAGAGCCAAGCCGTTCAGGTCCAGTCTTTGATTTTTCCACAGCCTCATCAGTCAGGTGGTTGTAAACATTAGTGAGCTCCAACCAAATCACCTTATATTCCAATTATTTCAATGGCCTTCCATGCCAGGTCGCATCCTTTGGCTATTGTAGAGCTTGCTCTCTGCTATAAGTGTCCGATTCAGACTTAGGAAATCTATGCCTTTTTTAATTGTTTCGATTTAAGCACTTCTCAGTATTTGGTATAAAGATTTTACCATACGCAGGTGTGGAACAAACTCTTGGTGTGGCTCCCATATGCACACTGAATCAATGTAACTGCCAAAGACCCTTAAAGAGGTCAACATTCACAAGGCTGCAGGATCAGACGGATTACCAGGATCTGAACTCCGAACATGTGCTGACCAACTGGCAAATGCCTTCACAGACATTTTCAACCTCTCCCTGTCTGAGTCTGTAATACCAACATGTTTCAAGCAGACCACCATAGTCCCTGTGCCCAAGAACACTAAGGTAACCTGCCTAAATGACTACCGACCCATAGCACTCATGTCTGTAGCCATGAAATGTTTGAAAGGCTGGTCATGGATCACATCAACACCATTATCCCAGGAACCCAAGACCCACTCCGATATGGATACCTCCCCAACAGATCCACAGATGATGAGATCTGTACTGCAATCCACACTGCCCTTTCACACCTGGACAAAAGGAACACCTATGTTAGAATGCTATTAATTGACAACTGCGCAGCGTTCAACACCATAGTGCCCTCAAAGCTCATCACTAAGCTAAGGACCCTGGGACTAAACACCTCCCTCTGCAACTGGATCCTGGACTTCCTGATGGGCCGCTCCCAGGTGGTAAGCGTAGGTAACAACACATCCACTCAACACGGGGGCCCCTCAGGGGTGTGTGCTCAGTCCCTCCTGTACTCCCTGTTCACTCATGACTGCACGGCCAGGCACAACTCCAACACCATCATTAGGGAGGTCAGAGACCTGACCATGTGGTGCAAGGACACCAACCTCTCCCTCAACGTGATCAACACAAAGGAGGTTATTGTGGACTACAGGAAACGGGGCTGTAGTGGAGCAGGTTGAGAGCTTCAAGTTCCTTGGCACCCACATCACCAACAAACTAACATAGTCCAAACACACCAAGACAGTCGTGAAGAGGGTACGACAAAACCTATTCCCCCTCAGGACACTGAAAAGATTTTGCATGGGTCCTCAGATCCTCAAAAGGATCTACAGCTGTGCCATCGAGAGCATCCTGACGGATTGCATCACTGCCTGGTATAGCAACTGCTCGGTCTCTGACTGCAAGGCACTACAGAGGGTAGTGCGTACAGCCCAGTACATCACCGGGGACAAGTCACCTGCCATCCAGGACCACCTATACCAGGCGGTGTCAGAGGAAGGCCCTAAAAATTGTCAAAGACTCCAGCCACCCTAGTCATAGACTGTTCTCTCTGCTACCACACGGCAAACGGTACTGGAGCACCAAGTCTAGGTCCAAGAGTCTTCTAAACAGCTTCTACCCCCAAGCCATAAGACTCCTGAACATCTAATCAAATGGCTGCCAGGACTATTTGCATTGCCCCCCCCCCCCCCCTCCCCCTCGTCAATGCTGCTGCTACTCTCTGTTATTATCTATGCATAGTCACTTCTAGGCAGTTTCAAAGAAAAAGCCATATCTCAGACTGGCCAATAAAAAGAAAAGAGTAAGATGGGCAAAAGAACACAGACACTGGACAGAGGAACTTTGCCTAGAAGGCCAGCATCCCGGAGCCGCCTCTTCACTGTTAACGTTGAGACTGGTGGTTACGGGTAATATTTAATGAAGCTGCCAGCTGAGGACTTGTGAGGTGTCTGTTTCTCAAACTAGACACTCTAATGTCCTCTTGCTCAGTTGTGTACTGGAGCCTCCCACTCCTCTTTCTATTCTGGTTAGAGTCAGTTTGCGCTGTTCTGTGAAGGGAGTAGTACACAGCGTTGTACGAGACCTTCAGTTTCTTGGCAATTTCTCGCATGGAATAGCCTTAATTTCTCAGAACAATAATAGACTGATGAGTTTCAGAAGAAAGATCTTTGTTTCTGGCCATTTTGTGCCTGTAATCAAACCCACAAATGCTGATGCTCCAGATACTCAACTAGTCTAAAGAAGGCCAGTTTTATTGCTTCTTTAATCAGCACACAGTTTTCAGCTGTGCCAACATAATATAAACATAAAAGGGGTTTATAATGATCAATTAGGCTTTTAAACAAATTAACTTGGACTAGCTAACAAAATGTGCCATTGGAACACAGGAGTGATGGTTGTTGATAATGGGCCTCTGTACGCCTATGTAGATATTCCATTAAAAGTCAGCCATTTCCAGCTACAATAGTCATTTACAACATTAACATTGTCTACACTGATTTTCTGATCAATTTGATGCTATTTTAATGAACTAAAAAGGACATTTCTAAGTGACCCCAAATTTTTTAACAATCGTGTATATAATAAAGCATTGCATGCATATCATCACATATTTGTAGTGGCATACAACAGTAGAGTAGAGGTACTTACAGAGGTTGCACACATGGGGAACATTTTTAGTAGGCTAGGGTCCGGGATAATGTTGGCCTTTTAAAAATGCATTTAATGCAATTCTACGTCATTTTTCTGGAGACTTTGGCAGAATCTTTTTAAATGCCGCACAAATGATTGAAATGGTATGCTACTTTGACATTGACAAACTGAGAATCTGAGATCAATAAAAATGATCTCATCTTGAATCCATCAACATCCTAGGCCTAGGTGTGAGGAGACACATCTTGTAGGCTGCAGTATGAGGAGGAAATTATAGTTCAAAAAAAGCTTTTTTAACTGACTCACTCACTCGCAGGTGATCGTCGATGCGCTCGTGCCAAAAGCCTATCGCTCTCTCTTTTGTAAAACAATATTTGGAAGTTGATCAAATATTTTGGTAGCTTACAGAATAGTCTTCTCTTTTCTTCTCGAGTCATTGCTTTCCAACCTGTGTTTTCTCTCGATTGTATTTGAAATATTGCGAAAGGCCTGTTTTGTCTGGGTGCTGTTTTTTCACCTGACAGATTTGCCACGCGTTCCCGACTGTAGGCTATTCCACAGCTAGGCATTTTTTTAAATGAAGCTTTTGATCCTCTGAGGTTAATTTATAGGGGGGCTTCTCATGGTGTAGTAGGCTATTCTGGATCGTTTAATTTATTTTTAAAAAGACTGCAGTAATTCTATAACTTTGGTAAATGTATTTAAATGTATCAGCTGCAGCTATAATTCTATAAGGGAATAAATGATAAAGTGCACCATTAGAGAGATGAGAGTTGCAGGCTCGTGTCAATTAGAGCAGAGACGGAGAGAGATCACAGAAAGTGAATCTCATTCTAGTTATGTGAGAGATACTCACACAGCCGCGTTCGTCTCGAACATAGGTTACAATGTTGTGCAAACCATAAACATACAGTAAACATATTTGGCCCAGGCTGAAAGTTGTTTTTGTAGGGGCAGGAAAATTTACAAAGAGGCAACTAAAATTAACTTTGATTGCTTTTATTTCAAATTTTTAAATTGCAAAAAGTGTAAATGACAAGAGTTACCGGATCTTGCCAAATAGGTTCCAGAACAAAACAGTCCAAAACGGAGAGGTGCCGGATCCTGTTCCAGCAGGATGCAGCTTAAATTAAGCATTGGTTAGCTACGATAGTGGCTAATTATATTTAACATAATAGGAAATTGTAGGAAACAGGAAAAGTCTGAGAACGTACATAATTAAACATTTGGTGCGACTGTCTTCTCCTCAGCTTTGCCTTGCATTTTGCATATCATTTCCTACTTCACTGTGGGAAAGGGGCGTAATACCTGTCATGCTGATATGCTTTACAGTTTTGTGCCATATGACTGATTTCACGCTTGTGTCCAGCGATCATAAGGTAAAATAGATCTAAAGCAATTGTAATTTATATTTACAATCCCCTTATCTGAATAGATTTACTCCCTCCCTAGCTTTTATCAATTTATAAATGAGAGAATGGTGTGGTGTTGTTACTTGGGGGAAACAAGAAAGGAGATGTTTTTCCACTCGGAACCGACAGGTTGCTCAAGCTTTTTCATGGTTTCCTCGTGCGTAAAGGTGGTGGAATTATGAGGGACTTAATTAAGTTAAGGTCAGAATGCAGCGTGTCTGTAGACACTGTAGGGATCAAGAGTGGCGCAGCAGTCTAAGGCACTGCATCTCAGTGCTAGAGGCATCACTACAGACCCTGGTTTGATTCCAGGCTGTATCACAACCAGCCGTGATTTGGAGTTTCATAGGGCGGTTGCACAATTGGCCCAGCATCGTCCGGGTTAGGGTTTGGCAGGGGTAGATAAGAATTTGTAAATAAGAATTTGTTCTTAACTGACTTGCCTAGTTAAATAAAAAAATAAAAAAGACACATCTGCCATGCTTCCATTTCTGTGATCTCCACCCCAAACAAATACCTGGCTTGACGCCATGCATTTTCCCCATGCTTAAATTCAAGGTCAGAATACAGGTAGAGAGAAAATTTTATGCGCACATAACTCGGGTCTGAATCCCCCCAAAGAGACATGAATTACACACATACTGTACTGTATATTCCACTTAGCCACAAGTCACATTGTGTGTCTAGCCAAGATAGTCATTACAAGTCCAGATAAAAGTGATTTATTAATCGATCATGAGGCATGTGTGTTCTCATGTTGAGAGAGAGATGTTTCTCTTTGCTGACTACATATGTAGTCGTTGTTACCACAGATACCTGCAGTTGCTTGATTGAAATTAGACATTGAAACTGTATTTCCCAGTGGAGAAAATACATTCTCAGCAACACTATCAATGAAACGGCATCAGCCAACCTGTTGTAGTGATGCTCCTATGAGCTACACTTTCCCCAAGGGGTGCTTTCTGTGAATTTCAATAACGAGTAGTTGTAGGTTTTCAGATGGGAAACAGCTGTTTTTCATGTCTTTGTCCTCCATTTCTCAGACCACAGCGGCATAGGAAAATACCACTTTGGCGACAGTCTCAAGCACCTGTCTCCCGCTGAGTACACACACTGGTCGTTTAATCTGTCATATTGTGTCTGGCTCTGACCAAAGGAAGAGAGGTGTGTTCAGTGACAGTGAACTCATAGCTTTTCTAAACATACCGATATTGAGTTTCCTGGAGTGTGTTCTTTTCCCCTCACCTCATACTTACATTCATGCTTTCCATCGTGTTTTGGGTGGGTTAAATGGTCCATTCGTTTAAGTGATGGCAGAGGTTTCCAAGCTGCAATTTTTCTTTGGCATGTTTAAGTTGAGACTTTTCCAAAGCACACTTTCCAGTCATTAATTCTGTGGTCATAGTGTTGTGTGAAGGATTGCCTATTCAACTGCCTCCATCAGTTAATGCATAATTAGAGTACTACCTCAACAAGATTGAAATGTAGGATAAATTGAAATGTAGGATAAATGATATTCTACTACCTGAAAGTGTGTGCTGTACACACAAAAGTAATTTTTGTAGATTACTTACATCCCAAAGGGTTACGTGTGTCTTGCTGTGTAACTGTACCTGTAACGATTGACATCAAATAGAATAAAATAAAATAAAACAATATTGGTCGCATGCACACATTTAGCAGGTGTTATTGAGGTTGTAGCTAAATTCTTGTCTTCCTAACAATGCACAACAATGCACACAAATCTAATCAAATATAAATGTGTGTGTATATATATATATATCTGAAGTTTGGACACTACTCATTCTAAGGTTTTTCTTTATTTTTACAATTTTCTACTTTGTAGAATAATAGTGAAGATATTCATCAAAACTATTTAATAACACACATGGAATCATGTAGTAACCACAAAAGTGTTAAACAAATCAAAATATGTTTTACATTTTGACTCTTAAAAGTAGCCACCCTTTGCCTTGATGACAGCTTTGCACACTCTTGACATTCTCTCAACCAGCTTCATGAGGAATGCTTTTTCAACAGTTGCTTGCACATCAGGCCAAAAGATAGATTTCCACTGGTCTAATGTCCATTGCTCGTGTTTCTTGGCCAAAGCAAGTCTCTTCTTCTTTTTGATGTCCTTTAGTAGTGGTTTCTTTGAACAAAAATAAAAATGCAACATGTAAAGTGACGGTCCCATGTTTCATGAGCAGATCTCAGAAAAAATATATATATATACTATTTAAAAACCTGTTTTTGCTTTTTCATCATGGGGTATTGTGTGTAGATTGATGAGGGAAAACTTTTAATTTTAGAATTAGGCTGTAACTTAACAAGATGTGGAAAAGTCAAGGGGTCTGAATCGTTTCTGAATGCACTGAACTGTGTACTGTAGGCATGTGACCTGTCCAGTGGTTGTCATAGCAAGGGTGATGTCAGTGTTTATGGGGTGTGTGTGTGCACGGTCTAAGTGTCTTTCAATAGAATGGCTACAGTAACCGTGATGGAGCATGACAGGAATTCCATTGTCTAGGCATTAAGCACACACAGCCTTAGGGCAACACATGTATTTCTGTGGAGGAGTGTGAACCTAGTGCCAGGCCACACAGGGCCCAGCTCTCTATCCTCAGCCCCGGGGATAAATGGGTAAACAAAGTGCTGTCCTCTATTGACACAGAGCAGAAGCCAGCTACAGAACCTCTGATGGACAGTGTTACTGTACGCACCAGCAGCTCCCCAACACACCGCATTGTACAGTATCAGAAACATTAACCAAGCACTGTAAACATATCAATATGACTACAACGTAAAGTCAACAAATGAATTAATTTCCGATTATACATAGTTTACATTGCATATTGAAGGCCTATTATTCAATAGATAATATGCAAAGCATAGAGATATTTTTACCTAGGAACTATTTTAATTACCCCCTTAGAAATATAAATGATATAATCCTACTGCTCCATCTGACAGAGAGAAATGATTCACTCCTCTGCTCTGAACCTCATTCTCCAACCAACCAGAGGGGGATAGCATCAAAAATTATTATTGAAAAATTAGTGCCCCTCCAATGGGCAAATGTTAAGTAAACCTAGAGAAGGAAGTTATTATTTGTTTAGAGCAGTTGTATTTCCCTTCCCTAAGACCAGTTCCTACTGCCTTTCCCATTTCAACAGCAGAGATACGGTATTTACAGAATGAGCACTGTTGCATGGTATCATACGTTTATGAAAACAAGGCAAATGTGTGAAATTGGTTTTGCCTGTTGTCGTTTCGTAGGCTTGACCTGTGGAATGTTTAGTGTGACCATAACGGTTTTATCAGGGCTTATCACGTTCTCATTACGACATGTGGTTTGTCTGCTGTCTGCGCTGGTGGTGGTCTCTTTCACAGGAGACCTGTTGTGGCTCTGCCATTGTCAATCCTCATCCTCAGCCTTCACCCGGAGACACAGCATTCCTCCTCTTTGTCCTCTTAACATAACAGGGTTCATCTCACACCCCCACTCTCCACTAATCTGCATGGGTGATTCTCCTCAGAGTGCGCTGCCATTTTTGTTCCCCATGCTACTGCCTCTTGAGAGTGAGAGGTTCCATGCATTCCTGGAGTGGTTGGCCATTGAGGCTGTCCATTCAGGCCATTGGGTCCAGCTCTCATCTGGACTGATGGATGGCCTGTCTGGGTTTATCTGAGCAGGACGGACGGTGCGCTGGCTGGTGCCCGGAGATTGTCACCCCTGAGTAGTTTATCAGGAGCCTACTTATAGAGCTGTCATCCTCTCAGAGCAGAGTTCCCAGGCACCTCGTCCACCCCCTGTCCTGTCCTGTTCTGTCACTCCACCACACCATCCGCCCACGGCCTTGGCCTGCCTGCCTGTCGTCCTGGGGAACCCTTATTGTCTATCTCAAACTACTTCACCTCTGGGGAGTTAGATTCCCTGTTGTTAGGAGCTCTCTGTTGCCATGTTGTGTTAGTAACCAGCTCCAGACTATGTGTGGGGGTACACATGGTGGATGTAGGTCCAGCAGACAAGCTTTGACTGTAGATTAATTGTCTTTCTTATTAATCAATCAAAATCACATGTTTTATTTGTCACATGCTTCGTAAATAACAGGTGTGGCGAACAGTGAAATGCTTGATTACAGGCCCTTACCAACAATGTAGAGAGAAAGAAAATATAGAATAACAGAAAAGTAAAACACATAATAATAGGAGAAATTATAGATACACTGTAACGGTTTTCTTGAGTTGAAGGAGAGGCGGACCAAAATGCAGCGTTGTTATTATTCATGGTTCTTTAATAAAGAAACTATACATGAATATACTAACAAAACAATAAACGTGAGAAAACCTAAACAGCCTATCTGGTGACAACAAACACAGAGACAGGAACAATCACCCACAAACACACAGTGAAACCCAGGCTACCTAAGTATGATTCTCAATCAGAGACAACTAATGACACCTGCCTCTGATTGAGAACCATACTAGGCCGAAACATAGAAATACCCAAATCATAGAAAAACAAACATAGACTGCCCACCCCAACTCACGCCCTGACCATACTAAATAATGACAAAACAAAGGAAATAAAGGTCAGAACGTGACATACACAATGAGTAATAATAACTTGGGGTGTCAGTCCCGAGTCGATGTGCAGGGGTACAATGAGGTATATATGAGGTATATATGTACATATAACTAGAAATGAAGTAACAGATAGTAAACAGTAGCAATGAAGAGTCAAGAAAATGTTGTGCAAAAAGGGTCAAAGCAGATCGTTCAGGCAGCTTTTTGGTTAACTATTGGGGGCAAAATCTGGTCAGGGTTCTGTTGGTTCCAGACTCGGTACCTCTTGCCGTGCGGTAGCAGAGAGAAAAGTCTGTGACTTGGGTGGCTGGAGTCAATGTTTTTTGGGGGAACTATTTAGGGCCTTCCTCTGACACCGCCTGGTATAGAGGTCCTGGATGGCAGGGAGCTCAGCCCCAGTGATGTACTGGGCCGTCCACACTGCCTTCTGAAGAGCCTTGCGTTCAAATGCCAAGCAGCTGCCATACCAGGCTGTGATGCAGCCAGTCAAGTTACATTTGATGATGCAACTGGTGCAACTTTTTGAGGTTCTGAGGGCCCATGCAAAATCTTTTCAGCCTCCTAATGAGGGATAGGTTGTTGTCCTGGCACAACACTGCCAGGTCTCTGACCTCCTCCCAATAGGCTGTCTAATCGTTGTCTGGGATTAGGCCTACCACCGTTGTGTCACTGGCAAACTTAATGATGGTATTGGTGTTGTGTGCGGCCATGCAGTCGTGGGTATACAGGGAGTACAGGTGGTGACTAAGCACGCACCCCTGAGGGGCCCATGTGTTGAGGGTCAGCGTGGAGGATGTGTTGTTTTCTACCCTCACCTTATGGGGGTGTCCCGTCAGGAAGTCCAGGATCCAGTTGCAGATGGAGGGTCCTTAGCTTAGTGATGAGCTTGGAAGACCCTATGGCTTTGAATGCTGAGCTGTAGTCAATGAACAACATTCTCACGTGGGTGTTCCTTTTGTCCAAATGGGAATGTGTGGAGTGCCATAGAGACTGCACCATCTGTAGATCTGTTGGGGCATGCGAATTGGAGTGGGTCCAGGGTAGAGGTCGACCGATTATGATTTTTCAACGGTGATACCGATACTGATTATTGGAGGACCAAAAAGCCGATACCGATTAATAGGCCGATTTAATAAATAAAAAATGTTTTATTTGTAATAATGACAATTACAGCAATACTGAATTAACACTTATTTTAACTTAATATAATACACCAATAAAATCAATTTAACCTCAAGTAGATAATGAAACATGTTCAATTTGGTTTAAATAATGTAAAAACAAAGTGTTGGAGAAGAACGTAAAAGTGCAATATGTGCTATGTAAGAAAGCTAACATTTCAGTTCCTTGCTCAGAACATGAGAACAAATGAAAGCTGCTGGTTCCTTTTAACATGAGTCTTCAATATTCCCAGGTAAGAAGTTTTATGTTGTAGTTATTATAGGACTATTTCCCTCTATACCATTTGTATTTCATTAATCTTTGACTATTGGATGTTCTTATAGGCACTTTAGTATTGCCAGTGTAACAGTATAGCTTCCGTCCCTCTCCTCGCTCCTCCCTGGGCTCGAACCAGCAACACAACGACAACAGCCACCACATCGAAGCGTTACCCATGCAGAGCAAGGGAAACAACCACCCCACAAGGCTCAGAGCGAGTGAAGTTTGAAACGCTATTAGCGCGCGCTAACTAGCCAGCCATTTCACTTCGGTCACACCAGCCTCATCTCGGGAGTTGATAGGTTTGAAGTCATAAACAGCGCAATGCTTGACGCACAACGAAGAGCTGCTGGCAAAACGCACTAAAGTGCTGTTTGAATGAATGTTTACTTAGATACTTGTATGCTTGTATGCTCAGTCAGATTATATGCAACACAGGACAAGCTAGATAATATTTAGTAATATCATCAACCATGTGTAGTTAACTAGTGATTATGATTGCTTGATTTTTATAAGATAAGTTTAATGCTAGCTAGCAACTTACCTTGGCTTACTGCATTTGCGTAACAGGCAGTCTCCTTGTGGAGTGCAATGAGAGAGAGGCAGGTCATTATTGCTTTGGACTAGTTAACTGTAAGGTTGCAAGATTGGATCCCCCGAGCTGACAAGGTGAAAATCTGTCTTTCTGCATCTGAACGAGGCAGTTAACTAGGCCATCATTGAAAATAAGAATGTGTTCTTAACTGACTTGCCTAGTTAAATAAAGATTAAATAAAGGTGTAAAAAAATAAAATAATAATGATTTCGGCAAATCGACGCCCAAAAATACAGATTTCCGATTGTTATGAAAACTTGAAATTAAACCTAATTAAACCTAATTAATTGACCATTCCGATTAATCGATCGACCTCTAGTCCAGGGTGTCTGGGATGATGGTGTTGATGTGAGTTACGGATGGAAGTGCTACGGGGCAATAGTCATTTATACAGGTTACGTTGGTGTTCTTTGGTACAAGGACTATTGGGGTCTGCTTGAAACATACTGCAAGATGACACCGACAGAGATGGTCACCTCACTTCTAGTCCTTTGGAAACTATGCTGTATTTTTTTAATGTATTATTGCTTACATTGTTAGTCCAGAAAATCTTAAGTGTTATTACATACAGCTGGGAAGAACTATTTGATATCAGAGCGATGTCAACCTACCAGCACTACGACCAGGAATACAACTTTTCCGAAGTGGATCCTTTGTTCGAACCACCCAAGGCAATCGAACTGTATCCAGAAGCTGACCCAAAACAACGTCGTCGCAGGAGAGGTAGACGGAGTGACCCTCTGGTCAGACTTCGGAGGTGCGCATACCACCGCTTAATTAAACAAATCCATCCCAGATGTCTGGAACCCTTCTTGCGACAGAGAATAATGCGGGCTCACCTGTCGCTTTTACGAACTGAATGAGTACTCACTTCCATACGGGTACACACCCAGTAAAGGTGTCAACAACCGCTTCCAAGGATTTTACTCACTAATGTCCAGTCTCTAGAAAACAAGGAAGACAAAATTAGGGCTAGGGTTGCCTTCCAGAGAGACATCCGGGATTGTAACATACTCTGCTTCACGGAAACATGGCTCTCTGAGTCGGTCCAGCTATCGGGATTCTTTGTGTGTCGCATTGACAGGAATAAACATCTCTCAGGGAAGAAGAAAGGCTGGGGTGTATGTTGCATGATTAATGACTCATGGTGTAATTGTAACAACATGCAGGAACTCAAGTCCTTCTGTTCACCAGACCTAGAATTCCTCACAATCAAATGCCGTCCGTATTATCTCCCAAGACAATTCTTGTCGGTTATTGTCCCTGCGGTGTATCCTCTCCCCCCTAAGCCGACACCATGACAGCCCTCAAGGAACACCACTGGATTCTATGTAAACTGGAAGCCATATATCCGGAGGCTGTATTTATTGTAGCTGGGGATTTAAACAAAGCAAATTTGAGAATAAGGCTAACTACATTATATCAGCGTATTGATTGTAGTACCCGAGCTGGCAAAACTCTGAATCGCTGCTAATCTATCTTCTGCGACGCATACAAGGCCATCCACCGCTCTCCCTTCGGCAAATCCGACCATGACTACATTTTGCAACTCCCCTACAATAGGCAGAAACTCAAAGCAGGATGTACCCGTGACTAGGACCATTCAGTGCTGGTCTGACCAATCGGAATCCCTGCTTCAAGATTGTTTTGATCACGCTGACTGGGACATGTTCAGGGTAGCCTCAGAGAATAATCTAGATGTATATGCTGATTCAGTGAGTGAGTTTATAAGGAAGTGCATAGGAGATGTTGTTCTCACTCTGACTATTAAAACCTACCCTAACTAGAAACCGTGGATGGATGGCGGCATTCGCGCAAAACTGAAAGCGTGAACCACTGCATTTAACCACGGCAAGATGACCGGGAATATGGCCGAATGCAAACAGTGTAGTTAGGCAATCAAACAAGCTAAACGTCAGTATAGGGACAAAGTAGAGTCGCAATTCAACGGCTCAGACACAAGAAATACAGTTGTTGGGAAGTTAACATACACTTGGGTTGGAGGCATTAAAACAAATTTTTCAACCACTCCACAAATTTCTTGTTAGCCTCTCTGGGATATTCGGGTCCCACCCCGCCAACTGCCTGTGAAAGTGCAGGGCGCCAAATTCAAAACAACAAAAATCTCATAATTTAAATTCCTCAAGCATACAAGTATTTTACACAATTTTAAAGATAAAATTCTCGTTAATCCAGCCACAGTGTCTAATTTCAAAAACGATTATGTTAGCTCACCACCAAGTCATAGAAAAACACAGCCATTTTTCCAGCCAAAGAAAGGAGTCACGAAAAGCAAAAATATAGATAAAATTAATCACTAACCTTTGATGATCTTCATCAGATGACACTCATAGGACTTCATGTTACACAATACATGTATGTATGTTTTGTTCGATAAAGTGGATATTTATATCCAAAAATCTCATTTTACATTGACGTGTTATGTTCCAAACATGCATTGATTTTGCAGAGAGCCACATCAATTCAGAGAAATACTCATAATAAACATTGATAAAAAATACAACTATTATACATGGAACTTTAGATAAACTTCTCCTTAATGCAACCGCTGTGTCAGATTTCAAAAAAACTTTAAGGAAAAAGCACACCATACAATGATCTGAGTACGGCGCTCAGAGACCAAAACTGCCAAAGAGATATCCGCCATGTTGTGTTGCCAACATTAGCAACACAACAATAGCATTATAAATATTCACTTACCTTTGATGATCTTCATCAGAATGCACTCCCAGAATGCACTCAATAAATGTTTGATTTGTTCGATAAAGTTAATCATTTATGTGCAAATACCTTCCTTTGTTAGGGCGTTTGGTAAACAAATCCAAACGCGTCCAGCCGAAAGATCTGACAAAAAGTCCAAAAGGTTATATTACAGGTCGTAGAAACAAACTAAGTATAGAATCAATTGTTAGGATCTTTTTAACATAAATCTTCAATAATGTTCCAACTGGAGAATTCCTTTGTCTGTAGAAAAGCAATGGAACGCAAGCTAACTTTCACATGATCGCGCGTCACGAGCTCGTGGCAATCTGCCAGACACCTGGCTCAATCCCCTCTCATTCGCCCCACTTCACAATAGAAGCATCAAACAAGGTTTCTTTGCCCGCTTTGAGGACGCTGCCCGCTACCAAGGACTGCGCCCCCCACCCATCTCCTTCTCCCTGGCCGACGTGAGTAAGACATTTAAACGTGTTAACCATCGCAAGGCTGCCGGCCCAGATGGCATCCCTAGCTTCGTCCTCATAGCATGCGCAGACCAGCTGGCTGGTGTATTTACGGACATATGCAATCGCTCCCTATCTCAGTCTGCTGTCCCCACATGCTTCAAGATGTCCACCATTGTTCATGTACCCAAGAAGGCAAAGGTAACTGTTCTGAATGACTATCGCCCTGTAGCACTCACTTCTGACATCATTAAGTGCTTTGAGAGACTAGTCAAGGATCATATCACCTGCACCTTACCTGTCACCCTAGACCCACTGCAATTTGCATACCGCCCCAATAGGTCCACAGACGATGCAATCGCCATCACACTGCACACAGCCCTATCCCATCTGGACAAGAGGAATACCTATGTAGGTTGCTGTTCAATGACTGCTGTTCAATGACTACAGCTCAGCATTCAACACCATAGTACCGTCCAAGCTCATCGTTAAGCTTGAGGCCCTAGGTCTCAACCCCGCCCTGTGCGATTGGGTCCTGGACTTCCTGACGGGCCGCCCCCTGATGGTGAAGGTATGAAACAACATCTCCACTTTGCTGATCCTCAACACTGGGGCCCCACAATGGTGCGTGCTCAGCCCCCTCCTGTACTCCCTGTTCACCCATGACTGCTGGGCCATGCACGACTCCATCTCGATCATCAAATTTGCAGATGACACAACAGTAGTAAGTTTGATCACCAACAACGACGAGACAAGCTATAGGGAGGAGTTGAGGTCACTCAGAGTGTGGTGTCAAGAAAACAACCTCTCACACAACGTCAACAAAACAAAGGAGATGATCGTGGACTTCAGAAAACAACAGAGGGAGCACCCCCCTATCCACATTGACGGGAAAGGTAGAAAGCTTCATGTTCCACGGCATACACATCACGGACAAACTGAAATGGTCCACCCACACAGACAGTGTGGTGAAGGAGGCTGAAGAAACTTTTACAGATGCAGAATTCAGAGCATCCTGTCGGGCTGTATCACCGCCTGGTACGGCAACTGCACCGTCCACAACCACAGGGCTCTCCAGAGGGTGGTGCGGTCTACACAACGCATCACTGGGGGCAAACTACCTGCCCTCCAGGACACATACAGCACCCAATGTCACAGGAAGGCCAACAAGATCATCAAGGTCAACAATCACCCAAGCCACTGCCTGTTCACTCTGCTACCATCCAGAAGGCGAGGTCAGTACAGGTGCATCAAAGCTGGGACCGAGAGACTGCAAATATTGACTCTTTGCATCAACTTCATGTACTTCATGCCTTTGACACTTACGAAAAGCTTATAATTATACTTCAGAATTCCATAGTAAATCTGACAAAAATATCGAAAGACACTGAAGCAGCAAATTTTGTGGAAATTAATATTTGTGTCATTCTCAAAACTTTTGGCCACGACTGTAGGTGTTTGCAGAGGAAAATGCCAGTTAAAAGTCACTGCTACAATGACAGCAGAGATCATGCATATTATTCAGACCACCTTGGAATAACTTATATTGATTTTCAGAGAGCCAAGACCTTCATGGATGAAGAAGAGGGTGGCAGTTTTTGAAATGTCCCCCCCAAGGCTGAGCCGTGTAACAGCTTGCCATGAATCCCCGGAAAAGTTAATTTCTTGTTCAGACTTTGATGATTGACCACTGGAGGACTCTGTCTTTCACATTGTTGTGTTTTGCTTTTGTGCGACTGTCTGACAGGGACATTGACATTGAAAGTGTTTTGTCTTCTTTGTAACCACAGATAGTCAGCACATGTTTATTTTGCCTATTGCATTTAACTGTGTTAATGTTCACAAATAGTTGCACTGTTTTAACACTGACACTGACTGCATGGTCTAATGTACTCTTCCCTCATTTCTACTGAATTAGAGAGAGGGAGAAAAAAAACTGTGTGTGTGTGTGTGTGTGTGTGTGTGTGTGTGTGTGTGTGTGTGTGTGTGTGTGTGTGTGTGTGTGAATGAGAAGGGAAGATATTATGCTCTGAATGCCTTGCTTGTTTGATGTGGTAGTCAGAATAATGTGAGTGAGGTAAGTGATTGGACAGCTCTTTCTCTCAGTCTCTGATTCAGGTTTAGGAGGATCAGATAAGGATAGATAATCACCGGTGGATCTCACCACGGGTTCTGCTGCCAATCAGAATAACTAATAAACATCCTGTTCTCTGGAATGTAAGGATCTATCAACTGTAGTCGTCTCACTTTCTGTTCAGTTTCCTAGTCCGTACCCACTGTGCAAACACTGGTTGACTATATGTTGTCTCCATGTCATTTTAATGAAATTACGTTGAACCAATGTGGAATAGACGTTGAATTGACATCTGTGCCCAGTGGGTATGCATGGGGTAGACTGGATAAAGTTCACTGGACCAGAGTAAACGATCTCTTCTATTTTGAGGGTGTCGTTACAAGCGATACACAAAACATAATTGCTAATATATTTGTTATTCCATTTAATTTGCAGCACACAAAAGGAATTATCTTGTGAGCAACAGTAGTGGAAAAAGTACTCTAATTTCATACTTGAGTAAAAGTAAAGATACCTTAATAGAAAGTGAGTGTTATGTTCTGTTAATTACTGATGTCCCCTTTAAGAATGGAGCACCCTTGGTCATGCGCAGGTTGTTCTATGTTATTCTGGTACTAACCCGTTTTAGTAAATGTGAAGCTCCAGTTCAATTCCTTGTATTCAGAGTCTTTCTTATTATATAAATAAGTATTATGAGCTAAGACACTACAGTGAGAGTCACTCAGTAAAATAATACTTGTGTAAAAGTGAACTGAAATATACTTAACCATCAAAAGTAAATGCAATCGCAAAAATATACTCAAGTATAAAAAGTAAAAGTATGAGTCATTTCAAATGACTTATATTAAGCCAATCAGATGGCACAATTGTTTTGTTTTTGATATATTTATGGAGAGCCAGGGGCACACTCCAACCCTCAGACATAATTTACAAACAAAAGGTGTGTTTAGTGAGTCCGCCAGATCAGAGGCAGTAGGAAAGACCCGAGATGTTCTCTTGATAAGTGTGTCAATTTGACCAATTTCCTGTCCTGCTAAGCATTCAAACTATAACAAGTACTTTTGGGTGCCAGGGAAAATGTATGGAGTAAAAAGTGCATTATTCTCTTTAGGAATGTAGTGAATAAAAGTAAAAGTAGTTAAAAATATCAATAGTAAAGTACATACTTCAAAGTACTACTTAAGTCGTTTTTTGGAGTACAGGTACTCCAAAAAACTACTTAAGTAGTACGTTTAAGTATTTTAACGCAAATCCAAACAAATAAAAATAAAGGAAAAAATAACTATATAAATATTACAACGAGCAATGTCAGAATCTGGAATATAAATATACTGTACATGTACAGTATACGATGGTGAGTGTACAGACATTATGAAGCCTGTAAGGGGGTGCGTACTGGCGGCAGAGAAGTCAGGCGCAGGAGAGCAAAAACTGTGTTACAACGGCGCAGTTTAATGATATCACGGGAGTCCATTTTGCTGGACACTGGATGAAGTTTGCCTAAATATTTTTCATTCATTTTGTTAAAGTACTCCATGACCGGATTAAGTTACTACATATAGTTCAGTTTGTAACATTCTCTATGAAATGTTATTTTAAATTGTGTGATTCAATGTGGTAAACTTTGAAGTTATGGATGTATGTCAATTTAAAAGTGGTTACAATTCATGACATTTTGATGATGGTAGTATGATAAAATAATGAAAATATACATTTTCTCAAAAAAAAAGTTGTGACAAAGCCGTACTGTCTCCGCCTTCTAGATGGTAGAAACATGAAAGTGATGTCAATATTTAGCCTAATAATCTAGCTGTTATATCATTTGGTTATCTCTAGTTTTCATTTAAAAGAAAGGTACCCTTGCTTCACTTGTTTATTTATTTGGTGGACTTATGCTTTACACACAGATTTCCTGTGTGTAAAGTGACATGGGAGGGCAAACGTGATCTAGCACCGCACTTAGCTGTTCAATGAGTGGTCTGAGTTAGGCGTTTAGGTTATGAAGTGCAACTTTAATAAAGACGGTTTTGGGAAATGGGTCGGAAATTTAAAGATGCTCTTACGAAGGTTCCATGATGACCTTAGCCTTGAAGGGATACTTCGGTATTTTGTCAATGAGGCCCTTTATCTACTTAGTGGGTACCATTTTTAAATCTCTGTTTCCAGTATGAAGGCAGTTAAAGGTAGTTTTGGGAGCCAATGCTAACTAGCATTGGAGTAATGACTGGAAGTCTATGGGGATTAGCATGCTAGCAGATACCCATAGACTTCCAGACATTGCGGTACCTCTTACTTCCTTCATACTGGCCACAGAGACATAAAAATGGTATACACGAGGTCATCTGACTATGGGGAAGTAAATAAAGGGCCTCATTGCCAAAATACCGAAGTATCCCTTTAAGATCATCATGCTCAAGTGGCAATTTTGCTCGCATGTAAATGAGGATGAGTCAGGCTTGGCAGAGATAAACATAAGGATCCCTGCATTTAAACACATCCACTTAATCATTGTGCCAGGTGACTTCAAAAGGCTTGTGTAGTACATACAGTACATATCCATTATGCATGAGCATCGTTAAATCAGGTGCTGCGAAGTGGACCTCTTAGATGCTTCGTTATTGCTTTCCAGCAATAGCATTTCCCATCGAAGGCACCTAAATCATTATGGCAGAATGGTTACACTTGAGTTAGTCCCACTTCCTTATATTAGTCCGATTCAGATTGCTGTCTGGTCTCTGCCAGTTGTTTGTACGAAGCTTCTGCCAGATACAGCCCAGATTTGTGAGGATACAGTACAGTACCCCTGTGACACATCACAAAGCAGACCCTGGTAAATGTTCAAAAACCCTAACTCACATACAGTCGGACTGATGTGTTAGTCAGGATGTCAATGTACTATATTTGTGAGAGAGATTGAGTCCAGGACAGAGTTTGCGTCTGCACCATTGCCTCCTCTTTGGAAATGTTCTCCATCTAACCTGATTCAGACAGTATGCTTTCAATAGTGTGTCATCTCTGAAGAGGAGAGATTTATGAGGGCTCTCTCTGGTCCTGGGGCCACTGAAAGATCTAGAGAGAAGGAATTATCCACATCCTGATATCATCTCAAGGGGAAAGTGGAGATGTCACACAAAACATCATAGGGAATTAAACTGTTCCATATACCAGTACTGTAACTTCCTGCTCTGCTTTGGCAGAGAATGTATGTCAGGGTAGAGGTGAAGCTAGAGGTGAAGCTAGAGGTGAAGCTAGGATGATTGAGAGTGGGAAAGTGCAAGTATATGGGGCAGAGGTATGTACACTGGGAGAGACTGTGCAGCTCATATTTGAAAGATGCTCTGTTTTCCAGGCAGAGTAGATTATTTCTGAGTTATTACAGTGTGAAGAATGACACTTTGTCTTTTTTTAGGTTCATTGGGTCCTTCATAAAAAACAACAACAGAATAGCTGTTTTAATTTCGCTGAGAGTTGAGTGATGCCTGCTGGACCGTAGGGTCCCTGTGCTCCGGTGCTTGCTGCTCCTACTGATAGATTTTGAGCTGATCCGGGACTTGACGTCCTTACGACAGTTGCTAAACCCATTATAATATAGGCCCACTATAATACACAGTTAATACACAGTTAATGCATCTATTATGCTCTAATTTCTGGCTGTGCTGTGTATGGAAGTCTGAATTGTTTGCTGGGCTAATAGTGATTGTGTGCTCTGGTTTAGTCCATTGTATCTTTGTACAGGTGAAAACCCGTAACAGATGTGGACACTTGGTCATGGGCCTGCTGGTTATATAACCATCTTCAATAGCAGTATAGCGCCATGGGTGACCATGTAATTGTTTCCGTAATTGAACTTATGAACACTAATGTCTCCTGTTGATGTATGATATCGCAGTTCAATATTTTGCACATCAAAATGTCATTAGAGGAGAATTGCCCCAGGGGTAGATGGATTTCAGGTCTGAGAGTTAGTTGAGGACCAAACCAAACCCAGTCACAATGAAAAGGGAAGAATATTACTTTAGTGATTATGATAAATATAACTGTGCATCACTTTATTTTTCTCATCGTATAAATTATTATTAATTTACACAAGTGTTGCTTGTGTGAGTTTAGTATTGAAAAAGGGGGCTACAGTATGTTGATGAGGCGCTTGTCAAATGTATCCATATGTATCCATAATTCTGAGTATGTTGATGAGGCGCTTGTCAAATGTATCCATAATGCTGAGTACTAGAGCCGCCTGCCCTATCGGCCAAACCCTCCCTAACCCGGACAACACTAGGCCAATTGTGGGTCGCCCCACAGACCTCCGGTTACGACAGAGCCTGGGCGCTGTTAGCAGTCTCTGGTGGCACAGCTTGCGCTGCAGTACAGCGCCTTTGACCACTGTGCCACCCGTGAGGCCCTATGTACTTGACTTCTTACAAAGACATTCAAAGTTAATTTGCCTCTTTGCTTTCAGAAAGGATCACTTCACTCAGTAGTATGACAGTGGTGGGAGTCTGGCAGGGGGCAAAATGCAAACCTTCCCCTCCCTCCAGTCCATTAAGCTCCATTTTGAGTTGACAGCAGAGAAATGTCTCCACTCTGCCCCAGAGAGGACTTGCACAATAAAGAACAGTGTAGTTTTAGCAGGGCGAGTGCTGTA